>NC_050443.1:39589353-39922853 GCF_903995425.1 Onychomys torridus
AGGGACTCTGTCCATTGTACAGGCATCAAGATTGAGCAAAGGTGTTTGCTGTGACTAAAAAGTCACAGACACACGTGCCCCTGATGGGATTGTGTGAGAAAGAGTACTTTACCTCTGTGGTATTCTTGCAAATCCCACAACTCCAGGATAACCCTGAGAGAAACATGACACAAACCACACAAACCTCAGCTGAGGAACAACATACAAAATACTCAGCCGGTCTAATCAAGGCTGTGAAATCTGAGGAGCTCTCATAGCCGGAAGGAATCAGAAGACAAACCATCAAATGTAAGACAAGAGATCTGAGTGCAGACTTGAGTTTGAAAAATACATTAATAAGGTAAACTGATTGGTTAGCAAGAATAAATGTGTTCTTTTAGCTCAGTTTCTGTCTTGCAGGGACTGCTGAATTAAAAAACAAAATGAAACAAGAAACTAAAATTGTTTTTGAGGTCCTGGGCCTAATCCTAAGCACCATATTTTTAAAAACCAAGAACATGGATATTTTTATTTATACCTACATACTGTGTATTTTTTTTTTGTATGTATGTACTTTAGAAAATAGTCTCTCACAGTGTAGCCCAGATGGTCTCAAACTCATGATCTTCCTGACTCAACTTCCTGAGTATCTGGGATTACAGCTGTGCTATTACACATAGGTCCATACTATGCCTTTAAATTAATAATAAAGTAGAAATGTAATATTCATTAGTTTTATATTTTCTCACTTTCTGCCAAATGCTGTTGGTGATAGAAGGCTTTAGTCCATCTACTTTGTTTAACAGATATTTTTGAAACTCTTGTGTTATATGCTATTATAGATACTGAAGCTACAACCATTTTAAAATCTATTCTCGGCAGATAAGATGGCATGTGCATATAATCCCAGCCTGAGTAACATAGTGAGCCTCCAAGCCCCCATAAAATAAAGTAAAAACCAACTCCCCATATTCTTTTACCATATCTACTTAATGGCCAACAGAGCTGATAACCATCAGATAACTGGAAGAGGAGAGAAAAAGGTGGAACATAAAAACTAGAAGGCCAAGTTCTTAGGTTAAGGGAGACTAAACCTTATGGTTTCTTATACTGTAATTAACTATGCTTCCTTAGAAGACCATACCTTTATAATTCACAGATGGTAGCACTTTAAGAAAGTCCCAGCTTTAGGGAGGCCAAATTCTAATTGTAGTTCTTCAATAAAGAGGGTTGGGGACCTACTGGCTTTGAATTTCACCTTTAAAGAACCTTCTCAATGAATGGCCCACTGTAACTCCTGGAGGGCTGGAGAAGCACAGGTTCAGGATTCAACTCCCAAGCTTCTTTATCGTGCTTTCGAATGACATGTAAGTGGGACCTGAGCCAAGAGCTCTTACTCATAATATATTTCACAAGCATTTGTTCAAGATGCCAGAAAAGACCCATTTGCATATGCTCAAATCCCTTGCTTTATATGGTATGGTATTTGCATATAACTTATGACATCTTCTATTTATATTTTATACTTAATTTATATTTTCAATAATCTGTTAATGACTTATAAAACATAAATCAAAGTAAATGTTATGTAAATAGTTGTTACACTTCATGTCATTTAAGAGAATAATGACAAGGAAAAAGTTCATACGTGATCAGTATGGACTTTTTGTTTGTTTTTGAGACAGGTTGTCATGCATCCCAGGCTGATCTTTACCTGGTAGCTGAGGATGACCTTGAACTTCTGATCCTCCTGCCTCCATTTCCCAAATGCTAGGATTATAATTATGGATTACTATGCCCTGTTTATGCAGTGTTGGGGCATCAAACTTGAGGCTTTATGCTTACTAGGCAAGCTCTCTTATCAGCTGAGCTATATATCCCTAGCTCTGCAGATGTTTTCTTTAAAAGTCTTGTTTGAATCATTGTATGTAGAGAGCTAGCTGCCCTGAGTGTCCAGAATTAGAGGCCCATGGAAGTGGGGTTGCCTGCAGAGGACCTTTGGTATAGCCTTTTGCTACTGTGGAAATAGCTGAGATAAACAAACTAAAAGGAGGAGGGGTTTGTTTGAACTCACAGTCTTACAGGTTTTTGTTTGTTGTTTTGGGCCTGTGGCAGCATAGTATAGGTGTTGGAATGTGCTGACTGAAGCCTGTTCACCTTAGGCAGCTGGGAAAGAGAGAAGAAAAAGAGTCCGACGGTCCCTCTGAAGTATGTGCCAGATGCTCCAACTTCCTTTCACTGAGCCCCTTCTAAAGGTTTTATTTTTTTTTCCAGTTGTACCATGAGCTAGTAACCAAACTTTTAGCATCTGGTCCTTTGATGGACATTTAAGGTCCAAACCATAAGACTAAACAGCAACTAGACATTCTCCAAAAATAATATTGCAGAATGTTAAAGAGCACTGTAATGAGCCAGGTGGTGGTGGTGGTGGTGGTGGTGGTGCTGCACACCTTTAATCCCAGCACTCGGGAGGCAGAGGCAGGCACATCTCTGTGAGTTCGAGGCCAGCCTGGGCTACAGAGCGAGTTCCAGGAAAGGTGCAAATCTACACAGAGAAACCATGTCTCGGGGGGGGGGGGGTAGGGGAAAGAGCACTGTAATGGGACTAGGTATGCCATAGTAAACTCTGAGTATATTCAAGGAGATTTGAGGCACAGGGATGTGGTTACGGGGGGGGGGGGGGGATGGTAAGGCAGAAAGGGAGAAATTTCCACATAGTACAGGGTACCTTGGTCTTGGGAATCTGGGCAAGTGTTGATGTCAGCTCATTGGTAGAGGGGCTCTTGCTGGCAGTGTTCTGTCTGGAGAAAGCATCTCTGAATTGAGGTGGTCTTAAAGAATGTTGAAAATAAATTGTATTGACTAAGTGTGGTGGTGCATGCTTGTATAATCCTACTACTTAGCAAGTTAAACCAGAGGGATTATTTGAAGCCGACTTGGGCTACATAGTTCCAGGCTAGACTGGGCTGTGTGTGTGTGTGTGTCGAGACCTGTCTCATAAAGCCAAACACATAAGTGATTAGGAAGAGAAGAGAAGCTGTATTGCCCAGGTTTGTGAGGAGGAATCTCTGGTGGGACTTCAGAAAGTCCTTGAGAAGGCACTTCCCTCAAGCAGGTAGGCATGAGCCAGCTCCACCTCTGTTTGAGTCTGATAAGAACAAATTCTTGGTATCCATAGCTTTCAGAGTGATAGCCAGTTAGAGGAGGGACAAAGGCTGGTTGTCACTGAGAGGCTGTATATGAGGAATAGTGATAAAGAGAGACCAAGGCTGCCTGGAAACCAAGCTCAGAAAAGGCAGCTACTCAGAACTCACTGAGGGTGCTTCATAATTAGTCACTGAAATCTATGCAGGATGCTGTAGACCAGCAACAGCTGATTGCTCTTTTAAAATCCAGGCTGCAATCGAATTCTACCTTATACTCACAAGAATAGCTGCCAGTGAGGAAATGCAAAACAAGTATTGGCTAGGAATTAGAGAATTTAAAACTCTTGTGTATTGCTAGTGGGGATGTAAAACCATGCTGCTGCTTTGGAACATAGCACATTTGTTCCTCAAAGTGGTAAATGTAGAATTGCCATTTGATCCAGCAGTTCTGCTTCTTGGATTATGCAAAGACCTCGGATATTCTGGCCATAGCCAAAGGAAGTGGAAGCAGGGACTTAAAAGATTTTTGCACTTTTGTTTGTAAAAGTAAGTGGTAGTCTCAGAGCCCACAGATGGGAGTGACTCAGCCCATTAACTGATAGTGGTGTGCTAATGGGTTTTCTGTTAATGTACCAAGTACCTGTGATGATTTAATAAGAAACAGTTTTCTTTGACATATAATTTTGGAAGTTTCATCTCACTTACCTCAAGCAGGAGCCTGGAGGAGAAAGATGGAAGAAGGAAGGACCCAGAGTTCCGCAGTCTCCTTCAAGGGCATGACCTGAATGACTTAAGACCATCCGTTAGCCCTGTGTGTTACAGGCTCTGCTACCTTCCAACTATGCTACAAGCTAGGGACTAAGCCTTTAACATGTGACCCTTTGAAGGATACTCTAGACCCACACTTGAGGAGATAACAAAATGTGCTTGAGTATCCTTCAGCCTTTAAAAAGGAGGACATTTTGACACATAACATAGATGAATCTTGAGGACATTCTGCTAAGTGAAATAAACCTGTCTCAAAAGGACACTACTGTATGATTCTATTTATATGAGGTCCTCAGAGCTGTTCAAATTTATGGACAGATGGAAAGTGTACTGATGGTTACCCCCGAGAGTGGCATAAGAGAAGAGTGGGGAGTAGGCCCAGAGCATAGATGGATTTTTCTGTCCCACCAGTCAGCTCCCAGATAACCATATGGAGACTTCTTACTAATTATGAAAGCTTGGTCCATAGCTTAGGCTTGTTTCTTTCTTTTTTTTTTTTTTTAAGATTTATTTATTTATTGTGTATACAGTATTCTGCCTGCATGTGTCCCTGCAGGCCAGAAGAGGGCACCAGATCTCATTACAGATGGTTATGAGCCACCATGTGGTTGCTGGAAATTGAACTCAGGACCTCTGGAAGAACAGTCGGTGTTCTTAACCTCTGAGCCATCTCTCCAGCTCGCTTAGGCTTGTTTCTAACTAGCTCTTATAACTTAAATTAACCCATTTCTAACTAATTTACTTTCTGCCTGGTGGCTTTATTACCTTTACTCTGTACTGCCCATGCTGCTTTCCTGCTTCCTTCATGTCTAGCTAGTGATTCTGCCTTCTTCTTCCCCTCATTCTCTCTGCCCTGAAAATCCTGCCTAGCTATTGGCTGCTTAGCTTTTTATTTAAACCAGTCACAGTGACATATCCTCACACAGTGTAAAGGAATATCCCACAACACCAGATTTCCAGGTTAGCAGCATTTTAGAGATGAGTTATTACTACTACTATTATTATTATTATTACTGTTTTGGTTTTTTGAGACAGGTTTCTCTGTGTAGCTCTGGCTGTCCTAGAAACTCATGCTGTAGACCAGGCTGGCCTCAACTCAAGATCTGCCTGCCTCTGCTGCCTGAGTTCTGGGATTAAAGGTGTGCACCACCACTGCTCACCAAGATGAGTTCCTGTTGACCAGCAGCACTGTTGTTCTTAACCCCACTGAACTGTACAGTAGGAACTAGTTAAGGTGGTCTAGTTAACTGTAAACTAGGAACTAGTTAAGGTTTCTTTTCTTGTTCCTGTGAACATCTTCCTGACAGGAAGCATCCTAAGGGAGGGCAGTTTCAGTTCACAGTTGAAGGAGCTCCAGTCTGTTGTCCTAGGGAGGGCCTGGGCAGAGTCCTGGCTGTCCTGGAACTTCCCCTCTGTAGACCAGGCTGACCTCGAACTCACAGAGATCCTCCTGCCTCTCTCTGCCTCTGTCTCCCCAGTGCTGGGATTAAAGGCATGTACCACCACTGCCTGGCTGGCTGCCTTGAGATTTTTTTCGGTACAGCCTATTTCCTGTTCATTCTCTGCTTTATGATTTTGGATGAGATGTGACCAACTGGCTTCCTGCTGTTGGGGGTCTTCCCTGTGGTGATGGACTGTATCCATCTAACTGTAACTGGAAGCCAAAATGAATGTTCCCTTCCTTACGGTGCTTCTTGCCAGGTGTGTGGTCACAGTCATGAGGAAAGAAACTAAGCTGTGATGAACTGTACCCTCAAGCTGGGAGGCACAAGAAACCCTTTCCTTACGTCACCTTTACCAGGGTGTTTTATCACAGTAATTAGAGAAGGGACTAAGAAAATTAATGCTGGAGTGGAGCTATGGGCACTGTGCAAAATGCATCCCACAAACATTCTTGTAGTTTTTTGTTTGTTTGTTTGTTTGTTTGTTTGTTTGTTTGTTTTGGGGAGGGAGCTGAGGATCGAACCCAGGGCCTACCACTGAGCTAAATCCCCAACCCCTCTTGTAGTGTTTTGTTTTTCTGTTTTTTTTTAAATTTTTTTGAGACAGTCAAGGTCTCACATATATATCTTGGGTTTGCCTTAAACTCAATATGAAGTTAAAGGTGACTTTGAACTTCTGATTCTCCTACTTCTACCTACCCAGTGCCTTCACAGCAGGTTTACTCCATAGTCAACAGTCCTTATACTATCTCTGAAACTCAAGACAATTTTTAAAACTTTGAGTTCATATACAAACATTAAAAAAAAAAAGAAAGAAAGAAAAAGAAAAAAGAAAATGGGCCCTTGAGATGGCTCATCAGGTAAAGGCGCTTGCTTCACTAGTCTGTTGGCCTGAGTTTGATCCCTGGAATCTGCAAAGATAGAGGAGCGATCCAACTCCACATAGTTATGCTCTGACATCCACATTCAGGTTATGGCATGTGTCCTGCTCCCCCATCACATACACACAAACACATAAAATACCATTAAATAAAAACCAAGGCACATACTTACAACACACAATAACACAGAATAACTAACTTCCTTTCCAAAAGGAAAGTGTAGGGACATAGCAAGAGAAGGTTGAGCACGGAGCAAGATTCATCCCAGATGGGCCAAATAACCAATTCTGCTCCTCCATGAACTTGTGAGCCTCATGATAGGATCACCTAGGCCCCAGTGACGCTGGCAAGACTGCCCCTCCAGCTCTGCCCCAACAGCACATGTGACTTCTCTCATGCAGATATTCCACAGTCTTGGCATTTCCAGCATTCTGGGGTCTTCATTGTAACTTCGCGCCTTTGTACAGTAACCTTCAGAGTTCTTGCAGGGTATCTGAGAAATCGAGAAAATGTACCACAGCTTGCCCACAGACCAGTGTGGCGGGGCATTTTATTAATTGAGGTTCCCCCTTCCACAATTACTCTAGTTTGTTTTGAGTTGACACAAAGCCAGCCAGCACAATGACCCCTTGTTGACATGATGCACACAAACTCCTCATTGTTAAAACATAATCTTTCCTTTCTTGTTCTCAAGTTGTTGTATTAATATCAGTATCACAATATAAGACATACTCCAAACTTTAAAAGTTCCAGTCTTTAAAGTTTAGCCTCTTTAAAACGAAGTTACCTTCAACATTCAAAACTTCTCCGAAATAGCCATAGTTTCTCCAGAATATCCAAAGTCTCTGTAAAAGAAATCCCTTAACTGCAGACTTGTGAATCCTCTCTCGAGTCCCTATGTGTAGTTACCAAGTATATCAGATGTTTGTACATTAGAGACATATCTGCATGCCTGGGAAATCATATTTGGTTTGATTTAGGTTTCAGGATTGCAATTTTTTTTCATTTTGAAATTAATTTCTTCAAAGATTGCTAGTTTTGAGCTTTCACTCAAGACTCAGTTCTCTGTCTCTTTTCTGAAGGTCCTTGGCTCCCTAGCCAGGTCAGTCAAAGTTTCAAATGTGTTCTGGAATCGGAACTATTAAGTGTGTTTACTTCCCATACGCTGGCAGCCAGGTGCTTACCCCTAGAGCTCTTGAGGTTATGGCTCCAACCACAAGCCTTTCTCGGTCTCTCTGAAAGCTATGTTTACTTTCTCCTTCAAAGCATTCTGCCTCTTGCGTTCAGTGCCTGTCACAGGCCTCTCAACACAAATGACAAGACATGGACAAAGAAGGGCTCTGTGCCTCATCCCACTTGTGTATCACAGAGTCATATCTGGTGACATGTAGACCCAGGCCAAGCTCGCAGGCCCATTTGCACGCCTGTTTGACGTTTTCTTCACGCTTCAGATGGTTGAAATGTCAACCAGAGGTAAGTCAACTAAGGACCCCGGGGCAAAAGCCGCTGGGAAGAACAGTCCTTGCACTGAAGGTGAGAGTGGGCACCTCAGTGGCGCCTGCACATCCAGCGGGCCCACCACACACCCTTACTTCTTCACACTACCAAGTGCTCGCCCAAAAGCACCCCAGGCCCAGTCTATACAGGCAGGCCTGGCTCCACCCACCTCGGAATAGGAATCTCTGCCTGACAGTATGCGGGCCTCTGGGCTGCAGGGCTCGGAGCCTAGCACCAGTCCCGATGCTCCGCTGCGGGCTGGGGGTGGAGGACTGGACCGGTATAGGAATGGGGCAAGTCCCGTGAAGGGCTCCTGAAAGACTGAAGAAAGCCTCTCCGGCCACTGAGCAGGGAGGGAGACCACGCGGGACGCCGCGAGGATGCCTGCGGGGCAGCCTGCAGAGCCCGCCCTTGCACCGTTCCCAGGCTCCCGCAGCAGCAGCAGCAGCAGCAGCAGCAGCAGCAGCAGCGTAGCGCGGACCCCGGCCCGGCCTCGGCCCGCCCTACCTCGCCTTTTAGCGCGCACAATGCCCTTCTTCTGCAGCACGAACGTGGACCCGTTCACTAGGCTCGACACCACGGCCACGCCCAGGCCGAGCGACACGGCGGCGGGGCTCGGGCCGCGCGCCCCCTCCCCGGCCGCCGCAGCCGCCGCCGCCGCCGCAGTCCCCATGCCGCCCGCGCCGCCCTCCGCTGCGCGTGCGCGCCGCGCCCCACGGGCTGGGAGGCGAGCGGCGCGGGGCGGGGCGGGAGCCGGAGCCTAGGGGTCGGGTGGCGAAGTAAGGCAGGGTGGGGAGGGATTGGGGATGGCTGGGGTGCACGCTGTCGGGACTGAGGGCGGAAAGGCTTCTGAGGTCTGTGTGGAAGCTGAGAGGTGATTCGGTAGAGCGCGCTGGTGCAGTGTCTGGAGCAGAAAGAGCTCTGCAGTCCTCAGAGCCCAGGGCCTCTGGCGGACATGCTCGGACTGTCCCCAAACTGCACAGGTCCCTCTGGAACTCCGAGCCTTGCCACCAAAGAGATGCATTCTACACACTGCTCGGCTCTCTGGGAGGTCCGCTGCCTTCGCCCTGGATCAGTGACCTTGCGACCATACTGTATTATTTAATTTTAATTCTTAATAAAGTGCATCAAGATTATAAGAGAAAGTTATTTTGACTCTGCCAACTCGCCTAAGTGTTGTGGGCGTTTCCCACGTTTTCAAAGGCAATGCACAATTTTTCTCTTTTATTGAATGTTACAAAGTAATATATTGCCGGGCGGTGGCGGCGCACACCTGTAATCCCAACACTCGGGAGGCAGAGGCAGGTGAATCTCTGTGAGTTCGAGGCCAGCCTGGTCTACAGAGTGAGATCCAGGACAGGCTCCAAAGCTACAGGGAAACCCTGTCTCGAAAAAACCAAAGGAGGGGAGGGGGAAGAAAAGTAATTTATTTCCACGTTCTCACACAATTTTTTTTTAATAGTAATGTAATGTCCATGAAAAGATGATGTAGCAAACCATTCAGCTGTTGTTGGTTGTTAGGTTGCTTGGAGCGTTTTGTTTCTTATTTTAAATCATGCTGTAATGAAAATTTAATTTTAAGAAATCCTTTATTAGCCGGGCTGTGGGGGCATACGCCTTTAATCCCAGCACCTAGGAAGCAGAGGCAGGTGGATCCCTGAGTTCGAGGCCAGCCTGGTCAACAGAGTGAGTTCCAGGACAGTCAGGGCTACACAGAAAAACCCTGTCTCGGAAAAAATTAAATTAAATTTAAAAAGCTAGTGAATGAGTCTATCCCAAAGAAGTCGCTATTCTTATAAGCAAGGCACAATGAAACCATTGAACTAGGGTGGAAAAATAATTATTTGGGGACAAACTGCCAGGCTGACTCAGAGACTAGAGAACACCACCCTGCGTGCGGAGTAAGTCTTGTCAGTTTTATTGGGATAGACTCATTCAGCAGCACTGCTACACTTTGTCACCTGTTTTGTGACCTAACAATTTTAGCCATTTTTAAATGAGCAGTTGAGTGGCGTTAGCTATGTGCACAGTGCCTACTGCCACGGTCACCATTCTCTCTGAAGACGTTTCCACCACTCTCCTCCCCCTCACTGCAAGCCAAAGCAGCCTCTAATTAGCATTCATGTCTGTGAATTTGCCTGATCTGGATATTTCATGTAAGTGAAAGCATGCAATAAATGTCCCTTGTGACTAGTTTATTTCTTGTAGTATATATTCAGGGTTGAAACACATTGTACTACGTTTAAGGACTTTGTTCCTTTTTATGGCTGAGTAGTGTTCGGTCATATTCATATGCAGCATTTTGTTAATTTGTTTCATCTAAAATACATGGGTTATTTGCGTGTCTCTTAAAAAAAATTATGTGTATGTTTGCCTGCATTTACGTATGTGCACCTCTTGTGTTCATGATGTGTGTGGAAGCCAAAAGAGGGCCTTGGTTCCCCCAGAACTAGAGTTACAGGTAGTTATGCTGCCTGCCACATGAGTGCTGAAAACTAAACCCAGGTCCTCTGCAAACGTAGCAAGTGTTCTTCACTACCAAGCCATCTCTCATTTGTATCTCCTATTTGTATCTTTTAACCTCTGTGAATTAAGATACAATCAACACTGGTGTGAAAGTTTATATGAAGCGTCTGCTTTTACAAAAATAGTATTTTGGGGGGGCGGCAGGGGGGAGGACAGGGGACCCCATGGCTGATGTGTAAAATTAAAACACAAATATAATAATAAGAAAAAAAAAAAGAAAAAAATAGTATTTTTTATATATGCATGCGTGTATGTGTGGATCGTGTGCACTTGAATGCAGGTGCCTGCAGAGGCTGCTGGATCCTCTGGAGCTGGAGTTGCAGGCTATTGTGAGCTACCATAGGTGCTGAGTACTGAACTCAGGTCTTCTGCAAGACCAATGCACACTCCTAACTACTGAGGGACCTCTCCAGCCCGTCATCATCATCATCATCATCGTCATCATTTGTTGTTGTTGTTTTTCAAGACGGGGTTTCTCTATGTAAGACATGTGCCACCATGCCCTGTTGTTGGTTTTGTTTTGTTTTTACTTTTTCCTCTTTTGGTGCTTTGGTCTTTGGGTTTTTGGGGGCCCACCACCCAGCTCCCAAATAAATCACACATGGAGGCTTATTCTTAATTATGGCTTGTTTCTTGCCAGCTTTTCTTAACTTTAAATTATCCTGTCTACCTTGTGCCTCTGGGCTTTTTCCTTTTCTTACTTCTGTGTAACTTACTTTCACTCTTACTCTGTGACTGGCTGTGTGGCCATGTGGCCGGCTGTGTGGCTGTGTGGCTGTGTGGCTGGCTGTGTGGCTGTGTGGCCGTGTGGCCGTGTGGGTGGCTGTGTGGCTGTGTGGCCGTGTGGCCGTGTGGCCGTGTGGCTGTGTGGCTGGCTGTGTGGCTGTGTGGCCGGCTGTGTGGCTGTGTGGCTGGCTGTGTGGCTGTGTGGCTGGCTGCGTGGCTGCGTGGCTGCGTGGCTGTGGGGCTGTGTGGCTGTGTGGCTGTGTGGCTGTGTGGCTGTGTGGCTGTGTGGCCGTGTGGCCGTGTGGCCGTGTGGCTGGCTGTGTGGCTGTGTGGCTGCGGGGCTGCGGGGCTGTGGGGCTATGTGGCTGTGGGGCTGTGGGGCTGTGTGGCTGTGTGGCTGTGTGGCTGGCTGTGTGGCCGTGTGGCCGTGTGGCTGTGTGGCTGGCTGTGTGGCTGTGTGGCTGGCTGTGTGGCTGTGTGGCCGTGTGGCCGTGTGGCTGTGTGGCTGGCTGTGTGGCTGTGTGGCCATGTGGCCGTGTGGCTGTGTGGCTGGCTGTGTGGCTGGCTGTGTGGCTGGCTGTGTGGCTGTGTGGCTGTGTGGCTGTGTGGCTGGCTGTGTGGCTGTGTGGCTGGCTGTGTGGCTGTGTGGCTGTGTGGCTGCGGGGCTGTGTGGCTGTGGGGCTATGTGGCTGTGGGGCTGCGTGGCTGTGGGGCTGTGTGGCTGTGTGGCTGTGTGGCTGTGTGGCTGTGGGGCTATGTGGCTGTGTGGCTGCGTGGCTGTGGGGCTATGTGGCTGTGGGGCTGTGGGGCTGGCCCCTAGCATCCTCTTTTTGTTCTCTTGCTATTTCTTCCCCCTTCTCTCCAATTTCTCCTTCTATTTATTCTCTCTGCCTGCCAACCCCACCTTTTTCCTGCCTCACTATTGGTCATTCAACTCTTCATTAGACCATCAGGTGTTTTAGACAGGCACAGTAACACAGCTTCACAGAGTTAAACAAATGCAACATAAAAAGAATGCAACACATCTTTGCATCATTAAATTACCACAGCATAGCCGGGCAGTGGTAGCGCACGTCTTTAATCCCAGCACTCGGGAGGCAGAGGCATGCGGATCTCTGTGAGTTCGAGGCCAGCCTGGTCTACCAAGTGAGTTCCAGGAAAGGCACAAAGCTACACAGAGAAACCCTGTTTAGAAAAACTAAACAAAACTAAGAAAACAAAAAACAAAAAACAAAAACAAAAACAAAAAATTACCACAGCATAAACAAATGTAACACATCTTAAAATAATGTTCTACGACAATGTCCAGCTTCATTATCATTTTTTTTTTATTTTTGGTTTTTCAAGACAGGGTTTCTCTGTGTAGTTTTGGAGCCTGTCCTGGAACTCACTCTGTAGACCAGGCTGGCCTCAAACTCACAGAGATCCACGTGCCTCTGCCTCCTGAGTGCTGAGATTAAAGGCATGCACCACTGCTGCCCAGCCATTATCATTTTTAATATTCTTATTAAGCTTATTTTTTGACCACTCAAGTGCACATGATCCCCACAGACACATTATGTAATCAAAAAAAGTAAAAATAAATATTTTTTTTAACCAGACATTTCATATAAACTTTCACACCAGTATTCATTGCAGCTTAATTCACAATGGTCAAAAGATACCATTATTTTAGCTTATTATTTTTTAAAGTACTTTAAGCCAGGGATAGTAGTATAAACCCAGGACTCAGGAGACAAAGACAAGACTATTACAAATTTGAGGCCAGTGACATGAAAGTGTCTCAAAAAGCAAAACAAGATCTGGGGGTGTAGCTCAGTATCAGGGTGATTGTCTAGTCTCTAGGTTCTACTCCTAGGACAGGAAAAAAAAAAAAACCAAAAGACACACAAATAATAGTTCTTGAAATGAGCAAATGCTTTTCTCATGGTTCATGTCAGCAAACGGAGGCAGCAGCACCACAGGAAGTGAAACGGGGAGGTTCATGAGAATGGCTTCCACAGGGTCATATATGTTCAAGCATTTGGTCCCAGGTGGCAAAAATGTTCGGATCAGGAGGTGTGGCCTTGCTGAAGTGGGTGTGTCACTGGAGGTAGGCTTTTGGGTTTCAAAAGGCTCGAGCCATTCCGTGTTATCTTTCTCTGCCTCCTACCTGTGCATCAAGATGTGACCTCCCAGCTGTTCCTGCCTTGTTCTGGAACCAAGGACTCTAATCTCTGAATCTGAAAGCCCAACTAAATACTTTTCTTTACTTATTGTTATTATTAAGAGATTTTCTATTCATTTTACACACAGATTCCCCTCTCCTCCCTCCTCAGGCCCCCCCCCTCGCCAAACCCAGCCCTCATTCCCACCTCCTCCAAGGCAAGGTCTCCCATAGGGAGTCAGCAAAGCCTGGTGCATTCAGCTGAGGCAGGTCCAAGCCCCTCCTCCCTGCTTCAAGTGTGCACAAAGTGTCCCACCACAGGCACTGGGCCCCAGAAAGCCAGTTCATGCACCAGGGACAGATCCCAATTCTACCGCCAGGGGGCCCCCTAAACAGTTCAAGCTAAACAACTGTCTCATTTATCCAGAAGGCCTAGTCCAGTACCATGGGGGCTCCTCAGCTATTGGTCCACAGTTCATGCGTTTCCACTAGTTAGGCTGGCCATCTGTGCCATCTTCGAGAGGGTGACTGATGGCTGAGTACCCTAATATAATGTCCTAACTGTCATCAGAGAGCCCTCATCCAGTGACTGATGGAAGAAGAGGCAGAAATCCATGGCTGGGCACCAGGCGAGCTACAGGAGTCCAGTTGATGAGAGAGAGGAGGGAGTCTATGAGCAAGGGACATGGAGATCATGATGGAAAAATTAAACACTTTTCTAAGTTGTTTTGGTCATCATCGTGTTTTATCACAGCAATAAAAAAGTAACTAAGGGGCTGGAGAGATGGCTCAGAGGTTAAGAGCACTGACTGCTCTTCCAGAGGTCCTGAGTTCAATTCCCAGCATCCACATGGTGGCTCACAGCCATCTGTAATGAGATCTGGTGCTGTCTTCTGTATATTTAATAAATAAATAAATCTTTTTTTTTTAAAGTAACTAAGACATCTTTTAAAAGATTTGTTGAAACTTTGATGTTATTTGTTACTCTAGCAACTTGTCCTACTTATTGTAGTTGTTACTTAGAATTTATACACAACAACCAGTCAACATCCTGTGCAGTTCCTGTCAATCAATGTGATTACAATAGCTTATTTCCTGTGATCTCCTTGCTGTTTTCTTATTGTTTATTGCTTGTTTATTATCTATAAGCCAGACCTCTTAGAGGCCATTTTGGAAGGTTTTTTTTTTTTTTTTTTTAAATATAATGCATGAAAGGTAAGAAGGTTTTCCCTATCAAAGGTGGTTAGTGATACAGTGTCTTGGTTGTAAAAACAGGAATCCTATGAGATTATAGATGACCTTTGATCAGTTGTTATCCATCATCACAGAAAGGAATGTCTGTAGAGAGAGTCCATCTCCCAAGGTAGTCTGCCTTACCTTGAGCAAACAGTTTCAGG
Source organism: Onychomys torridus (assembly GCF_903995425.1). NCBI lineage: Eukaryota > Metazoa > Chordata > Mammalia > Rodentia > Cricetidae > Onychomys > Onychomys torridus. Next base: position 39,603,862 of record NC_050443.1, read on the forward strand.
AAGAAGACTCTGCAGGAGAAAAGTGCCAGCGAAGGCTGCCACAACTGACTCATTCACAAGACCCTCATTCACAAGACCCTCATTCACAAGACCCTCATTCACAAGACCCTCATTCACAAGACCCTCATTCACAAGACCCTCATTCACAAGACCCTCATTCACAAGACCCTCATTCACAAGACCCTCATTCACAAGACCCTCATTCACAAGACCCTCATTCACAAGACCCTTATAAGTGGTGGTAATTAGCTTTTTCCCTTAGCAGACCTCTCAATTCCCCACAGGAAAGAGGCTGCCCTGTAGCGAAAGATTCAAGAGATCCATTGTATCTGGCTTGAATTCTGAAGTTATTTGAAGGACCCATTACCTAAGCAATTCTCAGCCATATGTAACTTCTTTCTTCTTTGGTATTTTCCCAAGTAAATTGGACAAATTTAATACTTTCAAGCCATACTTTTTCCCTGTAGCATTTCAGACATTTTCCCATTGTGTTCTAGCATTAAATCTTATTCTTAAGTGTGTGGGCATAATCATAGATAATCAAACACAGTGTATAAAGAAATGCTAATTTTGTTGACTGTGATAATAAAAATTTTGCTATAATAATATCTGTATGTATTACATATAATTTCTAAAGTATTTATGAGTGAAATTATAATGTTAAGCATGTGCTATTAAAATTTTGTAACAGAGCTGAGACAGGGGCTCTGTGGTAGAACACATGCTTGTATGAGGTTGTGGTTCAATCTCCAACACCACAAATACAAAAAAAAAAAGGAAAATATCACAATTGTGTGATATTTTGATTGTGTTCTGACAAATAAAGCTTGCTTAGAGTTAGAGGGCAGAGCCAGCCACTAGCAGACCAAAATTAACCATAGAAGTTTGGAGGACTATAGACAGATAGGAGACAGGAAGTAGTAAGGCAGGGCTGAGAGAGGTTCTCTGCTCTTTTGGAGGAAGAAATGAAAGAGTTAGAAAGACATTGGTTGCTGCTCTCCTGCTTCTCTGATCTTTCAGGTTCTTACTCCGATATCTGACTCCTGATTTTTTAATGATAAAGAATGATTAGTGAAGGCTTCTTCACACAATAAAAAGGGAAGTAAGTTTGTAGGCAAGTATGAAAATTGATTCCCCAATCTATCACAAGACCCAGCCTCAGAACTCTTGAGTATATACCCAAAGGATGCTCAATCATACAAGGACACTTGTTCAACTATGTTCATAGCAGCATTATTCATAACAGCCAGAACCTGGAAACAACCTAGATGTCCTTCAACCAAGGAATGGATAAATAAAATGTGGTACATTTACATCATAGAGTATTACTCAGCTGTTAAAAATAAGGACATCGGGAAATTTGAAGGCAAATGGATGGAAAAAAATCATCCTGAGTTAAGTACACCAGACCCAGAAAGATAATTTTGGTATGTACACACTTATAAGTGGATAGTAGATGTAAAATAAAGGATAGCTATGCTACAATCCACAGATCCAGAGAGACTAGGTAACAAGGAGTTTTCAAGGATGGACACCCAAATCTCTCTGGGAAAGGGAAATAGAAGTGATTTTCGTGAATAGACTGTTGGGAGGTGAGGATGGGAACATGAGCAATCATGTTGATGGGCAGAGAGAGAGAGAGTACTGAAAGAGACTACTGAAAAGAGGGTGGGGAGCACAGTTTAGGATCAGGAAAAACCTGGCACAAGGGAATTTCCCAGGAGTCTACAAGGATGACCCCAGGTAAAACTCCTAGCAATAGTGGACACATTGCCTGAACCTGCCATCTCCTGTGACCAGGCAAGACTTCAAGTGGAGGGAGTGGGAAACCAACCCAGCCATATGACCTTTGACCTACAATCTGTCTTGCTTATGGGATATGCTGCGGTATGGTGTAGGTGGAGTTTTCCCTGTCCTGCCTGCCAACTCCTAAATAACCACACCAAGACTTATCATTACTTATAAAAGATCAGCCAATAGCTTAGGCTTGTTACTAACTAGCTCTTACAACTTAAATTAATCCATTTTTATCTATCTACTTTTGTCTCATGGCTTTATTACTCTCTGGTGACTTTATTACCTTTACTACCCATGCTGCTTCCACTCCATCTGACTGGTGACTCTCTACATCTCTACCCTTTCTACTTCTCAGTGTCCTCTCTGCCCTGAAAATCCTGCCTAGCTATTGGCCATTCAGCTTTTTATTAAACCAATCCAAGTGACAAAACTTCATAGTGTACAAAAAGATTACTCCACGTTTTTCCCTTTTTCTCTAAATAAAGAGAAAAGGTTTTAACTCAAACATAATAAAATTATAAACAATCAGAACAATTATCAGGTAAGGATTACATTTACAATGTTCAGTTCATTTGTATTTGACATATTTGGAGAAAATACTCCATAATTTATCTTGATGAGTTTAAAGCTCTTTACCTAATTTACCTTCTATCATAACTAAGGAAAACTATAACTATGAATGTCTAGTCTTCAGCTCCACCAAAGACCCCAGAAGGATATAAAATTACCTTAGTAAACAAGAAGTGCAGAGCAAGCAACTTCCAAAACTAAAAGAAATAAGAGATACAGCTGGCTGTCTGGATAGTCACCAAATTTACTCTGTATTATTGGGTCATTTATCTTTGGCCTACAGGCCTAGAATATCTGACAGACTTTTCTGTGAAGCAAGAATTTTTGAAAGACTGTCCTAACCTGTCTCAGCAAAGTTTGGCAGTCACTTTTCTTTGTGTCCTCCTGGTCTAGTCTGGACAAGATACTGTCAACAGTCAAGGCAAGGGCAGTTTCTTGCCCAAATGGCTAGCTTTGCCATAAAGAAAGCAAACTCCATGTGGAATTTCTTCTATGCCCATTATCTTCTTTGAAGTGCTGCCAGGAGCAGATGTGTCTCATTGTCATGAAAGCCCTATGTTAACAAAACATTTTAAATGCCATATTCTGTAGGTCTTTGAAACATTTGAAGACCATCTATCTTTCTAAAATATATTTGTTTAACCTTAAAAGCATATCTAATATGACTACAAGTTTGATTCTTATAGATGATTACTAACCTGTATTTCTTCATTATCCTAAATAGTTTATAATAATAATGTTCAAGGACTAGAAATTTGCATTATATTGTTAAATGAGATGCATAGGTACAATACCTTAAACAAGAGAAGAAACATACATTTAATATAACCAAAATAACTTTAAATTTGTATCAATATAGCAAAATCCATACCAATATAAAATATTTGAGGTTAATAGTTATCTTGTTATCATCTATTATATTTTTATATCCCACTTACACAATGTCAAACATCCATAACCCATTGAATAACCCCAAACCATCCACCAGGTCTCTTGGGAATGTGGGTGTTGTTTTCTCCATACTGCTTCCTGTTGTCTGGGGGTGCTGGTATCTTTAAGGGAGCCAGAAATAATTAGGATAATGGTCAAGTCCTGGCTGGAATAGTCTGTGAGGCTGGACCATCTCAGCCAACAGCCTTGAAGCTGTTTTGGATGCAAAACTCTGAGGAAACTGCAACAGAGGCACTCTGAGAGGCTGGGTCACCTGGGCCACCCATTTTCATGGGTGTCTGGTCCCTTTGCTCTGAAAACACACAAACTTTCAAAGGTAACATACATACCTGCATTGACACAAGTATGGACTGTGCATTGTATACAAGCCAGCCGAAGATGATTTTTTGTTTTATGTTTGAGTAGGTAAAATATATGTCACCTGTCTTGTATTTTTTCTGGGTTTCTTTCTTTATGTCTGTGGCCAGGATTTTCAGGGGGTCTTCCCCATCAAACCTGATCCTCTCTTTAACCTTGAACAGATCCACAGCCTTTTGTTTTCTGTGGAAACAAAAGCATAACCTCTTCTTCACCACAACATATTTTTTACTTCCATTTTGAAGTTAAGACATTTTAAAAAAAAATATGTAGGTTAGTTTAATTTAGTAGTTTTTATAATCCAGTATCTCTCAGCAACTATTGTTTGTTTACCAGCAATAAAAAAAAAAAATTCAAAGACAACACAATAACATACAGGATTCAGACTCCCTGTGTATTTCTCATCTCTGTGCAGCTTTTTCTTTTTTACTTTAATTTCTCTTTAAAGACCTTACTTTATCATTTTATAACTATTTTTTCTATGACTATCTATACCCATTTTTTTCTTAAGCCTACATACATTGGTAAACACACTGTAACCTGGTTAGAGGTTTTTTCCATCTGAACCTACTTTACTGAACCTGCTTTGTAACCTTTTCTGTCTGCATGAGCAAACCTTAAACCACCATGTGGCTTAGCTCATGTAGCATGGGCAGCTCAAACATGTAGGCAGCTGCCAGGAGACGTGTCTCTGTACTGTGGCCAACATGAGAGACACAAGACTAGGAAGCTGTGTTTGGCTCAGTTTTAGTGTGTTTAGAACCAATTTCCTCAACCCTATGGACCTGTTCTACTACATTCAAACACACTTGAAATCATTAGTTTGCATTCTCTTAGACTTCATCTATCTCTGTCTCATTGTTTGCCAATTTTGTAGGATTAATAATTAATTTTTGCCTTTGCTTTTTAAAAATGGTTTATTTTTATTTTATGTGTATTGGTATTCTATCTACATGTATGTCTGTGTGAGGGTGCCAGATCCCCAGGAACTGGAGATACAAACACTTGTGAGCTACTGTGTGGTTGCTGAGAATTGAACCCAGGTCCTCTGGAAGAGCAGTCAGTGCTCTTAACCACTGAGCCATTTCTCCAGCCCCACTAAGGTACTATTTTCAAAAGATATTATAGAGACTACTCAGATTGTAGTTAATAAAATTAGGAGTGTGAGAGCAGAGTAGATAAAGATACAGATTAACTATTAGATTGACTTTTGGCCGGGAGGTGGTGGCACATGCCTTTAATCCTAGCACTCAGGGGGCAGAGGCAGGTGGATCTGTATGAGTTCTAGGCCAGCCTGGGCTACAAAGGGAGTTCCAGGATTGCCAGGACTGTTACACAGAGAAACCCTGTGTCTAAAAACACTGAGAGTGAGTGAGAGAGTGTGTGTGTGTGTGTGTGTGTGTGTGTGTGTGTGTGTGTGTGAGAGAGAGAGAGAGAGAGAGAGAGAGAGAGAGAGAGAGAGAGAGAGAATATTTTGGTATGGCTGAAGCATAAAGTACAGAATGCCTTCTAGTAAATTGATTAGAGAAAAGTAAGTCCTAAAACCTTACTGAGCACTATATAAACAAAAGCAAAAGAACGTCATGAGACATCTAGGCAAGAGTTCAGATAAAATAATAGAAAATAGATAAAAAGAACACTTACAGCATGAATTTCTGGAACAGCTGTGCAGAGACGAAAGGTGATGCTCTCTAGTCCTTGGTTCCGTCTTATGTAGGCCCTATGCAGACAGTCACAACTGTTGTGAGTTCCTGAGTCCCGAAGCCACGTCAAGCATATAAGATAGGCTTCCATGTCTTCCACAATATTTCCCAAGCCGTGTGTGTGTGTGTGTGTGTGTGTGTGTGTGTGTGTGTGTGTAGTGGACATCTTTAAGGCTTAATGCTCAGCATTCTCTTGTTCTCACCACTTTGACAAGCAAGAGTCTTTGCTACAGAAGAATGCGCCTTATTATTGGCTTGCTTATCATGGCTTGCTCAGCCTGCTTTCTTATATAACCCAGTCAGAATGGCTATTAAGGGGAAATAATAATACTGATGGTGAGGATGTGGAAAAAGGGAACTAACTGCTTATGCTCTTTGGTAGGAGTTTATATCGGTTCTGTCACTATGGAATTGTGAAGGTTTCTCAAAAAACTAAAATCAGAACTTCCATATGCTCCAGGTATACCATAACCCACCTGGCTGGGGTGGCCATATGCTCCATGTTTACCATAACCCACCTGGCCAGGGGTAGCACAGCCTTAGTGAGCTGAACCCTCCACACCAATCATCAATCAAGAAAGTCTCTCTAGACGCAGATTCTCCCTTCTTCCCCTCTTCACCATGTTCCCCCAGAGACCTTGGATGACTTTTGATCAGGCTTGGGGAAAGGGAGACCAGTGACTTGGTATGATAAGTGATGTGTATGACATCACTTATGCCCTGTGGTCCCTGGGCAGCTGCTTTTCTAACTGGATAAAAGCACTAAGTAAGACTGCTAAGACTTTCAGTCAGGACCTGACTATTTTTAACATGCCAATTTCTAGTTTTAAATTCCAGTCAATGCAGAGGGTCACAGATCTGTCTAAGCCTATTTGGTTCTCAGATGTGACAAGATGGCACCAAGGTTACTTTCAGGTCCGTTTCTCCACTGCTCTCAGAGCGACAGCACCACCTATGGGCCTAGGGCGCACCTCCCCATCACTTCCGCTTTCTTCATGAGTCCTTTCTTAGCAACATTTTGTGTCTGTCTAGGAGCTGAGGGGAGGTAAAAGGTGAGCCCAATGACACTGCTTGATACCCGCAGTTACAGCTTGTGTGGTGAGACATACGCGCGGGCTCTCCTTTATTGGTTTGAGACCATGAATTCCTTCCTCCATTTCTTTGTTGTGCTATTTTGGACCTACACACCTGAGGGTAATTTCTCCTCCTATCTCTATGCTAACCTAACTCAAATGTTTGGTTAGTGACATTATCAGGATGGCAATAGCCATGTGACTTGACTTCTGTCTTGGAGAGTGACATCATTAAGATGCTGACAACCATGTTACTTCACTGCCACCTTGTTAATGGAGCTGCACATTTCCCAGTCCTCTTCTCACATCCCCTCACCTTCTTTTGCCTTTTACCATCCTGGATGTCTAATGAGATCATGGAAATAGGAAGTCCAAAGACTGCAATGTGGCCTCTATTGCCAAGTGATAAAGCCAAAGTATTTTTATATCAGAGTAAGGAGGTATATCAGACCTCCATATATATATATATATATATATTCATTTTTTAAATAAAAATTTTGACACATATATTTACTGGTTTCTAGAGGAGACTCATGAGTTTTTCTTGCCCTATGCCCTCAGCACAAGCTGGTTACCAAAGGAAACTGACACTTGAAATGACTGACTTGGAAGGCTGGTGTGAATTTGCAGCTGCCCAGGGGAAAGCTTGGGAGAGCATGTATCTCAGCTGAAACAGCAGGTAGTTAAAGAGCAGGATGTAAGCTGGGCAGTGGTAGGGCACACCTTTAATCCCAGCACTCGGGAGGCAGAGGCAGGTGGATCTCTTTGAGTTCGAGGCCAGCCTGGTCTACAGAGCAAGAGCCAGGGCAGGCATCAAAACTACACAGAGAAACCCTGTCTTGAAAAAAAAAAAAGTGCCTACTTCTCTTTCAGAGTACTGAGTTCAGGTCAGATGGCCTACCACTGCCTGTAACTCCAGTTCCCTTTTCTGGCCTTTGAGGGCACTGCACTCATATGCACATACACACAGAGAGACATATAATCAAAGATAAAAATAGAATCTTTTAATTTAAAAAAAAAAGTATAAGATTGGGGGCTGGAGAGATAGCTCAGCAGTTATAAGCATGCAGTACTCTTCCAGAGGACCCAGGTTCAATTCCTAGCACCTGTACCACGCAACTCACAACTGCTTGTGGCTCCAGCTCTGGAGAGATCTAATGCCCCTGGCTGCTTTACAAATCTGCACACACACACACACACACACACACACACACACACACACACACAGAGAGAGAGAGAGAGAGAGAGAGAGAGAGAGAGAGAGAGAGAGAGAGAGAGAGAGAGATTAAAATAAAAACAAATCTTTTAAAAAGTACCTGACTGGTATAACTGACTTTCTGGGTGTTCAATAAGCATGCTTGGAGTCTTATACTGATGTCATCAGAGGGATTAAAAAGGGAGAATGTTTTCTCCTTGCCCAACTAGGTTCCAGGGAACTGTGGAGCATCTCTCAAAATGTCCTGTAACTGTGGGGGGAAATCACCTGTTCTCTTGCTCATGGAGGCCATGAGGACCTACCAGTGAATTCCAGCTAGCATCCAGTATACAACAAAGAGGGACAACACAGAGGGAAAAATTCCTGGATGCTTCCAAGTGCAGCTACAGCCAGGTGAAGCAAGGTCTTTGACTTTCCTCACATAGATGGAACAATTGGGCAAAGAAAGGCTAGAGGAGCCAGAGATTCATTGTAAACCCAAGTGATTCCTGAGCACCAGATCCTCAACTGGACTTAACAGTTAAAAAAATTATTTTAGCAACTTTAATGGTTTTAAACAAGAATGTTTTAAAAACAGGAATGCTTTTAAACAGGAAAATATGATCAAAGACTAAAATGATTGATATGTTTCCTCAGCAGTCCAAGGGATCTATCTTAAGTTTGTTTTCTATTGTTGTGATAAATTCTATGACCAAAGGCAACTTAGAGAGGAAGCTTACCTTGTAGCTTACAGTCCATTGTGTAGAGAAGTCAGGGCAGGGAATCAAGGCTGGAACCTGGAGGCAGGAACTGAAGCAAAGCTGACAGAGGAATGCTGCTTATTTGCTTGCGCCCATGGCTTGCTCAGCCTGCTTTTTTATGCAACCCCCAAGGATGGGATCAGCCCCAGTGGGCTGAATTCTCCCACATCAATCAGGAAGCAAGACATGAACCATAGACAATCTAATTAGGGGCATTTTCTTAATTGAGGTGCCCTTTTCTCAGGCAACCCTAGCTTGTATCAAGTTGACAAATAAACAAGATTGCATAGGATTATACTCCACAGACAGTCTTCAACTTATATGAGATGTTGTTTGTATAGCCATTTCTCACTAATGCTTTTCTTCTTGATAAGAAAAGTGCTGCTCAGATATAATACATCAGACTGCAGCTCACTGCTATACCTATCTATAGCCTCTATTGTTTTAACCTAAAAATTAAATGATGGCTAAGTTTTTTTCCTACCTCTATTTAGAAGCCAGTGGGGGTGGGATCTCATGCTGATTCTAGCTACTCCAAAAGCCATCAAAGGCCTGAAAGCAGATTCTGAGTTCACCACTCTGGAGACCAGCCTTATAGACCAAAGTGAAAAACCAAGAGGAGGACCCAATCCATGGATGTTCTTGTGATCCCATCAAGAGCCTCTAGTGGATTTTGACTTGGACATTTAAAAGATATTCTTTCTTCTTACTTCTGGTCCCCAGCTTAGGACTAATGCTAACAACTTTTGCCTTTACTTCTCCCTCACATCAGTTTCCAGGCATCAGTGAAGGGCTTCCTTGTTTGTACACTGTGAAGATTTATTGCTGTGATTGGTGTAATAGAAAGCTGAATGGCCAATAGCCAGGCAGGAGAGATAGGTGGGGCTTCTGGGCAGGGAGAGAATGCTAGGAGGAAGAAAGACAAAGTCACAACCTAGACACAGAGAGGAAATAAGAGGTGCAAGATGGAAGAGAAGTAACACCACATGGCAGAACATAGATTAATATATATTTCTTAAGTTATAAGAAATAGTTGAGAACAAGTCTAAGCTAAGGTCGAGCTTTCATAATTAATAATAAGTCTCCATGTCATTATTTGTGAGCTGGTGGCCCAAAGAAAAGTACTGCTATACTTCCTTTCTTCCATACACCTGGCTGTCATACAAATGAAATTGGCAACATACTTTTGGTCTTTTAGATAGGCCCCCAGCAGGTGTTCCCTGACTGCCATGCTTGATGGCCTCATTCTGCTTGAAGTAGTCTGATTGATCATTACCTCAATTTAATCATGGCAGGGTTACTTCTTCAGAGGGAGGATGGGTGATTAAAACAAAAGATAAATAAATATTGGCTAGGCAGTCCAAGGTAAAAAGAATTCAAAAAACAAAACCCCCCAAAAAACAAACAAACAAACACAACCACAACCACAAACCCAAACAAAACCAAAAACAATTCTGGTCAGTCGGGCACATGCCTTTGATCCCAACATTCAGGAGGCAGAGGCAAGCAGATCTCTGTGAGTTCCAGGGCTGCCTGGTCTACAGAGCTTGTTCTAGGACAGCTAGGGCTACATAAAGAAACCCGGTCCCCCCCAAAAAAAAAACAAAAAATAAACAAACCCAAACAAACAAAACCACCACCATCACCAAAAACAAAAACAAAAACAAAACAAAAAACAAAACCAGTTTCTCTCTTGGCAGAAAGCACAAACTGTCCTTGAATCTCTTGGCAGCTTGTTTCTGGCCAGAAGCCAGAGATGTCAAAAGTGTTTGAGGGACCTGATCTCTAACCTGACTCCTAAATAATTCTACCTCTTTATAGGGAGATTAGTAAGATAGCAGTGAAGCCTTAGTAAGAGAAATCTCCTAGTCAAGAGAACAGAAACATTACATTCCAGTTGGGACAGGTCAACCACTCAGTCTTTAGAAGCCCCTCTAGGAAAGTGGATATAGATAGATTTTTCTTTGGGCCACCAGCTCACAACAAACAACACAGGGACTTATTATTAATTACTAAAGCTCAGCTGATAGCTTAGGCTTGTTTCGAATTACCTCCTATAACTTAAATTAACCCATTCCTATTAATTTACATGCTGTCACATGGCTTATTGCTTGTTTCCTCTCCTGCATGTACTGCCTTCTCTGCATCTGCTGGCAACTCCTGCCATCCCCACCCTTCTTCCCAGAATTCTCTCTGTCCCCAAAATCCTGCCTAGTTATTGACAGTTTAGCTTTTTACTAACCCAATCACAGTGTAAAGGAATATTCCACAACATCTCTCCCCTTTTTTCCAAATTAAAAAAAAGAAAGGTTTTAACTCTAACATAATAAAACTATTAACAATAAGAACAATTATCAGGTAAGAATTACATTTACAATGTCAGGTCCATTTGTATTTGGCTTACTTGGAGAAAACACTCCATTATTTATTTTCTCTTGATGAGTCCAAAGATCTGTACCTAGTTTACCTTCTATCATAACTAAGGGAAAACTATAACTTCGTAATCTTCAACTCCATCAAAGATCCCAGAAGGACTTCATAATATTAAGTAAACACAAAGTGCAGAGTAAACATATCTGCATTAACACAAGTATGGACTGTGCATTGTATATAAATAAGCCAGCCCCAAATGATTTTTTTATTTTATGTTTGAGTAGGTAAAAAATATGTGTCACCTGTCTTGTAGTTTTTTTTTTTTTTTTTTTTTTTTTTTTTTTTTTTTTTTTTTTTTTAAGTTTATTTCTTTATAACTGTAGCCAGGAATTTCAAGGGGTCTCCCCTGATCAAACCTGATCCTCTTTAACCTTGAATGGATCCAAAGTCTTTCATTTTCTGTGGAAATAAAAGCATAACTTTTCCCCAATGTAACATATTTTTTGACTTCCATTTTGAAGTTAAGACATTTTAAAAATACATAAGTTGGTATAACTTAGCAGTTCCCATAATCTAATGTCTCTCAGCAGCTATTGTTTGCTCATCAGCAATCAAAAAATTTAAAGTCAATACAATACTATACAGGATCCAGACTCGCTGCATATTTTCCATCTCTATGTGGCTTACTATTTTTTTTTTATATTACTTTAATTCTCTCTTTAAAGACTTCACATTATTATTATTATTACTATTATTATTATTGGTTTTTTTAGACAGGGTTTCTCTGTGTAGCTTTGCGGTTTTCCTGGAACTCGCTTTGTAGACCAGGTTGGCCTTGAAGTCCCAGACATCTGCCTGGCTCTGTCCCCCGAGTGCTGGGATTAAAGGCATGTGCCACCACTGCCCGGCACTTTGTTATTTTTAAACTATCCATTTTTTTCTATGACTGTCTATATGTTTATTTCTTTCTCAATCCTATGCACATTTTTACACACACTGTATCCTGCTTAGATTTTTTTTTTCTTCTGAACCTGCTTTACTGTGCATTGGTAAACTTGTATGTCTGCTTCAGCAAAACCCTAAACCACAGCATAGCTCATGGTGCTTTGGCGGGGCTCATGTTGCTGGCTCAAGTCTGAAGACAGTGGCCGGAATATGCCTTTCTATACCAGGGCCTGCATGAGAGACTAGGAAACTGTGTTTGTTTTTTTTTTTTAAACAGGTCTTATGTGGAAACATGTGCCTGGATATTGGTCATCATTTGTAGATGGATTTTTCTTTGGGCTGCCAGCTCTCACACACACACAAAATCAATGCAGAGACTTATTAATTATGGCATTTCAGCCAATAGCTTAGGCTTGTTTCTTACTAGCTCCTATAACTTAAACTAACCTATTTCTATTAATCCACATGCTGCCACATTGATCATGGCCTGTTACTTCTCCTGCATGTCTTGCTTCCTCTGAGTCTGCTGGTGACTCCTGGCACCTCTGCCCTTCTTCCTAGTATTCTCTCTCCCCTGAAAATCCTGCCTAGCTATTTACCATTTAGATTTTACTAAACCAATCACAGTGACATATATTCACACAGTGTAAAGGAATATTCCACAACAGGCAGACTCACCTTAAATCATGCTTGAGCATCACTTATCATACAATAATTCACTGTTAATAAAGGCATCACAAAGTCAACATATGCTGGCTAACTCTGAACAAAGTATAATATGGGGGGTTGTGAGATTTATAGAGATATTTTTAGTCAAAGGTAGTCAGCCTGATGAGGACCCATATTCTCTGAATCTCCCCCTTTGTACTGATTTGTCAATCATCTCAGATTTTAAAGTCAAGCTCCCACCAATGGGATGAGATACAATCTTTACCTGCATTTAGGAATAAACAACAGAGAACATCTTGGACATGCATGCTCACTAGCCTGGCTTGGGTTTTCAAGAACCCTTTTTGGAAAAAAACAAAAAACAAAAAACAACCTTCTGAGCTACTCTTGTTTTGTTTATGTGTTCCTTTCTGTCACACAAAGATAATTCTTTTCTCACAAACCAAAACTGGGTCCTCTGCAAGAGTAGCAAGTTTTCTTAACGCCCAAGCGTTCTCCTCAGCCCTGTATGTTAAATTACTAATGAATAGTTATCTCATCAATCTTAAACACAAACTCCTAAGGATGGTAAGCACCAACTCATGAAGAATTTGGCAAGGTCAGTGCTACTAAGGGACTGGAAGGTAGACAGCTTTCTGGCAGACAGACACAGGGAAAGAGGCTCTAGGAATATTAATTTACTTTTCATTTAAGCATTTGAGATAACTGGCTTTCGGTTTCTTTTCCCTTTCTAAGACAGAGACTGAGTGGACTTTTTCCTACCAGAGGGAACTATTTAGTGAGATTTTTCAAATCTCTCACCAAGGAGGATGTCTTCTATGGAGAACCAGTCAGCTTCTCTTTCTTTGTCTGGATTATCCAGTCTCCTGCAATAGCCCAAACCAGCTAGTTTTGAGGGACAGAGGCCCACAAATTGCCGAACATAAAAACTTTGCCTCTGACAGATGCTACCTTTGGATCCTTTCTCTAATGGGTTACACTCTCTTGTGTATTTTTGACACCCCCCCCCCCATCTCCTCTTTGTTTTCAAGAAACCTTGGCTGAGTGCCGAGACTTTGCTTTTCCTGTTGTCTTAGTTTTTAAATTGGCAAAGATAATCCACCCTGACCACTCTAGACAACTTCACGACGATGGTATCGCTCTGCTTTTAATGTCCCTTCAAATTTCCTGTTGAAATGCTTTTGTAACATTATTAAGATGTAGACCCTTTAAGAGGTAATCATGTCAAGTAGGCCTTGATCATGGATGAATTAAATTAATGCTACTATGCAGACATGGTTCTTGATCAAAATGATGTGTTTTCTTGGCTTATTCTTACTATGCATGGGTTCTCCTGCCCCTCTACCATGTTATGCTACATCAGAAATGCCATTGCTAGATGCCAGTGTCATGCTCTTGGACTTAGCTTCCGGAAGTGTGAGATACAAATGTCTGTATTGATTATTCAGTTATTCTGTCTTAGCAACACAAAATGGACTACAAACATCTAACATTTTTAGAGCTAAGGGACACAGAAAGGGCATGGGACCAAGGGTGTCTTGCACGAGGAGGGAGCCTGAAGACTAGAGAAGCCTCCACACGTGTTACCTTTCATTGGTAACCGGGCAGTCTTGCAATCAGGTTCATAACCCTGTCCAACTCTTCTGTATTTTGGATGTGGTTGAATTTGAAACCTTGTCCATATTCTTTTGAAACAAAGGAGAACTGTAAGTTAGTGATAGAGGGAAACGTGATAAAAGACAGTAGCCCTTTTATAGCGCTTTCTGCTGTCTGAAACCATGTCTAAAGCTAACGCAAATCCCTTGACCCATGGGGTGACTTTGAAGCTACATACCAAGGATGATAATACAGGCAATTTTAACGTTGCAATTGAGCGTCGATTGCCCCATCTCTCAATGCTGCCTTTTTACCCATGGGTAAAATGAACTATCCTATTTAAAGCGACGTAACACCCCAGCTCTCATTAGAAATGCTCTACACGTCCTTTGGCTTCCTCTCTACTCGTGGAAAAGTTTAATTTCTAATTATTTGGAGATTGTGTTATGTTTTATTTATTTATAGTTTAATTCCATGATGATCAGAGAACATACTTGGTGTGATTTCAATTGCTTTCTTCCTCGCCCCCCCCCTCCCCTCCCCGGACTGGGTTTCTGAACGCCGAGATTCACCTGCTCCTGTCTCCCTGCACCACCACCATACCCGGATCAATTCCTTTTTCTCAAATATTGTCTTATGTCCAGTGTCCCAAAGAACAAGAGGACGCTGTAGCGCAGCCCACGGACCCTCGTGAGTCTCGATGTGCTGGAAATGCCCTACCAACTTCGGGTCTCTGGAAACACAGCGAGCGGCCCGAGAACGGGGAGGGAGCAAGCAGGCGTGCGTGCGTGCGCAAAAGTCCCGCCTTCCGGCGTCTGCGGTTGGCTCTCGCCAAGCGGGTGAGTCTCTAGAAGGAAGATGAGTCGTGCTGCAGGAAGCGGAAGTGGGGCGGGCCGCGCGACGCCGCTTGTCCATTGGCTGAAGCCGTCGCTAGCCTCGCGCTATTGGGCGGACGCAGTCATGCGTCAGCCTGCGCTTCTGGCCGCAGACTGGGTCGCTAGCGCCGGCCGGCTCCTGCAGGGAGTGTTCCCGCAGCCGGCTGGCGGAGCGGGCGGCGCCAGGTCTGTCCGAGCGGGGCCGAAGGAGGGCGGAGGGGCCGACGACAGGCGGCGCCAGGTCCGGGAGAGCGGGGCCCGGAGAGCGGCGGGCGGAAGGCGGGCGTTGGCGCGGAGGAACTAGGGCCTGTGCGCTTTGGAGGCCGCGCAGTCTCTTTAGTATTCAGGCGATTATTGTAGCTCTGTCTGCAGACATGACTTTTGTTTATTTCCCGCACTCCGGACTGCTGTAGGTAAAGCGGCTGATGCACACTGGTGTCATTCGTCGTTGCGATAGTGAGTTTTTCTGTCGCGCGCGCGCGTGTGTTTGGGTGTTTGTGTGTGTGTGTGCGCGCGCGCCCCTTTTGGATTTAAGGGAGTGGGATGACATTGTGTAGTGGTCGCCCGTGACCACTCTAGGTCTGGCCAACCTATTGGGAAATCCCAGCGACTCTGCCTCTATTGGAAGTGGTATTTCCCCTTCTCCTCCCATTCGTGGTCCAGCTTTCCCTCTCATCTCTCATCCTCTGGTCCCCTCCCCCCAACTCTCCTCCTCCCCTCTTTTTACCTCACTGTCTCTGCAGAACGGTGTAAATAACAGTTTAAAAAAGCTTTAG
Source organism: Onychomys torridus (assembly GCF_903995425.1). Taxonomy (NCBI): domain Eukaryota; kingdom Metazoa; phylum Chordata; class Mammalia; order Rodentia; family Cricetidae; genus Onychomys; species Onychomys torridus. Next base: position 39,619,503 of record NC_050443.1, read on the forward strand.
GTGTCCAACGTTTCTGTTTGACTTGCAGGCCTGACCACTCAGAGGAAACATGCCTTCTGAGTCTTTCTGTTTGGCTGCCCAGGCTCGACTTGATTCCAAATGGTTGAAAACAGATATCCAGGTGGGGTTGACTTTTTTTTTTTTTCTTTTTTTTCTTTGTGTGTTCTTCTCTTTACAAAATTTTTGATTAAGTAGAATATGTGAGTGGATAGCAACTAGATCTTGTCTTAGAAGGGCTATTTCTTATAACTTACAGTGTAACATTTATTATGACTGTTGCGGTAGGTGCTGTGTGATTGTGTTTTAATTAAAGTTATTTGTAAGTGCAAGAAACTCAAGATCTAGTGATGCAATTCTTCAATTTTTATGCAGGAGTCTTTTTTTAAAGACAGTTTCATATTCCCAGGCTGGCCTTGAACTCCTCCATGTAGGTGAGGATGACCTGAAATCTGATGCTTTTGCTTCCACCTCTGGAGTGCTAGCATTGCAGGCCTGTGCCACCTTGCTGGGTTTATGTAGTACAGTTAGGCAAGTGCTTTTCCAGCTAAACTCCATTCCAGCGCCTGCCAGCACTCTTAATCAAGACTTGACTGTTGTTAGTTACTTTTTTTTTCTCTTATTTTGAGACAGGGTCTCACTATGCATATGACCGTTGCTGACTGTCCTCTGCCTCCTGAGTGTTGGGATTAAGGCATGTGCCACCTTGCCTGCTGATGTTTGTTTCTTACTGATACTTTTGGAGATGATTGTTAACTATGAGGGAAGCAGTGAAGTGATATGTAGTAAATTGTAATTCTGCAATTTTGTGTTTGTCTTTCAGGAGAAATGAAAGTTTAGTTGAGCTATTGGTTTTGTATATATTACAGCTGTAACTAAGAGAAATGTTCAGATTTTTGCACCTGGAACATGAGAAACAGAATGCTGGCCTATGACTGTAATGTTTAATAAAGTAATTACACTAGTTGGTGGTGGCACACACCTTTAATCCCTGCACTCAGGAGGCAGAGCCAGGCAGAGCTCTGTGAGTTTGAGGCCAGCTTGGTCTACAGAGTGAGATCCAGGACAGCAACCAAAACTAAATGGACTAAATGGAGAAACCCTGTCTCGAAAAACCAAAAAAAAAAAAAAAAAAAAAAAAATTACAAATGTGTCAGGAAATTATGAAATAAATGGTCACAAAATTTTTGTAGGTGATTCCTTTAAGCTACTTGTTGTTTATCAATTGTTTAGAAGAGTACTTTTTGACTTCCATATCACCAGCATGAAAAGTGTCTGAAATGTTTCTGTATTGTCTGTGTGTTCTTTCCTTCCTTTGGGGGCTAACCACGTTAAATTTTCGTCAAATAATTGACTTTTTAGAACAGTCTTACTTATTGCTCATTATGTAGCATTCCTGACTGTAAGGCAGTGGAAGCCGCCTTTGATCATGGAGTTTTATAATCAAGTGTTATTGCTTCTTTCTGATTTCCTCTTCCCTTTAAACACTGAGTGCCAATAGATAGGAGACCAAGGGCTGAGGACTGTTGTTGTAAATGACTATTGGAGATGACATAGTTTGTTATTCGTGGTGTGATGCTAGATAGGACTGAGCTAAGGAGGCGTGAGGGCTTTGTTGTTACTTCTTATCCTTTGGCTTTGTTTCTTGTTCAAATGCCCCTTGTTTAGCTGTTCCTGTCTGCTTTCTTTTGTCTTTTATAAGCAGGTTAGAGAGGTTTGAAATAAGTAGTTTCTTATTTCTGAAATACTGAGAGTCAGATAAACTTTAAAAATCATTTAAATTTTATTTGTTTGTGTGTGTATATAATACATGTCAGTGTGCTCATGTATAAGCACACACATGTGCCACCCACATGTGTAGAGGTTAGAGGACAATGTCAGTGTCGATCCTGAACTTCTACATTGTTTGTAGCAGGGTCTCTCTCACTTGCTGCTCTGTGTAGGCCAGGCCAGCTGGCCTGTGTGCTTCTGGGGGAAATTCTCTCTCTGCCTCCTGTCCTCCTGTAGGAATACTGAGATTACAGACATGCTCTGCTGAAGTTGGCTTTTATATGAGTTCCAAGTACCTGAACTCAGGTTGTCAGGCTTCTCAGCAATGGCTTTTACTTTGCTCAGTCAACTCCTCACCCAAGACAAATGTTTTAAGATTTGATTTTTGTGGTTTACATATGAAGAAACTATACTAAGGACTGGTAGAGTGGATTCCTAGTGTGTTCAAGGCCTTGGTTTAGATTGTCATCAATGCAGAAAAACCAAACCTAAAACCATACCCCAAAAAACCACATCAAACAAAAACAGAATCAGCTCCCTTTACCTAATGGAGTTGTTTTTTCCCCTTAGCAATCACCACTGAATAACTGCCAAATATGAGTTGTAGTATTTTCATCTGAAATCAGCTTAATAATATACTGATTGTCTTTGAAGAGTCAGATATATAGAACATGAAGCTCCATTCATATCAGAGTACATTTTACCTTATGTATTTATTCAGTGTGATACTAGTATTTGGCCCTTTTTAGACACTGAAATTTTTATTCATTCATTCATTCATTTATTTATTTATTTATTTATTTATTTATTTATTTATTTAAACAAGTCTTCCCACTGTCTCCTAAGAACAAATGAATAGGTTTTGGTTATACATCAGAGAAAAATGTGTTTGGTAATATAGATGTAAATAGCATGGAAAAGTGATTGTGCAGTTTCTGTAGCATTGTAGCATTGCTTATTAAATATGAGGAATGCAGGTTGGGCAGTGGTGGCGCACACCTTTAATCCTAGTACTTGGGAGGCAGAGGTATGTGGATCTCTGTGAGTTCTAGGCCAGCCTGGTCTACAGAGCTAGTTCCAGGACAGCCAGAACTACACAAAGAAACCCCTTCTTGAAAAAAAAAAAAAAATATGAGGAATGCATGTTGTTCTTCCCTGAGGCTTAGACACAGTGTCACTTTTTGGGATCCTGGCAGACCTGCATTGCACATATTCATCTTATGCTGGCAGACTTTACCTTTTGTGTGGGAGGTGGAGGGTGGTGGTGGAAGTAGAATGTGTGCTGTTCTCCTTGGTTGAGAATTTCCTTATTGCCTACCTAGGCTTTTGCATTCACATATAGTTAGTAAATAGTAATGTGGGAAAGACATATATATGTGAGTATATATGTACATTTTAGGAAGTTTATTTTTATAATTTTTATAAGCTTATTTTGTTGGAAATACGCCCCCCAAAATTAGTAACTTTAGAAAGGTAATGTTTTGAAGTATGAAGAATTTTAAGATGTATATAATAAACATTGATCCTTGGCTACTTTACTGTGGATATTAACGTGTTAAGCCTAGTTCTTTGCAACCAGCAGTTTTTAATGTAGTGTCCATTGTAGGCCAAGTACCCATCTGGCTTCCCCTCCCTCTCTCTCTCTCTCTCTCTCTCTCTCTCTCTCTCTCTCTCTCACACACACACACACACACACACACACACACACACACACACACACACACACACACACACACACGCACACGCACAGGCGCACACACACACACACACACACACACACACACACACACAGCATTGTGGGCTGGGGAGCTGGCTCAGAAAAGAGCTTGCTGTGCATGTGTGACTTTTATCACACACGGTGGCTGGCGTAGCCCTCTTGTTATCTCAGTGCTGAAGGGCAAAGATAGGGATTCCTGAGACAAGCTCAATAGTTAGACTAGCTGAGAATTCAAGTGAGAATTCTGTGTCAGGAAATAAGGGATCAATGATCTCAGTTTCTGGCCTCCAGACACATTTGTATGTGTATTTGCACACTAATTCACCCATACACATTCAAGCACATGTATACATGCTAAAAACCTCTCCATACTTCACTGTTTAGCATTCCTAATTTTTATGTAGATTTAGTGAGGTACCTACCTTTCTTCATTACAATATAATAAAGGGCTGAAATGTGTGGCCATATTACTGTTTATCTGATGTGATTGTTGTTTTTCAGTAAACTAAAAAGGAAATTACATAAAGGACATAGTACATTATACTTTCAAAGTTTTTTTCTTAAAACTTTTTTTTTCTTTTGGTTAATCTTGATGAAAGGCTAAGGGCATGTCTTTGAGCATGAGTCCAGAATAGAAGTTTGTTGCTCTTTCTTGCATAAGCTGCACTCAGGAATTTTCTATTTAAGGATTCTTTGAAATGGCACATGGAATTAGATATGCATGAAGCTTCTTTTTAAACTTTTTAATTTTGAAAATAGTGATAGACTCAGAAAGTTGCCAAGAAAATATTAAGATCAGTGTGTTCCATTGAACCAGATGCTCCCACTGGTTATACTTTATTTAACTGTGGTCGAATATCAGAATCAGTAGATTTGCATGTTAGTTTCTGTGCACAGTTCTGTGCCATTCTGTCCTAATGTCAGCTCATGTAACTATTACCACCAGAGTGAGCTACTCAGTGCTACCCCTTGAATCACTTTTACCACAGTCTGCAGTCTCTGGCACTGAGAACCGATCTGTTCTATAGAGTTGTTATTTTGGGATTATCATATGGTGCACGTTTTTTCCGAGAGCAGCTTTGTTCACTTAGCATAATGCCTTCACAGTTTTTTTGTTACATCAGTAGTTAAATTCTGGATCATTTAATTGTCTGTATTTGGCATATAGTCATTAATTTAAAATAATTAAGCTTAAAATTTATATTCAATTAAATATTGAATATAAACATTATCATATTATGCCTAGATATATCAGTAGGTCAAAAGGTGTGTAAGTATGGACAACTAATGAATGCTATTCTTAGGTTTTGGCTAATTATCCAAATGGTTGCTGATATGCTGAAATAAAAGAATGTGGTAAATGTAGGTAACTTGATGTTTTTGTGATTACCTTTCCCTGTCATCTAAGTATAATTGCCTGAGTAGAATAGTATTGTTAATAGAATTCCATAATGAAAATGAGGGTTTGCTATTTTTATAGATGACATTTTGTTGGGTTGATTCGAGGCATTATGCAGTTATTAACTTAGGTGTTTCTATGCTGTTACTAAAAAAATCTTCAAATAGAAACTTGACTCTACTGTTCCAGTTTAAGAACATAACCAAAAGATAGTGCCTCACATTATGTTTCCATTAAATGGTAATCTCAGACCAAGGTTCAACAGACCAAGCCTTGTTCCGCTAAAGAAATAGAATAGGAATGGAAAGAAAAGCAATATGTATTTTTGTGTAACTTTCAGCATATGGTTAATTAGAATACCATAACTGATTTTAAAGTTACATGTTGTCTTCCAGTTTAGAATTTATAACTTTAGTATTCATGCATCCCCTTACAATAATTATGTATATTATGTTAATGTACAGATAATCTCTGTGTATTATACTTTCCCTTTCTGGCCTTCATCTTTGTTCTTTAGTTCATTTAAATGTTTTCGAGTGATTACACGCTCTTATGCCCTGTTTTCATCATCATTATCATCATCATCATTATTTTTCCAAGATAGGGTTTCTCTGTGTAACATTCCTAGCTGTCATGGAATTTACTTTGTATACCAGGCTGGCCTTGAACTCACAGAGATCCACCTGTCTCTGCCTCCCGAGGGCTGGGATTAAAGGTGTGTATGTATCACTGCCTCCCAGCTGCATGTTTGTCTTTTTAACTTGTGTAAAACAAAACAAAACAAGTGACATTCTTTCTAATTCCAAGTAGGAAGAGCCAGGGCATAGTCTCAGTCAGATAAAGCAAACCCAAAGTTCAGCAGTGTGAAGTCAGTGTCCCAATTTTGGAACACATGATCTTGTAGGCACCAAAGGGCTTGGTGAAGGTGCTTCTCTGGCTCTGCCATCCACTGTACAAACAGCTCCTCTTAGCCTCAGGCTGGCTCCATTCCACAGCTGCTGCTATTCGTGGTGGCCATTCCCTGGTATTGGCATCTCAAATTCTTAGTTCTTTACTGTAACTGGGCTGCACCTTCATCAATAGCATCTCCTGGGTTCTCTTCAGGGACTGTAACCCTGCCACATGATGCCAAGCTTCAGCCTCTTCCTGACTCCTTCAGTTCTGGGGTTTTCACTGCTATTGAGGGCACACCTTTACCAGTGGTTCTCTCTGACAATGCCACATGCCTTCAAAATCAGTACCATGTGGGAGACTCTTACATATTACTAAGATCAGCTGCCAGTATGAGGTACCTTAGCTACTTCTTGACCACAGCTCTGTGTGCTGACCTTGAGGAAACACTTCCCAGAAGATTTCACTTCAGTGATGCTAGTTTTTTCTTAATCATTGCTAGTGTTTAGCTCCAGCTGACCAACACCCAGTAGTGTCCCAGCAATGCAAAGATTTCACTCTGGTAGTTCGAGTCTCTGAATTGTAGTCAGTTTCTCAACTCTAGCTGACTAGATTCACAAATTCTTAATACTTTATTATAAAAATAGCCCTGTCAGAGTTTTGCTTATTTCTGAAACTTCTCAAGCTAGGCTTCCATTGTCTGCATTGCTTTCAACATCTTAATCTTCCAAGCTTTAACAGAGCAGCCAAATATTCAATGGCTTTTCCAGTCCCAGATTCTAAAATGTTACCATAATCCTCCACAAAACACATGATTAAGTCTATCATACCAGTGCCCCACTTCTGGTACCAATTTCTGTCCTTTTTTTTTTTTCTCTCATTTTTTAAATATAACTAACTAACTAATTAATTAATTAATTATATTGGTGTTTTGTTTATATATGTGTCTGTGTGAGAGTGTTAGATTCCCTTGGAACTGGAGTTACTGACAATTATGAGCTACCATATGGGTGCTCGGAATTGAACATAGGTTCTCTGGAAGAGCAGCCAATGCTCTTAACCACTGAGCCATCTCTCCAGCCCCCAATATCTGTCTTAGTTTGGATTTCTGTTGTAATAAGACACCATGACTGAAATCAACTTGGGGTTGGAAAGGATTACAGTTTGTAGTCCATTATCCAGGGAAGTCATGGCAGGAGTCTGGAGGCAGGAACTAAGCAGAGACCATGGATGAATTCTGTGTACTGGCTTGTTTCCTGTGGCTTGCTCAGCCTGCTTTCTTATATAACCCAAGACCACCTGCCTAGGGATCACATCACCCACAATGGGCTGGGACCTCCCGCATCAATTACTACTAAGAAGATGCCCAACAGGCTTTTCTCTTCTCAGATGAATCCCTGTTTGTGTTAGGGTATTAAAAATCAACCAGCACAATGGTCTGTCATTTTTTTATGGGTGCGTGGTCAGAGCTGTTTGAACATTATACTAAGGCAGGAAGGTAATATAACACATGGATTAAGATATTTTTTGAAAAACACTGAAAAATTGACTTTCTATTCTGTAAATATTTCTTGAAAATGTTCCCAATCGATATGTTAAATATTATGGAGGTAGGATGAAAAACAGCTCCTGTCCAGAAGGTGCCAATAGTTAAGTTGGATTGATAGCTAAGCAGATATCATGTGATATGTAATGTGAGCAGTACTAGAAAAAAATAAAAGAGCTATCCAGTCATTGTTTAGTGTGAACCATTGAATTGTAAAAGGTTGGATCCTATATCTAATCAGGTTTGCCAGAAAACAACAACAACAACAACAACAACAACAAACCAAACAAAAAACAATGTCAAGGCTAGGTAGGCATGGTGGTGCGTGCTTTTAATCTAAGCACTTGGGAGGCCAAGGTAGTTAGATCTTCAAAACCAACTAACCAAACAAAAAAACCAATGTCAAGCCCAAAAAAAACCAATGTCAAGCCCAGAATCCAGTCAAGGTGGACTGTTAATGAACTGCAAAGATAACAGGAAGCAGATTTTACCTTTCGGAGTGCATGGATTCATGGAGCCCAGGTATGATTCTAGGTCATCTAGTGAGGTAGGATGTATTCCTTTGTGGAGGTGTATGCAGAGTGTGAAGAAGTAAGGAAATTGCAGTTGTTTTCTCCTGGAGTTCTTTGTGTTTTCATTTTTGTTGTAAATATTTTGAGACTTGATTAAAAAACTCCTATCAACTACTCAAATTCTTCAGTTTTATGCAATGTAAAATAGTTGATAGTGATTTGTTATAATAGTTTTTGTTGATAGTGTGGCTTTTTAATTGATGCTTTTGATTATTTGGGCTTTGTAAATGTTCTTAGTCTTTTTTAGTTCAAAAATAATTGTTCTTTTTTTTTTGTTTTTGTTTTTGTTTTTTGAGACAGGGTTTCTCCGTGTAGTTTTGGTGCCTGTCCTGGATCTCACTCTGTAGATCAAGCTGGCCTTGTTTCACAGAGATCCACAGAGATCCGCCTGGCTCTGCCTCCCGAGTGCTGGGATTAAAGGCGTGCGCCACCACCTGCTGGCAGTTATTCTTATTTTTATGTATGTGTCTGAGTTAGTGTATGGCAGGAGTGTGTGGGTTCTCTCAGAGTGCATTTGATCCCCAGGCTGGAGTTAAAGGTAATTGTGTACTACCTGACATATAAGTGTAGGGAAGCAAACTCAGGTAAAAAGGACAAATTGGTGAGACAAGCTTATAACTCTGGCTTTTTGGGAAGCTGGAGCAGCAGGGTTGTAAGTTCAAGTCCTTCCTGGTGCAAGAAAAAGAGTTTGAGGTCAGCCTGAGTACATCAGTAAGGTACTACCTCAAAATTTCAAAGTGGGGTAGGAGGGTGGGGAAGAGAGGAAAGGCTGGGAATGCTAGAGATACAGAGCTCAGTGGTAGTGGTAGAGTGCTTGTCTGTCATATGTGAGATCAGCCTGGATTTAGAAAATACCTCAGGAAGATTTCTCCTGGCTTCTCACGAATGAGTAGAAAGAGGAAGTTTTTTGATATCACATGACTGTAGATTCACACAGAACTAGTGGCCTGGTGTGGTCATGGGAGGGTCTGCCTCGACTGCTATGTGTTTAGGGGATAGGAGCAAAGACTGGGATAGCATTGTACAATTGAATTCTTACTGTAGTATTTGGCATCACTCCATTTGAGTTCTTCTTATAGAGCTTTTAATGCTTATTTTTTCCTGAATCAATCATTCATACCAATCTCTTGAATGATTCTGGCATTTGCATTGATTAGTTAGTTATTCTAGCTATAGGTTGATGTGTGTTTGCTAAAATGTGATTAAATGTTGAATGTTATAAATATACTATTTTATGCTGAGTTTTGTTTTACATCTTTCTTTTTGAGATGGAGTAACACTGTGTTTCCCAGGTTGACTTTATAATTTTTTGATAAAACTACTTCAGCCTTCTGAATGTCTGGGAGAACAGGCATGCATTATAGTACCTGGTTGTGGATTTAGTTTTAGTTTAGTTATTTATTTTTTTAAAGAGATAAACAAAGGTTGGGGAGTGTGAGGGTATGGTCTAGGTGTATATGAAAATAAAAAAGTGAGGATGAGTTTTGCTTTGGCATACATGTAAATTGCTTGAGATCAGTTTGCTTTCTAAGCTCTATCTTAATGCTTAGTTAGGTTGATCTATAAAGTCTTCACTCTTAGATAATTTGTCTTCATCACTGAGGCATTTCCCTTCTTAAGACTCTGCCTGATGCTTGGTTGGTGGATGCTCTCACCATTGCAGTTGGGTTCTGTTGCTTGAGCCCATGCTTCATGTCCTGTGACCCTTCACATTGTGTTCCTCAAGATGTCCAGTCTGTGCTTTCCAAGATTATTTGCCATGTACACAGCTTCTGTCCCTTGCTCTTCCTAGGGAGATGCCAAAACACATCTCTTTAGCCCACATAGGGAACTGGTGACAGAACAAAGTAACTTTCCTACCAAAATCCAACACGGTGAACTCTGTTTTATAGACCATGGGTGACTCAAAGGCTGCTGCATTACTACAGGTCTGCCTCTGCCTGAGTGGGGACTCATGGAAAGTAACTCTGGAGCTCTGTGGATAGTTTGCAGGTGGCTTGATAGATTTGACAGTTTCCTCTCTAGACATCTGTTTACTACTTCCATAATCTCAAGGAGGGTTCTTGTAAATCTTGTTAGTTTCAAGGACTTTCTGAAACTTATAAGTTGTTTACTTAATCAGTCTTATGAGCTGCCCCCTCTTCCTTTCTGGATGGAAAATTTCAGTTCTGAAAAATTGCTGCAGAATTGTGGTGGTGGTTTGAATGAGAAATGTCCTTCATAGGCTTACATATTTGGACACTTGGTCCCTAGTTGGTTGGTACACTTTGAAGAGAATATGGAATCTTTAGGTGAAGCCTTGCTGGAGAAGTACTTCCATAGGGATGGGCTTTGTGAGTTTATAGCCTCATCCCACTTCCAGTTCTTTCTTTCTGTTTGTGGTTTACTCAACTGTGTCACTGTATCTAGTGGTGACATTATTTTGTTATAGAGCCAGAATAAAGAGTTTTACTACAGTATGCTTTACAGTATCAAACAATTAGAAATTATGCAAATGCTTCTCAATAGGATATTTATTAAATAAAATATGATTGCTCAGCTTCCTGCTCCCACTGCCTGCTCTCATGCCCCACCTCATTATAGACTTTCTTTCCCAAGGCAAAATAAAGCTCTTCCATAAGTCACTTTTGGTCATGGTGTTTTGTCACAGCAACAGCAAAGTAACGTAACAGTCCTACACAAGCCAGGTGATTAAAGAATGGACTGATTTATTTATTCCTTCCTTCTCTCCCTTCCTTTCTTGTAAATGTAGCATCTCCCTTGGCTTAGTCTTTTTTTTTTTTTTTTTTTGAGACAGTTTCTTTAGAGCTGTCCTGGAACTTGCTTTGTAGTCCAGGCTGGCCTTGAACTCACAGAGATCTGCCTGCCTCTGCCTCCCGAGTGCTCAGATTAAGGATGTGGCTGGCTTAGTCTTTAAATGTTTGGCTGGCTTAGTCTGTAATTGTTTAAATGTTTCATCTTTTTTGCTGTTTTGTTATTTGAAGCTATCCTCCCCAACTTGCTGTGTAGCTGAGGATGACCTTGAACTTCTGATATCCTGTTTTGTACCTTCTGAGTGCTGGAATTGTAGGCATACATCACCATACCTGATTTATGCAGTATTGGGGATTGAACCTAGGGCTTCATAAATGCTAAGCAATTGTTCTCTCAATTTAGCTCCATTCCCAGCCCACATTTTTAAAAATTCACTAGAATACCAGTGTCCCTTAATCTAGGCTGTATTCCAAAACACTGATATGTGGATACCAGCTGATCTGTGGCCATCCTAAAGTGCAGTTGGGGCCTAGCATGGTGGTCCATCATCTCTCTTGGGATGTTGGCATTTCTTGTAATCCATCATAAATAACTCACTTGCTGTTAATTCTTCTCTCCTGGAATCTCTGCTAAGATCTAGGTTTATGTTTGTGACATATTAGTAGGGAGAGTTGTTGATAGTAATTTACTCATTGAGAAAAAGTTTATTTAGGCTAATAGCTTTGAAGATTCTAGTTCATGACTGATCCTTTTTTCTGCACATCACAGTGGTAGCATGTAGTATAGCAAAATTGATCATCATATTAGCCAAAAAGCAGAAGGCAAGACACATAGCTTGGGGTTCCACAGCTCCCTTTGAGGGGACTTAGATGACCTAAGTAAGGATCACTGTCCTAGTTAGGGTTTCTTTTTCTGTGATAAAACACCATGACCAAAAGCAAGTTGGAAAGGAAAGGATTTATTTGGATACTTATTTACTTATTACACTTTCATATCACTGTTCTTCATTGAAGGAAGTCAGGACAAATACTCAAGCAGGGCAGGAACATGCAGAAGTCATGCTCCCTGTAAGCTTGTGCAGCCTGCTTTTTTACAGAACCCAGGACCACCAGTCCAGGGAGGTCACCACTTACAATGGGCTGGGCCCTCCTCATCAATTACTAATCAAGGAAGTGCTCTACAGGCTTGCCTGCCTACATCCCCATCTTATGGAGGCATTTTCTCCATTGGGGTTCCCCCTCTCAGATGACTCTAGCCTGGGTCAAGTTGAGCCAGAACAATCACTCTAGTTCTTTCTCCAATAGTAGCCCTCTGAGGATCAAGCTGCAACTGTGAACCCTGAGGGACACTTACTTAAACCATAGTATTAGTATAAATTTCCACAGTTAAAACTGAACTCATTCTCACTCCTGTTTTTTTTCTCTGCCTTTCCTCACTTTTTGTTCCTCATCTGACCACTGAAAGAATCATAATATATTCCTTGTCTTGATTGATTGGCTCTTGACTCTGACTCTTACTTTATGTTTTCATAGTTTCTTCTTTTTTCCTCCCTCCTTTATAATTATAATTATGTGGAAAGGCTCCTGGGTTCCCTTGAGATATGAGCATGAAAGTTGCATGTAACTCCTGTAACATAGCACACCTGAGCCTTAAGACCTGGCCTCTTTGTCTGTAGCCATTTGCACTGTGGTGCAGACTGGATTCCATTGGTAGGTCTTGTTTTTAATTTATTTTTATTTTATGTATGAGTGCTCTGCATGTATACCTGCTTGCCAGAAGAGGGCATCAGATCCTGTTATAGATGGTTGTGAGCCACCATGTGGTTGCTGGGAATTGAACTTAGGACCTCTAGAAGAGTAGCCAGTGGTCTTAACCCCTGAGCTATCTCTCCAGCCCCATGACACACATTTATGGGTCTTGTGTGTAGTTTGTCAGAAGAGAACACAAGATGAATGTATAGCACAGAGGACCAGAATTTTGGGGACCATTTTATCTCCTTTTGTTGCTTATTGTGAATAATTTTATAAAAGTAATATCTGAATATTTACTTATATAGATTAGATGGGAAAGAACTCTGAAGAACTGGAGAGAAAGTATAGAAGAATTCAGGGCTGGAGATGGCTCAGCAGTTAAAAGCCGTCACTGCTCTTGCAGGAGACCTGGGTTTGGTTCCTAGCACCACCAAGTGGCCCCAAACTGTGTGCAACTCCAGGTCTGGGGGATACTATGCCCTCTTCTGCCTCTGTGGGTTCCAACACATGTGATGTAAACATAAATTTATGCAAATTCATGCCTGTATACATAAAAAAGTGTAGAAGAATTCAGGAATGAGGGGTATACATGATATCCTTTTGTGCTTAATTTATTTTAAAGAAACTGCTATTGAAGGTAGTGGGTGATTCATGAGGATGGTACCTGCCAAGGAATGAGATAGTAGAATTGTGTTTTAAAAAAAAAGCCCTGACTATTAGAAGGTAGACAGATGGGTTAGAGAGATGGCTCAGTGGTTGAGAGCACTTGCTGCTTTTGTGGAGGACATGTGGGTTTAGTTCCTAGCGCCTATATGTCCACATACAACTGTCTCTAGCTCCAGTTCCAGAGAGTTCAGCACTTTCTTCTGGCCACTGTAGGCACTGTATGCACATGGTGCAGATACATACAAGCAGGCAAAGCATTCACAGATACATAGTAAAATGAATAAAAAAAAAAAAGAAAATGGACAAATAGAAGTCTGTTCCTCTCTGCCCTCCTCCATCTCCCTTCTACTTTTCACCCCTTCTTTCCTCCCTCCTTCCTTCCCTCCCTCTCCCTTCTTTCTTTTTCTTTTTTTCTGTCTTTTTCTTATTTTTCTTTCTTTTTTTTTTTTTTTTTTTTTTGGTAAGTCAGTGTTTCGTTATGTAGTCATGGCTGGCATGGGACTCACTAAGTAGTGATGGCCTCAAACTTGCAGTATCCTTATATAAGCCTCTGCCTCCTGAGTGCTGGCCTTACAGGATTACACGTGGGATGAAGTAAGTCTTTTAAAGTGCATCTATAGTAGAAAAGATGGCTTCTCTCATACTGCAGTTTTCAGAGTGCATACCTCCTCAGGGTATTTCCAATGTCTCCTTTTCCTGTTTCATAACTCTGGGAATCCTTTTTCTTCAACAGATGTGGACAAACTAGGGTGTTTTTTATTTTTTGTTCTTTTCCCTTGAATGTCATTATATGTGATTGAATTTACTGTTGTCTATTACATTAGTTATGTATTGGTGATACCCAGAATTGTTCTTAGCTTTGACAGGAATCTTGTCTTCATTAGTTTTTGTGCAAATTCATTCATTCATTTATTCATTTTTTTTTTTTTTTTTTTTTGAGACAGGGTTTCTCTAGCTCTGGCTTTCTTGGGACCTGCTTTGTAGACCAGGTTAGCATCAAACTCAGAGATCTGCCTCCCTCTTCTTTTGATTGCTGGGATTAAAGGTGTGCACCTCTACACCTGGTCTCCTCCCCACCACTTTTTTAAGAAAGTAGAGCATGGCATGCTCATATTGTAGCTCATATTGTATTGCTTACATTGATTCCAGAATTAGCCTTTCTCTAAGAGCCCTGGTTCCTTTTAGTGGGAAATGGTGCTTTGGGGCCAATATCTTGGTACTCAGTGCAGGAATATTGCTGTTTTTCAAGTTAAAGTTGTTCCATACATAAAACAAATATATTTTAAAGATAAATTTTTGGTGAGATTCTAATCTAGATTGCTTAAAAATGTTCTTTACTTTTTTTTTTTTAACATTTAACACTTTAGTTTCTGGTAACATTAATGTACTTAATCATAAACAGGTTTTTATCATGTGGACATTACTTTATCAAATAACACACATGGAATTGCCTTTTTTTTTTTTTTTTTTTTTTTTGCGAGACAGGGTTTCTCTGTAGCTTTGGAGCCTGTCCTGGACTATCTCTGTAGACCAGGCTGGCCTCAAACTCACAGAGATCCACCCCCCTCTGCCTCCCGAGTGCTGGGATTTACAGGCATGCGCCACCACTGCCCTGCGGAATTGCTTTTAAATGATACTATCTGTGTTAATTAAGGTTATAAAAATGATCAATACATGAGATTTGAGATTTTTTTCTCTCCAGGTGTAGTGGTTCAAGCCTTTAATTGCAGAAGAGGCAGAGGAAGGAGAATCTCTGAGTTTGAGGCCAGCCTGGTCTACAAAGCGAGTTCCAGGACAGCCAGGCTGTTACACAGAGAAACCCTGTCTTGAACAAAACCACACACATGTGTACACACACACACACACACACACACAGATTTTTTTTCTCCTTAGACTATATTCTAATCATATGAAGCTTAAACAGTCCCTTGAAAAACATTTTTTAATTTTAGTTTTGTGATTATAATATAATTGTATCATCTCCTCTTTCCTCCTCCAAACCTGTTTGCTGTCTTTCAGATTCATGGCCTGTTTTTCATGAGTTGTTGTTACATACATATATTATGCATATACATATATATACTCACACACATTCCTAGTCTTATGTAGCCTGCTTAGTCTATATAGTGGTACTTGCATGTGTATTTTCAGGGCTGACCACTTGGTATTGGATAACCGGTTGGTGTGGTCTGCCCTGGAAAGACTGTTTCTCCCATTCTCAGCCTTTCTTAGTTGCCTGTAGTTCTTTGTATAGGGTTGAGGCCGTGTGGGCTTTTTCCATCCATATTAGCATGTTTGTTGTTTTTGTTCAGCTCAAAAGCATTTTTTAAAAAATAACCCTGGGTTATTTTGCTTATTTCCAGCTATAGGTTTTGCATTTTTATTATTCTATAACTTCAATTAAAAATGTTTATTTTATGTGTATGAGTGTTATGTCTGCATGTATATCTGCATCACATGCAAGCCTATAAGCTGCTGTGTGGGTGCTGGGAATCCAACCTGGGTCCTCAGGAAAAGCAGCCAGTGTTCCTAAGTTGCTGAGCCAGTTTTCTAGCCCCAAAGCTTGAATTTTTGAGGATGGGAACAATTTATGTTTTACACATATAAGGAATACTCACATACTGCTTTTTTCTATTCCCCGTTTCCTCCATGTTCTAACTGTGTCTCCTCATATATAATCACTATTACTTATTTTTGGTTTATCTTTTCAGAGCATATGTATGAATGTATGTCCCTACCCCTCTTTTGCATATTACATGAAATTTAGTATAGTGAATACCCAAAGCTATCTTGAGGGAAAAGAGCAATTCTGGAAGTACCAATATTTAATTCATGTTATACTATATAGTGATAGTAAGACAAATACCACAAAGCTAGACAGTTAGAATAAAGCAGAGGAGCCAGATACGTAGACACCTATCTGATTTTCCAGGAAGATGCTGAAAACATACATCAGAGAAAAGATAGTCTGTTTGACCTGTGGTGTGGGAAGATTGTGTATCTATGGGGAGAAGGCTGAAAGTCATTCTCTACCTTTATGGACTAATGGAAAACATATGGAAATACTTGAAAACACAGACGTAGGGATTATTTTTTAAAATAGTACCTCAGTGGGACTGGAGTGGTGATTGAGTGGTTAAGAGCACTGGCTACTCTTCCAGAAGACTTGGGTTCAATTCCCAGCACCCACTTGGCAGCTCACAACGTCTGTAACTCCCGTTGCAGGGGATCTGATGCCTTCATATGGTCATACATGCAATTAAAATACCAATGTACATAAAATAATAATACAATTAATTAATTAAAAAAGTAGTACCTCAGTAGCAGAGAAAATAATAAATTGACAGATGGTATTGCTCGAAAATAAGAGCTTCTTCATAGTGAAGGAATAATCACCTGAGTGAAGAGGCAGCCTGCAGAATGGGAGATAACTTTTACCAGTTATGCATCTGACAGGATTTTAATATTCAGAATATATAAAAAACTTAAAAAGTTAAACATCTCAAGCACTAATAATCTAGTCATGCTTAGGCGAATAACCAGAATACTTTCATAAGAAAAAATGGGAATAAATACTTGAGAAAAGTGGTCAGCATTTTTAGTATGAGCAAATATAAATCAAAATTACACTGAGATTACATCTCACTCCCTTCAGGATGGCTGTCATCAGTACAGAACTAAATGGTGATGTGACTGGTAGGAAAAAGGAACCCTCATGACAGGGAATGTCCCCAAAGGAATCAAAGGCTACATATGGTAGATATCTACTACATACCCACGCTTACTGTTTTCTAGTCACAGCGGCCAGGTCATAAAATCAGCTTTGGTGTCCATCAGTGAGGAATAGGTAAAGAAAATGTGGCTTGTATGTACACACACATACACACACATACACACACACACACACACACACACACACACACACACACGACAGTTTCTCAATCATTAAGAATGAAAGGTTGAAATAATTTTTGAGAAAAATGAGCGGAACTGAGGTTCATGAGCAAAATAAGCCAGAAAGGCAAAGTATGTTTTCTGTAGTCTGGAGAGTCTTTTTTTTTTTTTTTTTTTTAAATATATATAAAAGTAGGAGGGGTTCTTAAGGACTAGACCAGTGATAAGTGTATGTATGGAGATGACTATGTATAATAGAGTGAATGTATAATATATGAAAATATAAGAAATCCATGAATTAGCCCAGTGGCAGCGGCACATGCCTTTAATCCTAGCACTTGGGAGGCAGAGGCAGGCAGATCTCTGAGTTTGAGGCCAACCTGGGCCACAGAGTGAGTTCCAGGATAGCCAGGACTACACAGAAAACCCCTGTCTTGGGAGAGGGGCACGGGGGGGGGGGGGGGGGGGGGGAAGAAACATGTTAATTTGTAAAGACCTGCTGTTGTGATACATTCCTGTAGTCCCACAAGGAATTCGAGTTGGAGGCTGGCCTTGTTTCAAAAAAAATAAAAGCCATACAGGGAAACCCTGTCTGGAAAACCCAAAATAAATAAAAAATATAAAAATAAAAAAACCAAACCAAACAAAAACCACAGAGACATGATCCACTAATGAAAGCCAGCACAGTGTACACAGTTACATAATGTGCTCTTTCACCTTACTATTTTTGTTGTATGATCTTTAACATGTTACCTGTTTTTAAATAAAGTAGTCCATCATTTTATTATTGAATGATTGAATAAAATAAGCAGAACCAGGAATCCCCCTCCCCCATAATTCTTTAAAACCTTGTTGCTGAAGACACTATACATTTTGGATACAGAACTTGGAGAAGTTGAGCTAGAACTGACTTGAAAGCCTCCTCTGTGAGAACTGGCTCTCATAGTGTCAGAAGCTATTATGTAAGCTTCCAAGGGAAAAAAGCAATCAGTAGTCCTCCCCAGCCATGAAGCCTGCAAAATGTAGCTCTTACTGGCCCTCTAAGATATCCCCAGTGGTGCAATAGGTGCACTTTTATTTTGGGGTAACTACCAGCTATCTAATTGGATTTACAGGCAGCTTAATAGGACATTCATGCCCAATACTGTAAACCCTAGTCCACTACCTGTGCCTGGAGAAGTCATAGACCCTAGAGGTGAACCTACTCCTAAATTGATATAATTTTTAACTGTATTCTAAATACTATCCTTGTATCTACAGATAAGTAGTTCTAACCCCTTACCAAAGAAGTTTCTTTTGGTAGCAGACAGAGGCAATTGCAGGAATTCACAGCTGGTTGTAACTACAGAGAAATAACTGTGGAGTGAGTGCCCAGCCCTAACTGACAGAACATAACACCCTCACCTAAGGCTTAAGGAACATCATGGAAGAGGGGGTGGAAAGATTGTAACAGCCAGAGGATCAGGGTGCGGGCAGTGAGCTAGTGTCTTCTAGACATGACAGGGATGCTGTACCCGTAACAACACAACAGTATGGTTACCTAAACCAAGCTCTATACAATGTCAGCACCAGTTGGCATGCCAGTGTGGATGGGGAAATTTCACAAGGCCCCACCCCAGATCAAGAGCTATAGGCAATCAGTGTCTGATGAGAGAATCAGTTTTCTTCAGTGATAAACCCCTGACAGGTTATCAAGGTCAGCCCTAAACACATGAGTGATACTTAGTAAGTTGTGTGTATTTTATATATGTGTCTATAGGTATGTGTAATTTGTATGTATGTAAGTAATAGTTAGAAAAGAGGTCCTGAATTTGAGAGGGCACAGGAGTTGGAGGGCAGGATGGAAATGATGTAGAGAGAGTACTCATGAAGTTTTCAAAAAATAAAAAATTTGAATGAAAAAGATTTATACGGATCTCTCTGTAAGTTGATCTTTTTTGTACTTTGCCAGCTTGCATTCACAAGAGATGGACTCTGTGGTCTGTGGAATGAAATGGTTAAAGATGGAGAAATTGTGTACACTGGGACAGAGTTAACCCAAAATCGAGAGCTCCCTTCTAGAAAAGGTAAAAACTTCTAATGAATACTTGTTTATGTTGTAAATACTATTATACTTGCATTTTAAGTAAAATTTTAAAAATTTTGTGTGTGTGTGTGTGTGTGTGTGTGTGTGTGTGTACACGTGTACAGGTACCATGCTGTACATATCAGGGACAACGTGGGAATTGGTTCTCTGGTGCATGAGTCCTGTGGATTTAACTCAGGTTGTCTGGTGTGGTGATAAGTGTCTTTACACGATGGGCTATCTTCTCCCCGTTTAAAAATTAGGTGTATTTGTGTGTGTAAATTGCATTTTACAGAGACTTTGTAATATGTTAAAAATGGGAGCACTTGAGCCTTTGTTTTTGGAACTTTATTCACCCTCTGGTAATTTTTGTCTAAGATGTTAGTTAATGTGTCAAACTGTCCAGATTTTTTGTTTATGTTAATTAGTGTATAGCTTGTAGGAAATCATGAATAGTTTCTCCTTTAAATTTTGAAACAGTTCTTCCTGTACCTAACTATAGATGTTGATTATGGTGAGATTGGATGCACATTATTCCTCTCTAAACCTTTGTTAGGGAATAGTAATCCTGTTGAAGCCTGTAGTGCTCAAAATTCAACATGACTCATTTGTTGTTCTTGATGTGCCTGGTGATTGAAATCAGCACCAAGACTGTAAAAGGACATGGAAGCCAGCACCTACTCCAGATGGTCTATCTGAAAAGCCTCAGTTGAGACTTGCTGCAGAGTCTGTTGAGTGTTATTCTAATATAAAGACATTATTACTTTTAGAATGTATGGCTTTTCTCCTTGTGGAATGAATTGGTATACTGTTGATAGGAAAGAGTATGAGGAAAAGTATTATTAGCTTCTGTTTTTTGGTTACATCATCTGTTATAGTGAGTTCTGTTTCTTGTATTTATGTGGAAATTTCCATATACACACAGAATCACCCAGAGATATGTACAGTGAATTGATGCAAAGTCATTCCCTCACTGTTTGGTTCAACTTGTTTATCACACCACTTGTGTCCATCCATGGATGTCTCTCACCACCTGGCTTCCTTAGATGCTTCCTGCATAGTGTTACCTTGAGTTTTTTTAATTAAAAATTTTTCCTTTATTAGTGTGTATGTAGGGAGGGTGTGTGTGTGTGTGTGTGTGTGTGTGTGTGTGTGTGTGTGTGTTTATGTTTGAAAACAAGTATACATGAGGAAGTCAGAGAATAACTACAGGAGTCAGTTCTTTCCTTCCATCTTGATTTTTGAGGTAGGGTCTTGTTTCTGCTTCTCTGTGGGACCCAGGTTAGCTGGTCCCAAAGCTTACAGGAACAAATACGAAGCAAACTTTACTTTTTGTATCAAGCCTAGGGTTTTGAGCATGCTAGGCAAATACTCATGAGTCATGCTAGGCAGACACTCTGGGCTGTGCTATACTCAGTTTACTAAAGTTGTTTTAAATAGTAAGGCCTTTTAGTGTTTAGGATCCAGAGAAGTTAGGGTTGATGTACAGAAAATGTTAACAGAAGAACATTTTGAGTTTAGCCCACAGTATTTGGCAGGACTGTTAATTTTGTTTTCTTTGAAATCAGTCAATCATTTTACTCCTTTTGGGCCCTTCTGTATTGAGTCATTAGCAGCTGTCTAGGTCCTAGGCTTAGCGGTTTGGACAAAGAGGGCTTTGGGTGGTTTGTACAAACATCCTCATCTTAACTGGACAGGAGTGTCTTAAAGTCCTAAGGTTAGTCAGTTGTGAGCTGGTCCTCAGATGAGCTGACAAGCAGCAGGAGGTCTGCTCATAGCCCCTTATGTTTTCCCATGGCCTTAGGAATTTTACCCCCTGGCCTTTTTCTTCTCGGCAACAAGGGTGTGTGTGTGTGTGTGTGTGTGTGTGTGTGTGTGTGTGTGTGTGTGTGTATACGTATGTACGTGCATGTGTGTGCATGTACAACTGGGGATGAAATATGCTTAGTAATATGCTCTACCACTGAGCTACACTCTATATTCTTTCCAGCATTTCTTATTTACTGTGTTTGGATAATTTGTCTTCTGTGTGTACCTTTTGATTCCCGCAGTCATGCAAAAGAAAGTATGTAGGCTCTGAAGTGAGTTTCTTTCCCTGTGAGCTGCTGGTGCTAATTATTGTAGTGTTGGTCATGCTCTTGAGGGACTTCATCTTGCTCTTGCTGTAGTATTCTGATTTGTGCTCCTAAGAGTAAAGCCTGAGTTGTGTTTGGAGATGCTTCTTGTTAACTGCCACATCTTTTCCATCCTGAAGAAGTGAAAGAAAGTCATAGGATCTTTAATACCATTTTAACATGTGTGGATGGATTCCTGTAGCCTCCATAATCTGGATACAGTTTGACCACTCTCCAAACTCCAGCGTTGCTCTATTCATCCTCCTAGACCTTCATCCACTGATCTGTTCTTAAGACATCAGTGTAGTGTTTCGGTGCCTGTGACTTTGATTGTATGGAAGTAGAATGTGAGGCTCTTTTATCTATGTAGTTTGTTCCCTTTTGCCATTTGGTGTTTGTTCCAGAAAAATCCACAGCTTATAGGTACATGAAAAGGAAGAAAGGGAGGCAGATGGCTCTAAAATTTTAGAGAGCACAGTTTATTGAGACTTAACAGAAGTGTGGTTCTTGGTGGCAGCAAGACCAGTTGGATCCCACAGTTTGAGTCAAAAAGAGTGATGAGTTTATGGATGGAGAAAAGTGACTTCATCATGGCTGGAATGTACTTGTTTATCTTAAGATCCTATCAAAGAATCAGGTGTGCCCTGGGAGCCAAGGTCTATTTATAAAACTCCATGTAGCACTCTAGTGGTTTTGTATAGTATGATTTTTTGGTAAATGAAGCTGAAAAAACATAATAGGGTTACTCTGGATAGCCACGATAGTTAGGACATAGGATGACTGCAATATGGTCAAGCCATTTCCATCTGGCAGGAGAGGGTCGTGGCCACCTGCTGCTTGTAGTTAAGCCAGACAGAAGTTGTGTGTTACCCAGAATCTATTGCTTGTAATTGGCATCTGAAGTGGGCACAGAGCCTTTAACTCATTTGTTCTGTTCGAAGTCCAGCTGGTTACTACCAGAACCAAATTAAATTGCTAGGTAGAGTTGGTGTTAACAGAAAATTAGAGAATTGGTTGTTGTGAAATGTGCGCGCGCACACACACAAAGATACCGTGTATATGTATGTGTGTGTGTGTGTGTGTGTGTGTGTGTGTATGTAATTTTTAAAAATGATTTATTTATTTATTTATTATGTATACAGAAGAGGGTGCCAGATCTCATTACAGATGGTTGTGAGCCACCATGTGGTTGCTGGGAATTGAACTCAGGACCTCTGGAAGAGCAGTCGGCGCTCTTAACCTCTGAGGCATCTCTCCAGCCCTATATATGTAATTATGTGATTATTCTCCTTATGACATGACTTGTTAGCATTTCAGAGTTAAGATTCTTTCCATCTTTTCTTTACAGTCATGTAAGGGATTTCCCTCCCTTCCTCTTATCCTTATTTTGTGTCAGGGCCTTACTCAGTTACCCAGGCTGGCCTGGAACTTACTATGTGGCTTAAGATGGTCTTGAACTCATGTGCTGGGGATTATAGGCATGAGCCACCATGCCCAGCTTGACTATTGCATTTTGAAAAATAGTTATGGACTTAAGCATTTTTAATTCTCCAGATGATGGTGTTGAAACTCAGAGTGGAACCAAGAAAGAAGATCTTAATGACAAAGAGAAGAAGGAGGAAGAAGAGACACCTGCACCCGTGTACAGAGCCAAATCAATCCTGGAGAGTTGGGTCTGGGGCAAGCAGCCAGGTATTACACTTTCTGACAGCAGTGGATCAAGTTTTTGTTTGTTAATAGAATTTTCTAAAATTAAAACTTGTATCACAGTAAAATATGTCTGATACATAACCATCATGACCATCTTTTAAGCATTCAGCTTATTAAATATGTTCACACTCTGGTACAAAATTACTGCTGCTCATATCCATTGCACACCGTCCCCCAGTCCTCTAGACAGTCAGAGTCATCTTGGATGTCTGCATTTCAGTCTTCACCAGCACTACACACAAGCAGACTCAGAGAGTGTTTATTCCTGTTATCTAGCTTATTTTATTTATATTTAAGTTTATCCATGTTGTGGCCTTTTTGGTTTTCAAGACAGGGTTTCTCTGTGTAGCCCTGCTGTTCTAGATCTCATTCTGTAGATCGGGCTGTCCTCTAGCTCAGAGATCTGCCTGCCTCTACCTCCTGAGTGCATGCTGTGGCCTTTTAAATGTTAAATAATATTTCACTGTTTGTGTGCATATTTTGATTATATCTGCTCCAGTTGGTGGACTCTTGGGGTACTTCTCCCTTAAGGCTTTTTTCTTCATAATTATAACCTTTATTTAAAATAACTTATCTAGGAAGCTCATTTTACGTGAGTTTACAACTAGTTACTAGAGACAGAAACAATAAATAAACAATTAAAACCAGAAAAAAGTACTTTGTAGAAAAAGTACAAAAGGAACAATTCTACATGTGAAAAAACAAATATTGGGCCGGGCGGTGGTGGCGCATGCCGTTAATCCCAGCACTTGGGAGGCAGAGCCAGGTGGATCTCTGTGAGTTTGAGGCCAGCCTGGCTACCAAGTGAGTTCCAGGAAAAGGCACAAAGCTATACAAAGAAACCCTGTCTTGAAAAACCAACCCCCCCAAAAAAAAACCCTCAAAACAAAAACAATAAATATTAACTGCAAAGCGTCTATGTACTAGTCTTGAGGCGTCTCTCCTAGTGAGCGCCACTGTCAGCCTTGAGATCTGATTCATTGTCATTGGGTCCTGAGTAGGTGAATGGTGCTGCCACAGACATGGTTGTCTAGTCTCTGCTTGAGGTCACTGCCTTTAGTTCTCTGTGCATTCCCAGGTACACTGGATTGTGTGGGAATACTATGATTCACTTTTCCAGCACTGGTACAGTGTTTTCCAGAGGCCACACTAGGTTTTCATTCTCTCAGCAGTCCATAAGGGTTCTAGTTTCTCTGGGTCTTTGCTAACACTTAATTTCCTCTTGATAATATCCACCCTGATGAGTATGAAGTGACATGTTACTGCTTTGATTTGCATTTATTAATGATTAAGTGATGTTGAACATTTCTTTTCCAATGCCAACTGATCTGTGAGTGTTCTTTGGAGAAATATTTATTCAAGTCTTTGTTCACAAAAATACATTTTTTCTTTTTTAGTTATAATGTGTAGATGATATTAAATTCATCCATTTCTTTTTATCCAAGCAAGTAAAACTTACACTTTTCCTTTTTGGTCTTTCTTTATTTTATTTTATTTAATTTCTAAAAATATCTGATGCATTTTTGTTTTAAAAATTTTTTAGGCTGGGCGGTGGTGGCGCATGCCTATAATCCCAGCACTCAGGAGGCAGAGGCAGGTAGATCTCTATGAGTTCGAGGCCAGCCTAGTCTACAAAGCGAGTTTTAGGACAGCCTCCAAAGTTACAGAGAAATCCTGTCTCGAAAAACCAAAAAAAAAAAAAAAAAAAAAAATTGTTTTTAATGTGTGTTGGGGCTTGATCCTAGGGTCTTATGTAAGCTAAACACATGGCATACCATTAAGCTATATTAGACACCACAAAGGTTTCAGTTCACAAAGAATATATGAAATTTTCTTGTGAAAATTCATAGATTATAAAGACATAACTGTCTACCACATTACAGTTTTATTTTGAGGATTTATTGCTCTTACCAGTTTGGTGTTGACATTTAAACTTGTTTTTTCCTTGTGTACATACATATAAATGTGTAAGTATAATTTAAGTTTTACCTGTATAAATACTAGTTCCTAGCTCATAGTGTTTTGGTAAGAACAGCAGACTGAATAGAGTGATGCTTTTGTGTAGCACATATTAGTGTAATTAATTTAATATTTATTTGTCTTTTATGGCGAGAGAGAAACAAATCATTATCTGACTGCTCTTCTTCTCTTTCTTACTAGGAGTATTGAAGCCTTTAGTGTTAATTGTAGGCTTTCCTTTAGTTCTTTAGGCTTTATTTCATGTAATTTTTAAAACTTAGTAATTAGGCACATGAACTTTTAGACTTTTTTTTCACACTGGCAGAAGTATATTAAAACATTGAGATTCCATCTCCTCCTGGACAGAATGTGTGTCATTAAGAAAACAAATGACGCTGGCGAAGGTGGCGGCGCACGCCTGTAATCCCAGCACTCGGGAGGCAGAGCCAGGTGGATCTCTGTGAGTTCGAGGCCAGCCTGGTCTACAGAGTGAGATCCAGGACAGGTGCAAAGCTACACAGAGAAACCCTGTCTCGAAAAAAAAAAAAAGAAAAAAAACAAATGACAAATTTTGGTGAGGATGTGGTAATAAAGGAACCCTTGTGGCTGCTGATGGGACTATAAGTTTAACCACTATGAAAATCAGTATGGAGGTTCCCCCTGAAAAACGAAAGTAGAAATATCATGTGACCCAGCTAAACTACTGCTAGATGTATACATGAAGGACTCAAAATCAACACAACACAGAATCTTCTGTATCGGTGATTATTACAGTAATATTCACAATAGCCAACTTGTGGATTCTGCCTAGGTGTCTTAACAATAAGGAAAGTGGTGTGTGTGTGTGTGTGTGTATGTGTGTATGTGTGTGTGTGTGTATGTGAGAGAGAGAGAGAGAGAGAGAGAGAGAGAGAGAGAGAGAGAGAGATTTTATTCAGCCATGAAGAAGAATAAAATTGTGATGACACATGCCTTTAGCCTTTAGTCCCTGCACCTGGGAGGCAGAGGCAGGTAGATCTCTTGAGTTCAAGGCCAGACTGGTCTATAGAGCGATTTCCAAGACAGCTGGAACAGGACTACATAGAGAGACCCTGTCTCAAAAAACAACAACAACAAAGAATAAAATTATGTCATTTGCAGGAACATGGATGCAACTGGAGATCATCAAATAAGTGAGACTCAAAAAGATAAATGTAACATGTTTTCTCTCATTTGTAGGCCCTAGATTTTGTATAGATCTATGAAATCATGTATGTAGGATATGAAAATAGAATAGGGATAATGGGAAGGGAGAGAGGGAACAAGGGAAGAAGAGATGAGTATAGGCAAAGTATGTGAATAATGCATGAAAAGGTCTATAAAGTCCATCACTGTGTACAATTAATACTTGCCAGTGAAGATTTAAACCAGAAATACAAGGTGGAAACTGACTTTTCAGAAGATGTAAAGCATTTTACTAGCTTTTTTTGATTTCTAGAAGGAATTCCTCTGGGATATGTCTGTGATTGTATATGTCTCTGTGAAGATGCTCCATATAGTGAGGGCTGGGTGCCTTTTAGTGTTTCTTCTGCAGACTGGCTTGAAAAGGATGCCCTGAGAAGTCTGGGATGCTACTTCACTGGGAAACATTCTGTTTTTCCATCTTGATACCAGTATGGAATTCAGAGTATTGCTCATCTTGTTTTCCGTAACTGTCAGCTCTTAGGCATTTCAGTTTTAGAGTGTCAGTGTGTAGGTCTGGCATCCTACTGCAGTGCTTGTTTGCCAGGAATGAAGTTGAGTTCTGGGAAGTAGTGAGATGTAATCTCTAATTCTTTCTGAGAACTTTACTTTGCATAGAAAGCATTCTCAAGTGATGGATAGCCAGAAACTCATAGCTTCCATTCAAGAGAGGTTGGGTGTGGCTTTGTGATTGTCTGTCAGGGTCCGAGGCTTGAAGGTTGAAGACTGTTGAAGTAAAGACAGAACATAAACACAGGAGTAGTGCTAGCATGGGGGTTGTTGAGGGGTAACTTAATTTACAGCTGCAATTTTTTGTAGTCTTAGGTAACTTGTTGCTAGGCTAGGATTTTTAACTTACTTTATTCATGTGATTGTCTGATAGCTACTTAAAAACTTTTGTGAAAAATTCAAACATATACTAGAGGGAATAGTTTAATCATTTATCATACAATTTGAGTATTTTATCTTCCAATAAAATAGTTTCATAAATGTATTCCTTCATTAGTTATTTGTACAGAGTAATTGTATTGCAGCACTGCTTTTGGGTTTGGGGAGACTTGTCTGCAGCACATATGTAAAATGATGGGGTGTGGTGGCTCTCACTTGCAGTCTTAGCACTGAGGAGTTAGAGACAGGCAGATCCCTGGGGCTTGCTGGCCAGCCAGCCTAGTGTACCTGGCATATTCAGGCCAATGAAAACCCTGCCTCAAAAACCAGGTAGGTAGCATGTGACGATTGACAGCTGAGGTTGCCCTCTGACCTCCACACGTGTACTCGCCTAAACAGAAACACATGCACTCAAAGTAACCTTTGTGTTTATTTTGACTTTAGTTGTGTAGCAAAGTGGCTAGAGTTTTGTTTTTTCTTCTAGAAAGTGGGCTACTGAGAAGTTTGACTTTATGGTTTTGAAGATTTGTTCATTCATTTCTGTGGGGCTAAGCCTTGAGCCCAGGGCCTTTTTCATGCTAAGCAAGTACTCTACAGCCCTTCAGTTTTTTATTAGCAACTTTTATATGACAGTTACTGAGAAGTAGTGTATCCATGTCTTGTGCTATACTCCTCTGTGTGATTTTAGTCAAGTTACTTAACCCCTCTATGCCTGAATTTCCTGTGTGGACATAGAGTACTACCAGCTAATATGTGCACACTGTTTAATGATTTGGATAGTATTGTATACATAGGTGTTCTGCTGTTATTGTCTAATTTCTTAGTATTACTGCCAGCCCTGCTCAAGAGGCTGACAAGTTAGAATGTTTTCTTATCTTGTGTTTCAGATGTGAATGAACTGAAGGAGTGTCTTTCTGTGCTGGTTAAAGAGCAGCAAGCCCTGGCTGTCCAGTCAGCTACCACTACACTCTCAGCCTTGAGGCTGAAGCAGAGGCTAGTGATCCTGGAGCGCTATTTCATTGCCTTAAACAGAACTGTTTTCCAGGAGAATGTCAAAGTGAAGTGGAAAAGCAGCAGCATTTCTTTGCCTCCCACAGAGAAGAAAAGGTAATAATAAAATGGAAGAACCCTGTTGGCATTCCCTGTAAGTTCTGGCTCTTTTGTTTAAGACAGTTTCTTTATTACTAAAGATGCTTCCAGACGTATGGTTTTTAATTTGTGGTTATTACTACATCAACAGATTTGCCCCTTGGCATTAACTAATAATTACTAGAATATTTAAGGCTTATGTAAAATTGTATTTTTTCTCAATGTAACTATGAAAATTCTTGTTCACATGAGAACAGAGTGCCAGGGTAACTCCTTTTATATGGTTAGGAGCTTCTTTCTTTTGTTGTGATAGTGGCTTTCTCTCCCTAGAGTGCACATGGGAATTGTGTAGAGGATGCAGCAAGCAGTGTGGGAAACTCATGCATCTGGCAGACAAGTGTTAATCGTAGCTTCATTTGGTTTCCCTCTCTTCCCCTCATCTCTACTCTGCTTTCTTCTCTCCTTCTTACCTCCCTTCTCCTCTGCTCTCCTTCCCTGTTGTATCTGGTTGAAGTTACGTTGTCACATTTAAAGTAAGTTTTCTTGATAACTGTGTCACGGGACCTCTGGGGTTTCTTTCCATTTGAAAATAGCTGGGGCATAGTTTTTCATTTCCTGACTACATAGACAGCAGCCCACAATGATGGTCACTGGTCTGAGAGCTCTGTATATGTGAGTAGTTGATGATTAGAGACCTTCAGCACACTTGTGTGTTGATCAGATCACCCTAAGGTACAGAGAGTGTCTTGAGTCTTCTGTTGACTTAATCATTGGTGAGTTGGTTGGATAATCTTTCATTAAGTGAAGGAATTCCTAAAAAAAAAACAACCAAAAAACAAAAGAAGTCTTGGACTTATAGTGGTTGTATTTACTTATTTGTGCACGTGTGTGCACGCATACACACACACACACACACACACACACACACACACACACCCGTAACAGTAGTTAAAAAACATAGGCTACCATTTTAAGAGTGGTTCTTATACTGGGTTAGAGATATAGGTTCTTTCTTAGGGGCCAAGATCCTGACTGTCTGAGGAGAGTTGAGCTTCATGTTTACACAGGAACAGTTTTCTTCAAGGGAAAATGTTAGTAATAGTCCTTCAAACTCTCCTGATCAGATTTAACATATGTACTCATCTTCAAAGGTTCTGTTGTGTAATACTTAATATTTCTCATTCAGAAATATATTCCTGTGTTCCTGACATCCAGTGCCTCCTCTGGAAGTAGCAAATAGCTCTCTTCTCTCTTCATAATCACTCATAGATGTGCACAGAGTTTCCTCTGCACTATTCAGACCCTCACAGATAAGTGCACACAGTCTCCCCTGTACTATTCAGACCCTCACAGATAAGTGCACACAGTCTCCCCTGTACTATTCAGACCCTCACAGATAAGTGCACAGAGTTTCCTCTGCACTATTCAGACCCTCACAGATGAGTGCACACAGTCTCCCCTGTACTATTCAGACCCTCACAGATGAGTGCACACAGTCTCCCCTGTACTATTCAGACCCTCACAGATGAGTGTACACAGCCTCCCCTGCAGTATCCACACCCTCACAGATAAGTGCACACAGTCTCCCCTGTACTATTCAGACCCTTACAGATGAGTGAGTGCACACAGCCTCCCCTGCACTATTCAGACCCTCACAGATGAGTGCACACAGCCTCCCCTGTACTATTCAGACCCTCACAGATGAGTGCACACAGCCTCCCCTGCAGTATCCATACCCTCACAGAGAAACTAAAGAATATTTTGTGTAAAGTTTTAAAAATGGGAACTCAAACCCACCAAAGATCCCGGTAGGTAAAGAAGACCATGGGTTACCCTGTGGCCTAATTCTTCCTTTATTATTTTCATGTTTCTCTGACTGACCAGTTGTTCTACCCTCTGTGTTTCTGTGCAGTTCCCGTCCCGCAGGCCGAGGGGTAGAAGGACTTGCCAGAGTTGGGTCCCGAGCAGCGCTCTCCTTTGCCTTTGCTTTCTTACGAAGGGCCTGGCGTTCAGGTATGTGTTAGCATGCCACTCTGTTTCCTTCATAGATGGGAGTTTTGAGTTCCCTGTGCAATTCTGCCCCAGCAAGTTCCTTGTTAGCCACCTAACAGCTAGACTACCAGGTCCCTGAGGCCATATTGGGTGTTTTTCAGAGTCGTTTAATCTTTGTAAATGTCTTCATTCTCTTTACCTTAAGTTCTCTCTATTTTAGCATAAGAGGCTACAGGGTCTCTAAGTTTTCAGGCCTGTATTCTTTTTTTGTTTGTTTGTTTGTTTGTTTTGGTTTTTCGAGACAGGGTTTCTCTGTGTAGCTTTGCGCCTTTTCCCTGGAACTCACTTGGTAGCCCAGGCTGGCCTTGAACTCACAGAGATCCGCCTGCCTCTGAGTGCTGGGATTAAAGGTGTGTGCCACCACTGCCCAGCTCAGGCCTGTATTTTTAAGAAAATGTTCATTTATTACAACCCTGCCTCACCTCTTTCACCATGGAATGCCTTAGTAAGAAGTTAACAGTTGAGCACCCATAAATCAGAAAATATGCAATCTAAAATGATCGAAAACCTGAAGTCTTTTGACTCATGATATCACAGATAGAAAATCCCACACTCAGCCTCATGTGTTAGATTGCTGCCAGAATGCAGCCACACTAAAGTTGCTGCATGAGATTACCTCCAATTTCTGTGTGTAAGGTGTATATGAAATAGAAGTGAAATTAGAAGTGAGATTAGTCCTCATCTCAAGGAGATGGACAGACAGACAGACAGACACACACACACACCCAACTGAGTCAGTCACTTCTGACACCCAGCATTTCCGTTAAGAGATAGTCAATATGTCTCACACATACTGCTTATGTGAGAGATGTCAAAGGTGGAATGGAATTTCAACAGCTGTGTTAGAGTTTGACCTATTGGATAAAGAATTTCATGAATATCTTGTCACTTGAGGGGTTGGAGGCCCAGTGGGAGTGACTGGAACTCTGCTTGTCAGCAATGCCTCACTGTCTGTTGCTCAGGTGAAGATGCGGATCTCTGCAGTGAGCTCTTGCAGGAGTCCCTGGATGCCCTTCGAGCTCTTCCCGAGGCCTCTCTCTTTGATGAGAGCACGGTGTCCTCTGTGTGGCTGGAGGTGGTAGAGAGAGCGACGAGGTTCCTCAGGTCTGTCGTGACTGGGTAAGTTTGTACTTTTCTTGGTTTTCTGTGGAGTAGCTTCAGTGTGCTGGAGGCTTGTTCTCATTTCACCTTACTGTGCTTCTGGGAACTTGCTGACTAGCTGCTGCTGCTGTGCTTTCAGCATGCCTACAAAGTCCTTGCTATTCACATTACAATTGTTTTTTTGTTTGTTTTTGAGACAAGTTTTCTCTGTATAACAAACCTAGCTATCTTGGAACTTGCTTTGTAGACCAGGCTGGCCTCGAACTCACAGAGATTTGCCTGCCTCTACCTTCCGAGTGCTGGGCTAAAAGGCGTGTACCACCGTGCTTGGCTTTAAAAATTGTTTTTGTACATTTTATTTATTTGTTTTGTATGTGAAGTATCAGTGTGTGTGTGTAGGTGTGTAGGTGTATGTATGGGTGCATGTGTTACAGTGAACCACATGTGTTATAGGATTGAACTCAGGTAATCAGTCTTAGCAGCAAGTGCTTTACCTGCAGAGCCGGCTCTCTGGCCCATTCTCAGCTTTTTAGATGATTTAATTTATGATTATTGTGACTTGACCCAAGAAGCTGTCACATTGAATGTGATGGGAAATATCAGATTTTTTTGTTGTTGTTATTTGTTGTTTTCTGGAGGTATTTGGTAATCCATCCATCATAATGTGAGCACTTCTTGTGTGCCTCTTGGTATTAATGAAGAGCCACTGTTTTGAGGGATTGATGGTGCTTGCCTGGAAGTCTTGGTAGATAATATATGAGAACATGGCTACTCAAACAGAATGTTCTGTCTGACTAGTGCTGAGGGTGTAGAACAGTAGTAGAGTAGCTGCTGAGCATGTACTACTAGATTTGATCCTTCTCATTGCAGGAAAAATGTATAACTGTTTGTTAGTTTACTATTGCTGTAATAGAAACCTCGGACACCCCACTGAAAGGAGGGAGGATTTTGGCTGGTGGTTTCAGGCTTCATTCTGTGGTCACTTGGCCCTGATGCTTTGGATCTGTGTCAACAGAGTTCACCATGGAGGGGCCTGTTCTGTTCATGGCAGCCAATAAGCAAGGGAGAAAGAGGAGATCGTAGGATTGT
The DNA here is from genome assembly GCF_903995425.1 of Onychomys torridus. NCBI lineage: Eukaryota > Metazoa > Chordata > Mammalia > Rodentia > Cricetidae > Onychomys > Onychomys torridus. The sequence continues at coordinate 39,651,748 of NC_050443.1, forward strand.
AGTATTTCCTTCGAGAGTGCACCAGCAATGACTAACTTTCTGCTTGGCTCTGTCTATATAATGTTCTATCACTTCTCCATAGTGCCATGGATTTGGAACTAGCCAGTGAGTACGTGGGTGTTTGGCAGACATTTATGATCCCAAACTGTAGCGTATAGCTATACTTTGTTTTTAATTTTTGTATATGACTTTGATCAGAATGGGAATTTTGACTTGCCTCATTTCTGATTTTGGGTGGGCAGCTGCACCCCTCCTTAGACAAGCTCCTAGGAGGTTGCTATATTGAACTTAGTTTGGACACTCAGTTGGCATAGCAATCCTATAGTCCAGAGCTCCTTAGCTCAAGTGATCCTCAGTTCCTTGGTAGTTGTGACTGTAGGTGTATATTTCTGTTCCTGGCTTGGATATGAATCTGTAGTTACATTTTTTTAATGTAAAAAAATAATACAAAATTAAGCACAAAGACAAATAGAAGGAAAGTTAGTGTGCTCTTGTCTCCTCAGCAGAAGTCATTACCATTTATTCCTGTAATCAACAGGGATGCCTTTGGTCTCTTGCATGTGAGCCACGAGTCTCTCTTATAGGATTGCTAGTAAATGTGTTACTGTAGAATTTTAAAGCCCTGAAAATAGCCTTGGAATTAATTTTAAAAATCCAGTGTCAGTTATAGCCTTTCCAATTTTAGGTTCAGGAAATTTGTTCTTACTGAGTAACAAAGTTCAAATATTTCTTTGACGTGAAATATAAATATGCATAGATATGTGCCTTAGATTTACTGGTGACTTTAAAAATCAATACTCCAATTTTGTATGGGGAAGTAGATACTATATTTTGTTCAAATTGGAAAAATACCTACTCCCTCCCTTCCTCCTCCACTTCTCCCACTTTCTCTGGAGACAGGCTCTCATACAGCCCAGGCTGGTCTCAAACTACTATGTAGCCAGGAATGACCTTGAACTTCTGATCCTTTTGCCTTCCTCTCCTTCATCTTCCTCCCTCCCTAACTCTTGTGCTCCCCCTCCCCCTTCCTCAGGTATGTGTGTGTATGTCTGTGTGCTTGTCTTTATCATGGAGATTGAATATAATTAGCCTGCTGGTACGAGTTTAGGTTTGCAGCTTCCTCTGATGTTGCCTAGCCTTGCTGTTGCTGTCATTTCAGGGATGTTCATGGAACACCAGGGACTAAGGGGCCAGGAGGAGTTCCTCTACAGGACCAGCACTTGGCTTTGGCCATCCTGCTGGAGTTGGCTGTCCAGAGAGGCACTCTTAGGTGAGTGGTATGAGGCTCATGTCACCTCAGAAGGTTGTGTGTGTGTACACCTGCTGTGTCGTGGGATTCTGTTTGTTTGTGGCTATAGCAAATTGTGGTGTTCCATAGCTAGACCTTCCCCCAGGGCCCTGTGTTTACTCTTACACTAGTCTCTTTTGTTGTCTTTATTTCTCTCCAGGCTAATTTATCTAGTCGTATAGGAGTTCTTTGTAAGATGTTCTCCTAAACCTAAACAACTGTGTTTTAGTTTACTTGGTTGATTTAAGATCCTAGAAGTTTCATGTAGAAAGCACTGCTTGAACGTCTTAGCTATTTTTATGCTTCATATCAATAGAAGGCAAATGTCTTTTGCTAAATTCACAGCATTGATTTAGTGATTTAATTGCCAAGAATTATTTCCATGACATTATTTTTTAGCATCTTCTCATATCATTGTCCTCCTGTAATTCTAATTGTTTGTTTGTTTGTTTAGTTTTGATGTGTTAAGACAAACACTAACTTGTTTTTATTACAAAAATCCTTTCTTTTCAGCCAAATGTTGTCTGCCATCCTGTTGTTGCTTCAACTGTGGGACAGTGGGGCACAGGAAACTGACAATGAGAGGTCTGCCCAGGGCACCAGTGCCCCTCTTTTGCCTCTGTTGCAGAGGTTCCAGAGCATCATCTGTAGTAAGGACATGCCACATGCAGAAGGGGACATGCACGTGAGTATCACCTGGGGTCTTGTGTTTGGATGGCCCTCTCTTCTTCTGAGGATATTAAAGATCTAGTTTTATTATAAGTAAGCCACAATGTAGATGGGAGTAGATGCCTTTTGGGTTTGTTTACTGGTGATAGCAGCAAGGGAGATGGGGCAGGTATGGGACATCAAATGCACTTTATTGACAAGGTAGAGTATCACATGTCCTGTAAAGATTCTTCCATATGACAGCTTCTAGATTTGTACTTATGAAGAGGAATATGGTTTGTCATGGATTCATTGGCCTTTTAGAGATCTGTCTGTCTACTGCCTGCCATGTTGACTTGCAGACTTTGCTGAGTCAGCTGAGGTGATGATCTGTGTGTCTGGTTTAGTGCTTGTGTGTTCCCAGCAGCTGCTTGAATGTTTTGGGAGGTGAATTTTAGGTACTGTGTTAGGCTGTTTTGTGTTAATGTAAACAAATACTCATGAAACCCCAGGACTGTGGCTCTTTGCATTTGAACTTTTTATCTTTTCTGCAAAGTTAGGTGTTCTGTTATCACTTTGGTCTAATTTATATGTTAACACTCCTAAGTGATAAGAAGACTCTGTTTTTGCAGGAATTAGAACTATGATGTTAATTGTAAATAAAATAAGGCTTTAGTATAGTGGACAGCCAGGCCAGGTGGTACAGACCTGTTATCCTAGCTACTTGGAAGGTTGAGGCAGGAGGATCAAAGATTTAATGTTAGCCAAGACAACTTAATGTTTCAAATGGTTGGAGTAAGGGTTGTTAAAGACTCTTAAAAGGTACTTGCCTAACATGCTTAGCTCTAGGTTCAATGCTCAAGACTTCAAAACCACAAAATAAAACAAAGTCCCTCCCTAAAGTGGGCAATATTCATCTCAAAATGAGGGATTTTGTTGTGTTTTGTTTTAGTTTCAAAGGCATATTATGTTTCAGAGAGCTTGTTCCGTGTTCTTGTTTTTTTTTTAACAGTGTGTGTGTGTGTGTGTGTGTGCGTGTGTGTGTGTGCGCGCGCGCGCGTTGTCTTTCTCCATCTTCACCTTGTATGGAAGCCAGAGGTCAGTTTGGGGCTTTGTTCCTCAAGAGCCACCCACCTTATTTTTTCGAGACAGGGTTTCTCAGTTGCCTCGAATTCCCCAGGTAATTCTGGCTGGCCAGTGAACCTATCTCAACCTCCCTTGCTCAGGGAGTACAAGTGCATAGCTCCATGCTTGACATTTTTACCTGGGTTCTGGGAATTGAACTCAAGTCCTCATGCTAAGCACTGTATGGGGACTGATCTGTTTTCCCAGTCCTCTTTTTGGGGTTTGAGGGCAGTGTTTCAATAGGATAATTTGGCTGTATAAACAGTCCAGATGGAGTCAACACCTGTGGTATAAAAAGTATGTAGGTTGTACAGTCAATACTGTATTTATATGTCAGGTATAGAAGGGTATGAATGTATAGTGTAGCTGTATGACCAACATAGTTTGATGGCTAAAATATAAGATATGCAGGAAATGCATAACTAAATATGAAAACAGAGTAATTAGAAGTTGGTGGCGGTATTTTTCTTCCACTGTTTCTGAGTGTGTTTATTTCTTTCTCTTAATCTAGCTTTTATCTGGCCCTCTGAGCCCCAATGAGAGTTTCCTAAGGTACCTTACTCTTCCACAAGACAGTGAGCTTGCCATTGATTTACGACAAACTGCAGTTGTTGTCATGGCTCATTTAGATCGTCTGGCTACACCCTGTATGCCTCCTCTGTGTAGCTCTCCAACATCTCATAAGGTATGTGCTGGAGCAGGACTGTTGTCTTGTGTAATGATGAAAATCACTTGGACCTTAAGTGTGCTAGGCAAGTCCTTTACCACAGCCTTAGTTTCTTTTCTCATGATGTGACTACAAAAACAAAAAATCAGTCAAAAGCAACCTAAGGTAGAAAGAGTTGATTAGTCTAGCTCACAGTTTGAGTGTACATGGCAGCAGGAGCTTGAAGCAGCTGGTCACATTGCATTCACAGTCAGTAAACAAGAGAGCAATAAACGCTTACTAGTGCTCAGGTTGCTTTTTCCATTTACAGTCCACTGCCCAGGGATTAGTTCCACCCACAGTTAAGATGAGTTTTCCCATATCAATGTATATATCATGATAATTCCCCAGAGGCATATCAAGAGGCTCACCTCCCAGGCTATTCCAGGTTCTGCCAGGTTGATAATTAACACTAACCATCACAGACACTGAGCTATAACCAGCTTAGTATTTGTTAATTTTCATTCTGTGTATGGGCAGAATGAATTTATTTATCCATCCGTCCTTCCTTCCATCCCTCCTTCTTTTCAAAACAGGGTTTCTCTATGTAGCCCTGGCTGTCCTGAAACTCATTCTGTAGATCAGGCTGACTCTGAACTCACAGCCTCTGCCTCCCAAGGTAGGGATTAAAGGTGTGGGCCACAATCACCCAGCTGGAATGTGATATTTCTGATAATGGTGGTTGGAATGTTTAAATGTGTCTATATTCAAAGTGTTTGGTCAGTGCTCTGAGGGGATGATGAGGTACTAGGGCATGCAGGAAGGAGTGAAAACAGATAAACATTAAGAAATGCTTGCATCAAGTGGGCCATGTTTACTTAGATGGAGGGCACCTACAGCCCTGAAACTGAGTGCAGTTTTGTGTAAGTCCAGTATATGGAGGGAAGGCTAAGTGAGTCTTAGTGGGAGCTCTCTGCAGGGGAACAGTCTCGGGCTGAAAACATCTGGGAAGGAGGAGGAAGGGGCAGTGGATGCTTTCTCCTTGCATTGTTGTCTTTGTTAGGGTATTTATTGATGTGGCTGAAACACCATGACCAAATGCAAATTGGGGAGGAAAGAGTTTTATTTGGCTTACACTTCATCATTGCTATTCATCACTGAAGGAAGTCAGGACAGGAACTTGAAACAGGACAGTATCCTGGAGGCAGGAGCTGATGCAGAGGCCACGGAGGGGTGCTGCTTTTTGTCTTGCTTCCCCTGGCTTGTTCAGCTTGCCTTCTTACAGAACCTAGGACCAGCTGCCCAGGGGTGGCACCACCCACATGGGCTGGACCTTACCCCATTGATCACTAATTGAGAAAATGCCTTACAGCTGGATCTCATGGAGGCATTTCCTCAACTGAGGCTCCTTCCTCTGATGACTCCCACTTGTGTCAAGTTGACACACACAACCAGCCAGTACAACTCTCAACAATAGTACTCTGGTTGGAGGAAGGCTTTTCCATTTCCCTGAGTGTGACTTGGGAAGGCTTTTCCGAAAATTCTCATGAGTCTGAGGTGTTTGGGTCCGGGACATGGCTGTGCTTATGTTGATAACATACTTATTCAGGACTTATATCTACTCCCCACAAACACACAGGGCTTAGTGACCGATTTAGGGGCCTTAGAGAGATCACTTTTGTCCACATGACAACAGGCTTCCTGCCATCTATAGGGAAATGCCAGAGAACCTTTTTTTTTTTTTTTCTTATTTTTCGAGACAGTGTTTTTCTGTGTAGCTTTGGCACCTTTTCTAAAACTCATTCCATGGCCCAGGCTGGCCTCAAACCCACAGAGATCCGCCTGCCTCTGCCTCCCAAGTGCTGGGATTAGATAAGTGCACCACCACCGCCCAGCCAGCCAGATAATCTTTTTTATTTTAGTGCTGAGAATCAAACCCATGGCCTTGTTACCTCTCATCACATATGCTGTCACTGAAGTACTTAGTGTATGATAATGCTGGTTATAATGTAATAACAATGCAGTCATATTTTATGTAGAATGTATAAATAATAGTAATGGTGGTAGTAATGCTTGGCCTGTGTGACAAGAATCTGGGGTGTGCTTGCCCATCAAAGACACCACATATGAACACAGCTGCTGGTCACCATGTTCGCCTTGTTGTGTTCTTGAAAAAATGAATGGTTGGAATGGTCTTGTACAGAATAATCCTGGCTTTCAATCCAAGTTTGTTTAGCTTTTTATTTGTAATATGTTTAGAAATTCATTAAAAGAAAAAGAAAAGAAAACAAATAAAACAAAAACCAGCAAGCTGAATAGTCTGGGTGGTAGTGGTACATATTTTTAATCCCAGCACTTAGGAGTCAGAGGCAGGTGAATCTCTGAGTTCAAGGCCAGCCTGGTCTACCGAGTGAGTCCCAGGACAGCTAGGGTGACACAATGAGACCCCCTGTCTTTAAACAAAACAAAGCAATTCAAAAACTCCCAAAACCAGTCCCCCCAAAAAACAAAACAAAACAAAAAACCAAAACAACAAAACATATGCTATAAATAAAACAGCCACATGGTTCAAAGCCAGGATTGCATGTGACAGTGCTTCTGTTTCTTTTGACTTCCATGTTCCCACCATCCCACCTACTGTCTGTAACTCTTCACTGTTGTCTGGAATGAACATGGTAGTGGTAGCACGTCACAGTTACTCTAGCTTCTTTGTCTGTTTTTTTTTTTTTTTCCTCTTTAGCTTAGTCTTCTCACCAGATGGATATACTGTAATCTTTCTGTACCAGTAAATAGAGATGGTCTCCTAATTTTTAAAAGCTGTTTTTTGTGTGTGCTCTATCCATCTTCTTTCTCTTTCTTTCCTCTTCCTCTGCTTCCTCCCATTGTTGTTATTACTACTATATTGAGACAGTGTCTCACTCACAGGGTATGTTTATCCTTGTCTCTGGAGTGCTGTGATCAATGGCATGTGCTACCACGCCTGGCAATACATCTTTTTCTTAATAAGTCTCCTTTTAATGGACACCTGAGTTATTGACAGATTTGACAGAATTTTGCTACCCAAATACTACCGAGGTGGCTGATCTGGTACATGTTCCTCTGTTTATCCCTGAGTGTGCATGCATATGTGCCTTTGCAATATGTTAGTGAAGTAACCCAGTGTGGGCTAGTTATCTTCAGGTTGTTCCCAAATAGCTTCATCCTGTCACTCCTACCAATAAAGGCATTTACTCCCAGCCTTATGTTTGTGTTTTTGATTTTCTACCAGTTTTGACACAAAATATCCTGATGGGTTTGAGCATTGAAAAATATGTTGAAAGTCCAGCTTTTGAATGGTACTCTTGAAATGAAATATTATGGACAAACCCAAGTAGCTTACCATTTAACTGAGGTAATATGAAATGTTCTGAGTTATTTTGATGTTTTCAAACAGTCTCTTTACTTGTTTTGTTTTTAGCTTCCACAGTATCTCAATATTAGTCCTGGGCATTCTCTTACTCTAAAGAAAACTTTCATATGTGTTCTTTTCTTTTAACAGGGATCATTGCAGGAAGTCATAGGTTGGGGGTTAATAGGATGGAAATACTATGCCAATGTGATTGGTCCAATCCAGTGTGAAGGCCTTGCCAGTCTGGGGGTAATACAGGTTGCCTGTGCAGAAAAGCGTTTCTTGATCCTGTCCCGAAATGGCCGTGTATACACACAGGCTTACAACAGTGACATGCTGGTAGGTGCTAAGTGTAGTGTGTGTGCATGCCTCCTTCAGTGGTGGGGGGTCTCTGCTGTAGATGTCACATGGTATAGTATTCTTGGCTGATGGTTTTTGTTCATTGTATATGATAGTCATGTTAAATTGTCTCAGTTACGAGGATTATTAACAGAATTTTGAGTTTTTAAGATAAGAATTCCATCAAGTAATTACATTTGTTAAGCACAATTGCTTTGTAAACCAATTTTTTATGTGTAAGGCAGTTAACAGAAAAAGAATGGGGTCTGATGAGGGTGGTGGTGCATTGAGATATGCGTGCTCTCATTTAAGGAAAGTACTTGAGCCATGTGTCGTGCTACACTGGCTGCCAGCTCCATTCTCACACAAGTACTTATCATCCCATGGAACACTTGGAGAATTCTTACTATTCTCTTGGTGCTGGAATGGAGAATAGGTCAGAGCCCTGGAGGTTTCTAGTTTGAGTATTTGCTCAGGGAGAATGTGAATGGGGAGAGTCATTCTGTTTTCATTCTCCATTACTATGACTGACTAATATTTTACCTTCCTAGGCACCACAACTGGTCCAGGGTCTTGCCTCCAGAAACATTGTGAAAATTGCTGCCCATTCTGATGGTCACCACTATCTGGCTTTGGCTGCCACAGGGGAGGTGTACTCCTGGGGCTGTGGGGATGGCGGAAGACTGGGCCATGGAGACACTGTGTATGTACAGCCATTTCAGAAACTGATATGCTCTCTGGGTATACATATTCACAACAGAATGGAAAATGTCAGGGGTGATTTCCAGCTGCCTATTGGGATAAGGAGGGACATAGTACGATGTGTCCATATTCTTTCTTTCACCTCAAAACAGGGTCCCATGTTGGTGGTGGTTTTTGTTCTTTTGGCTTTTTGCAGGGCCTGCTCTCCAGCTCCCAAATAAGTCACACACAGAAGCTTATTTTTAATTATAAATGTCTAGAATTTAGTTGGCTTGTTTCTTGCCAGCTTTTCTTTACTCTAAATTATCCCATCCACCTTGTGCCTCTTTCCTTACTTCTGTATGTCTTACTTTCACCCTTACTCCATGGCTGCCTGGGTGGCTGGCCCTGATGTCCTCTCTCCTTGTTCCCTTGCTCTTTCTTCTTCTCCTCCAAGATTTCTCCTCCTCTGCCTGCCAGCCCCACCTGTCCTTTCTCCTGCCTTGCTATTGGCTGTTCAGCTCTTTATTCGACCATCAGGTGTTTTAGACTGGCAAAATAACAGCTTCACAGAGTTAATCAAATGCAATATAAAAGAATGCACCACATCTTTGCACCATTAAACGAATGTTCCACAACATAAACAAATGTAACACATCTTAAAATTCTACAACAGTCTCATTGTGTAGCTCAGGCTCTCCTAGAACTCACTATGTACCCAGGCTGACCTTGAACTCACAGAGACCCACCTGCCTCTGCCTCTGTCTCCTGAGTGCTGGGATTAAAGGTGTGGGACACTATGCCTGGCATATGTCCATTCTTGATGAGTGACTCCTTGGGAACTTTGCCACAAATGGAGGGTGTTCACTTTGCCAGGATTAGCAATGGCTAGCAACTGGACCCTCCATCTTGTTTTCTAAATAAAACAAACTTCATATATTGTCCTGTTGTTCACACTGTACCTGTCTCCTGCCAATAGGACCTGTGGAACCATGATATGCTTTATTTATTTATTTTGTGTTTATGAGTGCTCTGTCTGCATATGCCAGGAGATGGCATCAGAGTCCAGATGGTTGTGAGCCACCATGTGGTTGCTGGGAATTGAACTCAGGTCCTCTGGAAGAGCAGCCAGTGCTTTTAACCACTAGCCATCTCTCCAGCCCCTATGATGTGTTTTTAGAAGCATAAAAATCAGTTTTATCTTACTGGGTGGACGCTTTTGGTTAGCATGAAAGAATAGAGGTTAAAGAGAAAATGGATATTTTAAATGTTTAGGGGTAAAAGTTGAGAGATCTGCCAGTTCCCACAGAATAATGGAACCATTTTATATTGTACTGTAAGGTAGATGTGTTGTCTCTGGGGCCATCTTGCTTCATGAGGTCAGAGCATGAGCAAAGAGCAGGCAGGTCAAGTTAGAAACATTTCAATTCCCACTGTGTGTGAGTGGGTGGAGAAGAGACTGGAGGGTGTATGACTTGTTAATACTGTAGGTACGGAGATGGAGACTCACTACTGAAAATATTCTCTGGGAAGAATCTCAGTGTGCAAGAAAAGTACTGATTTGGGAGGTACATATTTTTAGAGTTCAGAAATAACTCCAGAGCTACATGTAAGAGGTTGAGAAGTTTGGAATGGCTGTTATTTCCAGGCTGTACAATGGAATTGACATGGGGCTCCAGAAGCACCAAGGTACAGGACAGCTGTTTCCTTGGAGGTATTTGTACTATACTACTTTTAAGGTATTCTTAAGGAAATTAAGATTAGTTGAGATTGTTAGAATGATTAATGTCCCTTGCTCTAGGAGTTCAGGGAAGGAAAAAGGTCAGTGGAATTGGAGAAAAACTGTTGGAGGAATTGTACCTGGAGCTGAAAAAGATTGGTAGTGATTGGCTTTCCTCAACTGTGCCCGTTCTTATATGTAGTCATAAAGTGAGCCAAGCATGTTTTTGAAAATGTTGTTTATCATAGGATTCATAATGCAGATTATAAGCATGAGAAGTTTTGCTAATTGGATTTTTGTTTTCAATTATGAAGATTTTGCTATCTTTATTTCCACAAACTTTTTAATCTGTAAAATCTAAAATTCCGTTTTATTAGTAAACTTTGCTCACTTCTGCCCGTTTCTCTCTTTCTCTCTTTTCTACACACACACACACACATACACACACACACACACCAGATTGACAATTGGGAAAGTTTTGGCAAATGCATGCAGTGTAGCCCCTACCACAGTCACAAAAGAAGGTGTTTATTACTGCCGGTCCCAGGTTTGTCTTTGTACCCTTTGCAGTCATTCCTTGATCTCCCCCTCTAGCTCCTGTCAACCTTTGTCTTGCTCTCTGTTCAGATTATTTTGCCATTTTCAAAACTGATTTTGGACAGCCATGTAGGAGTTTGTTTCTGACTTCCCACAGTAATATTTTGTAGTATAGCCATATTATTGGGAATGTCAGCAGTTCATTGCTTTGTGTTTGGGGACATTAGGAGTAGAGCTTCTGTTAGTTCCTTGTTTAAGTCTTTAACAGATACTCCTGCTGGAGCCAACTTAGGAAGTGGTGATGGTCTGTGTTAGAGATAGAAAGGCAAAACAGCCTTCTGCTCTGATCACCTGTTTGCTTTTTTAACTCTGAAGAAATACCCAAGATGTTATTTGTTGCCTTCCTTCCCACAGGCCTCTGGAGGAGCCCAAGGTGATCTCAGCTTTCTCAGGAAAGCAGGCTGGGAAGCACGTGGTGCACATAGCATGTGGGAGCACGTATAGCGCAGCCATCACTGCTGAGGGGGAGCTGTACACCTGGGGCCGAGGGAACTACGGCCGCTTGGGCCATGGTATGTCTATGGTACATGAGTGCAGTCAGGAGTCAGGAGGAGGTTGCTTCTCCTGAGAGGCATTGAGAATGACAGTTGTATCTCTTTCAAGGCTCCAGTGAAGATGAGGCCATCCCAGTGCTGGTAGCTGGACTTAAAGGACTAAAGGTCATCGATGTTGCCTGTGGGAGTGGGGATGCTCAAACCCTGGCTGTGACTGAGAATGGTATGTAGAGCTTGTGCTGACCTGGGCAGTTTCTTCAGGGTGTTTGTGGCTGTCACTGAATGAATGAGTTTGGAGTTGCATGGACCTCTGCAGGCTGCGCTCCCGTCACCTTCTTTTAGGTTGGTGAGTGTATTGGTTACTTTTTGTTGCTGTGGTAAAACCCTATTATTAAGGCAATTTGTAGGAAGAAGAGTTTATTATTTTATTGGTTCTTCGAGACAGGGTTTCTCTGTGTAGCTTTGACTGTCCTAGAACTAGCTCTGTAGACCAGGCCGGACTTGAACTCACAGAGGTCCCCCGCCTTTGCCTTCTGAGTGCTGGGACTAAAGGTGTGCATTACCACCATCTAGCATGGCAGAGTTTATTTTGACTTACATTTCCAGAGGATTAAAGCCATCGTGACTGGGAGGCATAGCAGCAGCAGGCAGGCAGGCAGGCATCTGGAGCAGGAACCTCAAAGATCACGTCTTGAATGTAAGCACAAAGCAGACAGAACAACTGGAATTAGGCGAAGCCTTTTTACTCTCACAGTCTGCTCCAATGACGTGCTTCCTCCAGTAAGGCTGTACCACCTAAGCTTCCTCAAGATGCTGACAACAGCTTGAAAGCAAGGGTTGTAGCCAAGATTATGGGAACATTCCTCATCCGAACTACCACAATGAGGGTCTTGGTGACTTTAGTGCAGAGGCTCAGGAATTTCCCAGAATTTGGGTTCTTGAAAGCAGATGGCTGCCTAGTGGCTACCACCTTTCTTAGTGGGTATTATTTTTTGACTAAAAATTACAGCTAAATAGAATAATTGACATTCTGAATTGTCTCATTTTTAATATATCTCCCAACATTTAGCCATTATTACCTCATTATAGTTAATCTTTTGTAGTCATTGTACCCTTTACAATCTAATGTCAATTTGCTTGTTTTTAATTTCAGCTTCCTCTTTGTGTTTGTTAGTGGGAGTGTGTGTGTGTGTGTGTGTGTGTGTGTGTGTGTGTGTGTGTGTAATTTTCTTGTAGTACTGTGAATCTTGGCTCCAGGATCCAAGTACTGTACCATTGAATTCCATCCCTGTCCAGCCATAGTTATGTATTGTTTTGTTTATTTGTGAGACACTATTTTGCTAAGTAACCTTGACTGTCTCTGAACTCATTTTTCTCTCATATTTCTGGGGTTATAGGTATTTGTTTCCATACCTAGCTTTTATATATATACATAAAAATATGCATATATGTATTATATTTTTCTTTCTTGAGAGTTCATATAGTTGTTCAGGCTTGATGGTCAGAAATGCATCCCATTTTGTACAGTGCATTTGTCTGACTGCATTACAGTGTTCTCACTTCTGCACCTTGTCAGTCCTTGCATCATTGGGGAATTTCTTAGTCTGCTTTCTCACACAGAGGTTCAATGGCATGTTGAGAATCGACTTCTGAGTATGTCTCTGGTGCAAGATAAAAATCTTTTCATTACTTCCATGCTCACCTAGAGCCTGCTGTTGATAGAACAGACATTTTCAGAATTATTGTGCTTCTGCTGCTTTGTGAGTCCTAGAGAGAGTAGTCATCTGAAAGGTCCCATTGTTATTTTTCAATGTCCACTATTGAACGAATCATATTTTATACAACTATTAACTAAGATGGTGTGGTTTTGTTTTGTTCTGTGATAGTCTTGCTGTTTTGTCCAGTGCGCCTTGATCTCTTGGTCCTACCTTTCTGTTCTCTGAGTAGCTGGGACGACAGCGTAGGAGTTACAGTTCCTGGCTAGGCTGTGCAAATTGTGCTCGGGTGTTGTCTTTGATATTCCTTGTGAAATTTTGTGATGTTAGTGTTTGTGGCTAGGAATAAGGTTATAAACATTGTTCACCTTACACTTGTGCTTTTCTGTGCAAATCATACAGGGAACCATACCTGCTGCATGATTCTGTTGGAGAGGACTAGTGCAGTAGAAGCATCGTGCCTGGGCAGTCTGGTCTAGGGTGACAGGCTTGCTGAAAATGTTGTTTCAGGTGTAAACAACAGAATTATATCTAGGACATAGAAAACTAGGTATATATTCTGAGATAAGTGTGCACACTGAGTTTTTTTTTCACTGAAATAGTGTATTAGTTACTCAGTGAGAGATTAGCCTGGCTTGACAATTAGCATTGTATTAGAATGCATCCAAAATGGCTGGTTTATGTGTTGTTCCTGGGTATTTTCCAGTGATAGTAGCATAGTTAAGTCATTATGACAGCCTGTATCACCCACAAAGGTTAAATAAAAATACCATCCTATCTTTAAGAAAAAGATAGTTGATCTTTGGTTTGGACAGTTGAAAGTAGATTGAGAATTGAGTTCTTTACAAGAAACTGAAATTTTCTTTCTAATTTTTTTCTTCTGGACTTTCTCTTAGAACTTTCATCAATACATGACTGAATAGCTTTTTACCCCTCCTGTTTGCCTTTACTAAGTTTTTGCAAATTATTCAGCTCAGTTTTTAATTTTTTTGAGACAGGGTTTCTCTGTGTAGTCTTGGCTGTCCTGGAACTCACTCTGTAGACCAGGAGGCCTCAGTCTCATAGAGAGCTGCCTGCCTCTGCCTCCTGAGTGCTGGGATTAAAAGTGTGTGCCACCACCACCCAGCTTATTCAGCTCAGTTTTAAAGATTACTTTTGTGATTTTATTGTACCCTTTTATGTTATATTTGATCAAGTTACTTTGCATTGACATTTGCTATTGGAAACCACTGTAGTGTGGTGGGGACAGTAGTGTAGACAAGATGCAGCAGTGCCACATACCTCAGTATTTGTGTTTTTTGGAGCAGTGTAATTCTGTTCTGTGTTTAGTATTTAGTTGAAGCAGCAGCATTGGTCCCAAAGAAGTAGAGTCAGAACTTAGTTTTGCATTTAATTGAACTGAAAGGAAAACTCAGCTTTTACCTTTAAAATAAGATTTATTTGTTATTTTTATTTTATGAGTATGAGTGTTTTGCATGTAGGTGTGAATGTGAATTGTGTGTGTGTCTGGTGCCTGAAGAGGGGAGAAGAGGGTGCCTGGAACTGGAATTAAGGATAGCTGTGTGTGCTGGGTGGGAACATGAGTCCTCTGCAAGAACATCAAGTATTGGAAACTACTGTGCCATCTCTCTAGCCCTGGTTTCCAGTTTTTCAATTGTTAATATAGCAACCTGAGGTATAAATTAGATTACATTTAGTCAATAACCTGTGTAGTATTGACTATTATATTGGCAAGCTTGATTTATGTGTCTTGTGGATTATATTATTTTCCATCATTTGAAACTTCCATTGAAATGTGCAGTAATTTTTACTTAAATGTATTTTATTTTCTAGGCCAAGTATGGTCTTGGGGAGATGGCGACTATGGGAAGTTGGGCAGAGGTGGAAGTGATGGCTGCAAAACCCCAAAGCTGATTGAAAAGCTTCAAGACTTAGATGTCATCAAAGTTCGCTGTGGAAGTCAGTTTTCTATTGCTTTGACCAAAGATGGCCAAGTTTATTCCTGGGGAAAAGGTGACAATCAGAGGCTTGGGCATGGAATAGAAGAACATGTCCGTTATCCCAAACTCTTGGAAGGTTTACAAGGTGATTGCAGGTGTAAAACTAAAGTCCTTATGTATATATTCTTTAGAAGTCTTCAGTTTTCTTTTCTAAATAGATATAAACTCACTAGACACTCTTACTAAAATCTTGATAGATATAAATAATGGAAAGTGGCTTATCTGTTCTAATAAATGGCCTAAAATTATTCTCATCAAATTTAACTTTTAATTCATTTAGTTTGAGACTCATTGTGCTGCATGGTCACAGTGGGAAGTAGGCTTGATTCCTCTTGGGTTGGTCTGATTTGAACTTGTCCTTGGTGAGTAAGCTGTAAATGCTTGGTTTCAAAACTGTCTCCTATGCATTGGAGATTGAGGGGGAAAGGGAAGTCATTGTGTGGGTGTGAGTACAGGGTCTTCTGTAGTGGTCATGGTAGCCTAGAAGTGGACCATCTTGAGAGATCCCTATATAGTTTCAGGCACTCTTGCCAGACATTATATGTTTGCAGATGGAGCCATTAAAACCATGGCATTTAGATCATAGGAAGGACTTTTTATAAAGAACCTCTCTTTTTGTATAATGTTTGGCCTGTGGACTTTAGACCCTCTTCATCCAATCTTAAAGGGAAGCAGTAAAATACAGATGAGTTGAGAAGAAAGCAAAGAAGGATGAGGTCAGTGAGTCAGACAAGGTCAGTCAGTACATGTATGTCCAGTGGGCCCTGTAGTCTTTTATTTAGTTTAGAGGCGGGAAGTGGGGGTGGCACAGCCTTTTTCTTAAAGGGCCAGTTTATATATTTGCTAAAGGAGTGGCCTGCTGTGTTCCCATAAAAATTTATTCAGAAATACAGGATTTGGCTTGCCTTTTGTTTCAGGGCTAGTTTAGTGATCCCTACACTAGTTCATTTTTCCTTTCTCTATTTCCATTTCTTTATTGAGAGGGTTTGGAAATAAGGCTTTTAAGTGAGACTTGTTAGTTCTTTGCTGACCAGTTTTATTTTATAGCATGTTAAACCTTGGTCACTGAGAGTCTTCTGTGCTCATCATTATTTCCCAAGCTTCTGAGATACGTTGTAGAATAACACATTTCACCCTGTTATACAACTCTACTGGAATTCAGTTTACCTCTTTCTTACATCTTCCTCCATTAATACAGAAAATGTAGTTTGCCAGTTATTTACTAGAAGTCATTTAATATTTTACTATAGTAATATGTAAATTATGGTTGCTGTTAACTTATAGTAGTTCAAACTTAAGTTTTTTTTACTGTATTTTCTGTGTGTGGGTGTTTTGCCTGTATGTATGTGTATTTATCATGGGCATGTAGTACCCTCTGAGGTCAGTAGAGGGTGTTGAAACTTCTGTAAGTGGAGTTTCAGGTGGTTGTGAGCCACCATGTGGGTGCTGGGAACTGAACCTGGGTCGTTGGAAGAGCAGCCACTGTTCTTAACTGTTGAGCTATCTTTTCAGCCCAGGTAACAATTTATTTTTTCAGTTGATTTTATTGACATTATATGGAAACATGCTTTATGTTGATTATGTCACCTATAAGAAAAGGTATAATGCTTTTCTAATAGTACATAAATAGAAAAGTATTTAAATCATGTGACTTTGCGAAAAGAATAGGTTTCCTCTTAAGAAAAGTTCCTTAGTGAAGAGTATGCTTTGCATGGCTACATCGGGGTGGGGTGGGGTGGGGGAGCTGGAGAAAAAAATCTGATAACTAAAAGTATTATTGTCCCACCAACATAATTACAATGTCAAAATTTGTGGGACTGACCAGTTGGCTCAGTCAGTAAAGGCACTTGCTGTACAAGTATAGTGATCTCTGGAACACAAAGGCAGAGGAAGAGAAGCAACTCTCTATATAGACTTGCCCTCTGACCTCCACTGTGGGCCGTGGCATTCCTTCTCCTGCCCAGTAATCAACCCATCAAGCAGTCAGTAAATTAAGTAATTATTGGGTTGGGGATTTAGCTCAGTGATAGAGTGCTCGCCTAGCAAGCGTGAGGCCCTGGGTTTGATCCCCAGCTTAAAAAAAAAAAAGAAAAATTATGAGAATGTTTTGGTGGCCAAGCATGTTTAAAAACATTTCCTCAAGAAACCTATCTCTTAAAGGAGTTGAAGAGTGCTACTTTAAATATTCTCTCTCATCCACTGGAAATTCTTGAACAGTGCAGATGAA
The DNA here is from genome assembly GCF_903995425.1 of Onychomys torridus. Classification (NCBI taxonomy): domain Eukaryota; kingdom Metazoa; phylum Chordata; class Mammalia; order Rodentia; family Cricetidae; genus Onychomys; species Onychomys torridus. Next base: position 39,668,616 of record NC_050443.1, read on the forward strand.
TTAGGCTTAATCTTGTGATCTTCCTAGTTAATTACAGAGGCATGTCTTTGTATGGTGTGTGTGTGTGTGTGTGTGTGTGTCTCTTATCCTACATGGGTATGACTAGGGATATGAACTTACAAAAATCATAATGCTCTTTTTGAGTAAACTTCTGAATAAGGAGCAGAAAAAGGACTCTTCATACAATAGCATAAGCTTATTTGTGAGCTGTGTTATTAACAAATTAGAGTTGATGAAATATGACATGTATTTAATAGCATAGTCAAATCAAGAAATTGAGTTTCATATTAAATGAATGTGTTACCTGTAAGAAGTTAATATTGAAGGCTTTCTGTCCTGTATCTGTGAGCAGATGTCCTTCTTAGAGCTAAAGCCATAGGCTTGCTGGTGTAACTGTGCCCATCTTCTCTCTAGGGAAGAAGGTGATTGATGTGGCTGCAGGCTCTACCCACTGCCTTGCTCTGACAGAAGACAGTGAGGTACACAGCTGGGGGAGCAATGATCAGTGCCAGCACTTTGACACTTTGCGTGTGACCAAGCCAGAACCTACTGCATTACCAGGACTGGATACCAAACACATAGTTGGGATTGCCTGTGGGCCTGCCCAGGTACAGTTTTGTTTCCCAAACGTTCACGTCTAGTATGTAGAAATCGCAATTTTTGTATGTTGTCTTTTGGTTTTGCAGTTTGTCCAAACCACATAATACTTGATTGTAGTTCCTTTAGTGCTTTCTTCTGTTAGGTTGTTTGTAGAAACAGCATACTCTCCCTCCTCCTTTCTCTTCTTCCCTCCCTCTGGCTCCTCATTGTTGACTGTGGGTTGTTCCTTTTTTTTGGAAAGTGCTCTAAATGGGTGCTGAAATTTGTTAATTTTTTTTTTTTCTTCTCAGATTATATAAGTTGATGTAGTTTTCTTTTTGGAAAACACTAATTTTCAAATACTGACTAATTCCTGTATTACTGGTATAACTATTGTCCATGTTTTATCACTTTTATGTTTCTAGGTTTTCCTTGCTAATATTTTATTGTTATTTATGGATGTATGTGTGTTTATACTCATCAGGTTTATTTGCATGTAGCTGTATTTGATTTCTGTCAGGGTAAAGCTGGTCACATAAAATGTTTCCTGAAAGAGATTGTGTACAGTGCTATTTCTTCTTTAAATGTTTGTCTGTGAATTCATCTGAGCCTAGAAATAAAACTAGAAATGCAATTTCACAAGAAATTCAATTTCTTTAACAGATAGCATGTGGTTTCTGCTTTATGTGTAGGTTTTCCTGGTACTGGCACTCAGGAATTGTTCCATTCTGTTACAGCTGTTCATGTATAAGGGTGTTTTTTGTATTTTCTACTTGAGGTCATATGCCACTTGGATACTAGTAATGTGTATATTTTTTGTTTGTCAGCTTTTCTCCCCAGAGGTTTAATTTTGTTGATCTTTTTAAATAATCATGTTTTAGTTCATTTTTTACCTCTTAATTTTTTGTTTTTAAGTATGTTGCTTTTTCTTCTTTTCTAAGTATCTTCCACTTTCAGGTTATTTAAAGTGGAATCTTACATCATCGGGTATAGCCCTTTTTTTTTTTTTTGATTTAACTGTATACATTTTATTGTTTCTGGGTGAACTGTTCTCTAAATGTCAGTTAGATACAGTATACTGATGGTATACTTCAGTCTTGTTCTTAGGAAGGTTGTGTATGTACACCTAATGTGTCATCTGCTTAGAGCTGCTGTTGCACCATTGTAAGTAGGTTAACTACTCACTCCTATCCATTAATATGAATTAGTAATTTTGAGAGTGAAAACAACTTGGAGAAAGCTTTTCATATTTTCAGATGTGGAAATGAGGTAGGATGGTGAAACAGGAGAGAAGTTGGAAATAGTATGTGAGCTAGGGGACATAGAGGGATGAGTAAGTCATAACTCCAGGCCTTTCATCATACCTGGTGGTGAGCCTTTCCAGTCAAACAGACCATTTATGAACTTACAGATTTCATGTTCTTTTTTTTTTTTTTCTTTCACAGAGCTTTGCATGGTCATCTTGTTCTGAGTGGTCCATTGGCCTTCGTGTCCCTTTTGTGGTGGACATCTGTTCAATGACTTTTGAGCAGCTGGATCTCCTGCTGCGTCAAGTAAGTGAGGGAATGGATGGCACCGCTGACTGGCCCCCACCACAAGAGAAGGAGTGCATGGCTGTGGCAACACTGAATCTTCTACGACTTCAGGTGTCAACTCTTTGCTGCATTCCTACCCCTTTATTAAGTGCCTCAGGAATTCCTAAGCGGATTCACGGGTATTGAAAGTGTGAGTTTTAACTTGTTAGGTCAATTGGTAATGAGACATTTAAAGTATGTTAAAATATGGTTATGATGGAGAAATGTGTATAAGGCTTAAAATACTTGATCTTGTTTTGTTTTTCCTGGAAGTCAGCCATTGCATGCAGGTAAGACTATGTACAGGTTCAGTTATTGCTGCTGTACTTACTATCCTTACATACACCTGGGGGAGAGTATATGTGGAGGAATGCCTTTATGAGACAGTAGGTGAAAGAGAGGTAAACCCCAGCTGAGAGACCAGAGCCACTGGGAGAGCTGTATTCAGTAAGCTGGGCTCCGTATCAGTACCCTACAGTGAAGAATGGCTACAGAAACCACCCAGCCTCTCCCTATCTCCCTTTCTTCCTCCTGTAGCATGACCCTAAACCGTCCTTTCTATTATATTAGATCCAAGGTGTACAGTTACTTTGTCTGCCTTTGAAAGAGGACATTTTCTTTCTTTCTCTTTCTTTTTGATTGTTTGAGACAGAGTTTCTTCATTTAACAGTCCTAGCTGTATTGGAACTAGCTCTGTAGACCAGGCTGGCCTCAAACTTAACAGTTTTAGGAGACAGTCTGATATTGGACAGTTTTTTGAATTATGTGCATATATGTGTGTCTGTGTGTGGGTATATGCATGTGAGTGCTAACTTTTGGAAATGGTCCGATTTTATGGATTGTAAAACAGTAACAAAAATTAGAGTTGGTGAGATAATGCAATTATTTTTTTAATTTTCCTCTAATAGAATTTTTAAAGAGGCCATACTCAAAATGTACTCTTTTGTTCCCCCAATAGCCTGTTGAGTTTCTCATCATTGCTTATATAACCTTGGCTTCTAGGTTCAGCTCACTTCCTCAGATTCCTTCTTCATAAAGGGTCCCCCACCCCCTCCTACCCCCCTCAGGGCATATGAGATGTAAAGTCTGAAAAAAAGTTTGCTTACTTTAGTTTTTCAAGATAATTTGTTAAGATTCAACTTTTTAAGTTAAAACCTTCCCTCTCCCCCCAATCTAGTACTGAACCTAGGGCATCACACATGCTAGGTAACTACTTTGCCACTGAGCAGCACCCTGGCCAAGGTCATCTCCTTTTTAGTTGGCACTTTGAAAATGTGCTGCTGAAAATAGGTCTTCAGTTGTTGGTGAGAAGTCTTTCACTGCTGCACTTGCTGCGTTGTAGTTAATACGGCTTTCTCTTGAGTAGCTTCTCAGACGTTCTGTCCAGGTGGATGTTTTCTAGATGTAACTGGAGGTTATGGGTGTTACTTAGCCTGAGGTTTCATGTCCTCATTACATTTGAAGTTGCTCTCTGCTTTTAATCTACTTCCCCCTAGAGAATGCTTAATAAATTGTTGGGCTTCCTTCTGTTGTCTTGCCCATCATGACTTCTTTGTTAGTTTTAAATGTGTCTCTTTTGCTGTTCATCTCTTTAATTTTTTTGTTCTAAATGGTTTACTCAGTTCTTCCCTTTCATTAAAAAATTGTTTCTTTAGCTCAGTCAATCCTGTTATTGAATTACCCATTTATTTAACAATTACTTATTTGGAGAATTTTACAAGATGCTGACTCAAGTATATTTCCCCAGCCCCAGTTGAGCTGGAGCTGCTCTGTATACAAACAAAAACTGTAACTGTTACTTAGGGCAGGGCTGAGAGTGCAGAGGGGCAAAAATTGTTTTAGTCACAATATTTTTGTCTTCCAGCTTCTGTTCTTTGTTTTTTTAAGAGCTATTTTTATTACCCGTGTTTATGTTTATTTGTGTGTATGTCTGTGTGAGTATATTTGTGTGGGTGCTCATGTATGACAGAAGAGGGCATCAGATTCTTTGGTGTTGGAATTACAGTCATTGTCAGCCTGTGACATGGGTCCTGGGAATGAAACTAACCTTTATAATTAACTTCTCTCAACTGCTGAGCAATGGTTCCTGCCCCAACCTTTGTTAAAAACTTTAATTTACATTTATTTATCTGTACTTATGTGTGTAGGTCAGAGGTTACTTGGGGAAGTCAATTCTTCTTCTACCATGTAGGTCCTAGGGGTTGAATTCAGGTCTTTAGGCTTGCTGGGAGTGCCTTTATTTGCTATGTGGTCTCACTGGTTCTCTGAGCCTTGATTTCTAAGAACATTTTATGTATACCTCTTTCTTTCTTTCCCTTTTTTAAAAATTACTACCATGCCTGGGACATGATTTTCTTTGACAAAGAGTTTTCCTCGTGTTAGTTTGTTACAGATATAAAATTCCTTGTTCCTTTTGGTAGTGAGGTCACCTTCAGTGAGTGTTTGACAATGGCTTCTTTCTGGTTCAAGCTATTAAGGTGATCCTAGGAGACAGTTTTGTAGTTGATTCTGTTGTGTTCTAGGCTTTTACAGGCTGCAGTTGGTTCAGGTGCTCATTCTGGCAGACTTCTAGGGAAAGCTCAGGTTGAACCAGTGGTTGTGAAGAGCCCAGGGACCTCTCTTGTTCATTGGATGACTGATCTGAAGCCTGAAGTCTGGGCCCTGCCTTTGAAACCAGAGCCTTTGGCACCTCTGGTGTCAGTGTTCCTGTTTGGCACTGAGGACTTCTTCCCTTGTGTATTGGAGTTTGGCTGTCTAGTTTTAAACAGCAGTTAGCTATAAGCATCTCTGTTGGGTGCACATTGTTGGGGGAGTGGATTGATAGTTGCAGTTGCTACTTCTACATTATTTAGTCCTTTGTACTGATCTTAGGCTTCTCAGTTACATATTCAGAGCTGGGTAAGAAATGGTTTTGGTTGTGAACCTAGACTTTAATAGCTGAGCCATCTTACAATAAGGTTTCCTAGGTAATGTGGTTACATTTTTTAATGTATTTTTAAAAATTATAAAAGGCTCAACCAACTTGAAATGGTCCCAATTTTATTGAAAATTTTCAGTACTAACATTGCTATAAGTGGAAAATTCAGTATATGCCAACTACATCATGTACAAAAAAATATTTAAAATAATGTATAAAATTACGTCCTGGCTACATGTATAAGGTATATATGAAGCATAAATGAATTTTGTGCAGTACATGAGTCCCTTAAGGTTACTCATATATGTGAAAATATTCCAAAATCTGAAACATCTACACATTTTGGATAAGGGATATTTAACCTTCACTGAGAGTTAATTTTGTTTATATAATAACATTCCAAATTAAGTTTTATTCAGTCTTCTATTAGAATCTGGAAAACTACATTTGCTTTTGGGTGTTCTAAATAATTTTTTTTTCCTTTTTATAGTTGCATGCTGCCATTAGTCACCAGGTTGACCCGGAATTCCTTGGTTTAGGTCTGGGCAGTGTGCTCCTGAACAGCCTGAAGCAGACTGTGGTTACCCTGGCCAGCAGTGCAGGGGTGCTGAGCACTGTGCAGTCAGCTGCCCAGGCTGTGCTGCAGAGTGGCTGGTCTGTGCTGCTGCCTACAGCCGAGGAGAGGGCCAGGGCACTCTCAGCACTTTTACCCTGCACAGGTGAGCTTTTGTGAGGTGCAGAGTGGGGCACAAATGGGAATGTAGGGAGTGAATGAAAAAAAGAAATAAAAAGGAAAAGAAAGGACATGACTGCCTTTAGGTATGGTGGAGGAGGTTTATTGTAGATATGTGGGTGAGCATCTCCAGAGGTCATGACCCTGAGCCATGTGAGGAGATGGGGGAGGGGAAAGGAGAGGGAGAGAGAGGAACCAGGTGCATCAGCCAAGAGGGCAAAAAAAAAATGTGTTTTTGTAGGTTACCTACAAAAGGGGTAGGTAACCAAAATGATTGGGTTATATAAGGAAGAGCAGCCCAGCCTCCTTAGGCTGGAGAGTTCAGGGTAGGAGGCAGGATATGCAAGCCAGGAGGACCTTGTAAAAGGAGGGGCTGAAGGATGCTGGGAGAACTTGGCGGCCAGAATCTCTGAGATATTAAATAGGCACCTCAGCCATCTGTCCCAGGGTTTGAGACTTAACAGGGAGGAGGAGATGGCTCTTTTACTCAAATTAGCAAAAACAAACATTAAACAAAACCAAAACCTTCTTTGTTCAGTTTCAGGCAATGAAGTGAACATAAGTCCAGGCCGTCGATTTATGATTGATCTTTTAGTTGGCAGCTTGATGGCTGATGGAGGATTAGAGTCAGCTTTAAACGCAGCCATTACTGCAGAAATCCAGGTATGGCCCTAGGAGCGTATAGGAGCTGATGAGTGATTTCACTGAGTGTAGAGTTGAGATTAAAAACTGTATACTCGTAATATGTAGAAATCATGACCATAATCATTAAAGAACCCAAAATTAAAAACTTTTAGTTATATACAAATCTTTAAAATTTAAAACTCTTTGGTTTTACTGATTTAAAAGTGTTTGAAGTATTATTTGTGATAAAATGATCTCATCTTAAGTGTCTGCTTCAGTGAATTTGGTAGATAGTCCCATCACATAGATTACTTCTTTAACCAGGAAGATCCTTCTTATGTCCCTGTACATTCTTGATGCTCTGCCTCTAGATGTGAATGTCATGTAAATCGAATTAGATAGTGGTACTGGTACCTCTTCTTGTACCTCAGTTGATGGGTTGGTATTCATCCACATCATGTGTTACTACTGTGTTTTTACTACTGGGAATTATTACATGGTTTTTATTATTGAAAAGTACTCAATTGAATGGTTGTAACACTATTTGTTTAATTCCCTGTTGAAGGATGTTTGGTTGTTTTTGGCTTTAAGTTTACTCTGATCATTAGGATCATTAAGTTAATTAAGGATCAGGTGAGAACGTGATGAGTGATGATCCCTTGAGAATGTGTTTTTTCTGGTAACTGAACTCTTTGGGGTGGCGCATTTGCTGAGTTCTGGGATGCATATATGCTTACATTTTCCCCAGAGAGGCTCTGTTCCCTACATTTGAACTAGCTGTGTGAGAGCTGCAGCTTTTTCCTGACCTTAAAAATGCACACTGTATGAGTCAGCTTACACTCAGTATTTGTTAGAACTGGTAGCAAATGTTTCAGTGACTTGGAACTGGAGAGACGACTCGGCAGTACATACTGGCTGCTGCTCTCCAGAGGACCTCAGTTTGATTCCCAGCACTCACATGATGACTCACAGTCATTTAACTCAAAGTCTAGTGCATCTGATGCTATCTTCTGGCCTCTGCTGTCACTAGGCACCTGTTGCCCAGACACACATGTAGGCAAAACCCTCATACACATAAAATGAACAAACAAACAAACAAACAAAAACCAACAACAAACAAACCCCAAAACAAAACAGAAAGAAAGAAATATTTCAGTCACTTAACAGTGACTGAAGAGCCAGGCTGATCAACAGGTGATCACATAGGATCAACAGGTGACTCCATAGGAGAATAATATATTTAAAACCGTAGCAAGTAAGATGTGGGGTTTCTGACAGGATAGGCAGGCAGGTGTCACTTGTGTGCATCAGCATCTGAATCTAGGACTGCTGTGGTGCTAATGAGGTCACTGTTCACTAGTATGTGTTTTATGAATTATAGGATATAGAAGCCAAAAAAGAAGCACAGAAGGAAAAAGAAATTGATGAACAAGAAGCCAATGCCTCAACGTTCCATAGAAGTAGGACTCCTCTGGATAAAGACCTAATTAATACTGGGATCTATGAATCGTCTGGCAAACAGTGTTTGCCTCTAGTTCAACTCATACAGCAGCTTCTTAGGTAAATAGCATTAGCTGTGTTATTTTTGTACACAGTTTCTGTTTTGAACACTCATTTAGTGAAATCTAATACTGAAGCATCAAGAATGTGTTTAGCTATTGAAGACTTACCCTGAAGATTGCCTCAGATAGACTTTAGAATGAAGAGAAGGTTTCTTAAGCATGGGTAAGGAGAGCATATGAAGAAATGAAGAGCTTTGTAAGACTTACAGAACAGCTGGAGTGTCAGGAGACAGAACAATATTCTCATGCCCATTAATAAGCAGGGAAATGTAAATTTTAACAATTATGACAAGGTTACTTCCTAAAACCTCATTGTACTATTGCAAAATTCTATCATAGTTTTATATGTATGTAAAATAAAACATATGTTACTTTTAAGACAACTTTTAACTTAAATCAAAAACTTAAAGAATAGTGAATGGTTCTTTGGAAAGTCATTTTCAGAAGTAGTAAGAATAAAGGGAATTCAAACTGTCATCAGAAGTTAACCTGAGAAGGACCAAAGTCAGACATAGTTGGATAACAGAGATAATTCAAAAAGCAAAAAGTCACTGTGACTTGGGAAAAGAATTTATTAGAGAATGAAATGGTCACATTCTGCTCTCTGTGAATTTAGGCCCTTTGTTTATTATGGTTTCAATTTTGGGAGAAGAGGCAAGGAGATAGACTCGTATAACCAGCTTGGTCTTGAATTTGCTGTGTTGTTAAGTGTGGCCCTGAACTCTCAGATCTCTCACTTCTTCCTTCCTAACATGCCTTGATTGTTTTGGGTTCTTTGAGGCAGGGTTTCTCTGTATAACAGCTCTGGCTTTCCTGGGACTTGCTTTGTGGACCAGGTTGGACTTGAACTCACAGAGATCTGCCAGCCTCTGCCCTCTGAGTACTGGGATTACAGGTGTATGCCACCACCACCTGGCTTCCTAGATTGTATTTTATAGCCAGTAAGAAAGTAGAGTTCTAGTAGACTGGCCCAGGCAGTTGCCCACACCCCAGGGGACTGGTGGTGACAGCAGCTCTGTATCTACCTGTCTGCAGTAGTTGTAGGGCAGGATGCCTGCCCTCTTCAGTAGATGAGTGGTGTAATTTTGGTGATTATGTTTTAAAACTATTTGTTATTATCAATTTTAGTAAACACTGCTTTTAGAAACTTCAGCGATTAAAAACCAATAGAAAGGGCTGTAGGGCTGGGGGTGGGCTCAGTGGTAGAGTGCTCGCCTAGCATACATGATGGTTTCAGTCTCCAACACTCAAAGAATAAATAAAAACATACAAACACACACAATTAGTTTTTGTCTATACTGGGCTCATATTGAAATGGTAAAATTTTCAAAGTATTTGAATGTGTTAGCTTTGTGTTATTGTGAGAAAGGATTTATTTTGGCTTAAGATTACATAGGTTTACACCATGGTAGGTTGGTTCTATTGCCTTTGGGACTGTGATGCATCTTGGTAGAAGTGTGTGACAGAGCAAAGCTGCTTATCTCATGGCGGCTTGGAAGAAAATAGAAACATAGGAAGGGAGGACTCCCAGTATCCCCTTTGAGGTGACCAAAATTCCCAGTGATCCAAGTTCTTCCTACTGAGTCCTACATTTCAAGATTCCACCACTTTCCACTAGTGCCCAACTGAGGACCATGCTTTTATTATCTGGGCTTTTGGGGCCTGCTGCTAAAAACTTTAGCATGGGGTAAATATATTAAATTTTGTGTGTTTATTTCTTCTTTTATTCACGTGACTAGAAAATTACATGTAGGTACTGTTTCTCCTGTTCCGTGCCATCCTCACAAGGTTTCTTCCTCTTCAGTGAGTGTGTTTTTATCCCGATGGCACATATGTGCCATGCAGTTATACCTGTTTTGACTCACAGACTCTTTGGAAATCAGTCAGAGAATCCACAGCCTTTCATTAGTAGAACACCTATAACCTAGGCTGTTAAGATAAACGTATATAATGTGCCTTTTTTTTTTTGCATGAATAGACGATTTTATTCTTCAAATAATGATCAGAAGATATTATGTTGACTTTGTTATTTCAGTTTTTACAAAATAGTCTAAGGATATAAGAGAACTTAGAAACATTTCCTGTCATTTACTCCTTAGAAATGTGTAGTTAGAGTTTTCCTGCCTGGCCCAGTCAGGACAAATCTCTCTTACCCGCCAGTCCCACAGTCTCTCAGACCCAACCAAGAAAGCACACAGAAACTTACATAGTTTAGAAACTGTATGGCCGTGGCAGGCTTCTTGTTATCTACTTCTTCTATCTTAAATTAACCCATTTCTGTTAGTCTATACTTTGCCACATGGCTTGTGGCTTACCAGTGTCTTTACATGTTGCTTTTCATGGCGGCGGCTGGAGGTGTCTCCCTCCAGTCTTCTACATCCCAGAATTCTCTTCTCTCTTGTCCTGCCTATACTTCATGCCTGGCCACTGGCCAATCAGAACTTTATTTACACAGAGCGATATCCACAGCACTTCCCCTATTCTTTTTTTTTAGGAAGGTTTTAACTTTTACATAGTACAATTACATATAACAAAACAATTATCAAGCAAGAATTACAGTTACAATATTAAAGAAGATATCCTATCTATCTTATATTTGTGAGTCTAAGGTTTTATATCTAACTTATCTTTTATCATAACTGAGGAAATTATAACTATCTGGTCTTCAACCACATCAAAGACCTCAGAAGGATATACTATTACCTGAGAAACGGGAGAAGGATGCAAGCAACTTTCGGGAGTCTTGCAGGGTAGACAGAGACAGCTGGCAGTCTGGACAGTCACCTAATGTTCCTTTGTAAAGTTGGGGCATTTGTCTTCAGCCCACAGGGCTAGAGTCTCTCGGTCACTTCTCTCAGTGTCCTGTAGAATGTCTGGCAGTTTCCTCTGTGAAGCAGGAACCTGAAGGACCATTTTGTCAAGCAAAGTTCAGTGGTCACCTTTCTATGGGTCCTGCATGTCCAGTTGATCGAGCAGTCCAGGCAAGAACAGTTTCTTGCCCAAATGGCTATTTTTGCAAAGGTGAAGATAAACTCCATATGAAGTGTCTTCAATGCCCATCCTCCTCTCTGAAGTAAATCGGTGTTGCCAGGAGCAGACATGTCTCACTGTCCAGAAAGTCTAAATTTTAAAAGTATTTTAAATGCCATATTCTGTAGGTCTTTGAAGTATTTGAAGATTACCTATCTATCTGAAATATGTCTATGTATATCTAGAAGACTTAACTAACATGGCTATGAGTATGATATCATAGATGACTATTAATCTATTTTTAATTATCCATTTCAATTTAAAATGAGCTATACAAACATAATACCTTAAACACGATTAGAAATATACACACAGTATAACAAAATTAACTTTAAGTTTGTATCAATAGACTAAAATCTACACCAATGTAAAACATTTTAAACAAGTTGTTGCTCTTTAGAAGTAAGTTCCTTAATCTACCCTTTCATCCTATTTTATCTATATCCTATCCCCTTTTCTTCTTTAGAAAGAGATCTCATTTATAATCAACCCAATTAAAATAAAATAGTGGTTTTTCTTTGTCCCACACCAGAGGGCTCTTCTGATTTGGGACACAAGAAGCTCTTAACCTTTTTTTTTAAGCAATATGTCTGGGTTTAGAGAAGGAGTGAGCCAATTCCATCTCCAAAGCCAGCTTGATAATTTTGGGAATGTGGGCGTAGTTTTTCTTACTACTTCCTGTTGGAGGGGGGCGCTGTATCTTATGGGGACACAAAGAAAATTTTAGGATTATGGAGTAGTCCATTAGGGTGAACCTCTGAGCCAGTTGCCTTGAAACCATTCTGGATGTTGGATCATCTGGGCCATGGTGTCATTGGAGACCTTTCAGGTGGTCTTGGCTGATCAAACCTGATGTATCTTAATCTGGAACAAATCCATAGCCTCTGGCTTTCTGTGGAAACAAAAGCAGAGACTCTTTTCCAAAGCAACATATCCTTATATCCAAATTTTGAGTTATTTAACTCAACAGCTTTTACAATCAAATCTTTTTTTGTAGTTAAAAATCCCAAAGACAAGACAAACCAGATTCTCTGTGTAATATCCATCTTTGTAAGACTGAAACCCCTGTGGCTGCTGGCTCCGCCCACCTCAGCTTTCCAACATGGCGGCGGTACAGTTTACAGCCAGCTCTGGGTCTGGAGCCATGTGCACCATCAACTATCAGAAGCAGTTCTATCAAAGCAGCTCATAGCCTAGAAACTTTTTTTTTTTTTTTTTTAACTAGGAAAGGCTAAATCCACCACGCAGCAGAGTAAAGTGCTGCTTGTAGACTCCTCATTCCCGCCGCATTGTAGGTCAGACGCACACGCCAGGAACCCGCCATAGTAGCTCAAATCGGCAGGCTGCCGCTAACTTGAGAGAGACAACTAGGAAGCTGTTTTTAGCTCCATCTTAGAATCTTTTTTCTCAGGTTTTAGGTGGAAACTCTTGCCCCACGTTGGGCGCCATTATGTAGTTAAGCGTTTTCCTGCCTGGCCCAGTAAGGACAAATCTCTCTCACCCACCAGTCCCACAGTCTCTCAGACCCAACCAAGAAAGCACACAGAAACTTACATAGTTTAGAAACTGTATGGCCGTGGCAGGCTTCTTGTTATCTGCTTCTTCTATCTTAAATTAACCCATTTCTGTTAGTCTATACTTTGCCACATGGCTTGTGGCTTACCAGTGTCTTTACATGTTGCTTTTCATGGCGGCGGCTGGAGGTGTCTCCCTCCAGTCTTCTACATCCCAGAATTCTCTTCTCTCTTGTCCTGCCTATACTTCCTGCCTGGCCACTGGCCAATCAGAACTTTATTTACACAGAGCGATATCTACAGCAGAAATGTAGGTTGATGAAATTGATCCTTGCCAGAAGTGATCAGGAACAGGTTTCAGAGTGATTATGCTGGCAAGGTGCTACAGAATATTATGTACGTGTGAAAAGAAAAGAGTTCTTATGTTTTTGTAAGTAGTGAACCCTATTACATATTCTGATTATAGATCCGAACTTTGAAATAAGGAAATAAGTTAAAAATTTTAAACTTCATTTTAATTTTATGTGCATTGGTATTTTGCCTGCATATATATATGTGTGAGGATGCCAGGTCCTCTAGAACTGGAGTTATGGACAGTTGTGAGCTGCCATGTGGGTGCTGGGAATTGAACCCAAGTCTTTGGGAAGAGCAGTCAGTGCTCTTAACCACTGAGCCATCTCTCCAGTCCCCAGTTAAAATTTTTATACCATTTGCTCCTTAAGGTATATCATTTTATAAAAGATTTATTTTTTATTATTTTAAATTATGTACGTATGTGTGTGCTGATGTGTAGGTATGTGAACGTGAATGCAGGGCAGGTGGACATGGAGTCCACAGGCCTTGGATCACCCATGGGTGCTGGCAGCCATCTTGCCAGCCCCACCCCACCAAGATGTACCTTAAGTACCAGATTCTAGACCAATTTCTTCTGTTGTAATGTTGTCAGGGATAGTTACCAGGTAGTGCGTTTGACAGGGGAGGTCAAGTAGGGCCCTACTATGTGCTCATTGTAATGTGTGGTCAGGGTGAGGGCCTACACCTGAGGAAGCCTTTCAGCGTAAGTTCAGTTACTCTAGGAGCCCCAGCCACTCTTGTTTCTTACTGTCCTGTCTTCATTCACATTGCTCAGGTTTATGGTACTGACCCCATGATAGAAGCTGTTAATACTTGTTCTCAACAGTCTGTTACCATTGTAGGAATTAAGAAGCCCCCCGAGATATAGTGTATGAAATTCTCAATAAATAAAAATATTATTATTTAAAAACAGAAGTGGAGCCCTTGATCTTTTCTGATGTGCATAGGTTTCCAGGTAGGTGTTGGTAGCTTACATATATTCCTGCCTGGGGCTGCTGGGAGTGTCAGCCTTGGAACCAGGCCAGAGTTTGGCTTTTGTCTTTCTGTTTCCCTTCATTAACCTATTCCTTCCTTTTTGTTTTCTGTACCAGACATCAGTCCTGGCTCACTTGGGGCAGGGACTATGGTTACTTGGCAAGTATCCCATCTGGTGTTCCCTGTACCCCTGAACGGATTTCATGCTGACCTCAGTTACCCCTTGCTTATGTAGATATCCCCCTTTTCCCCCTCTCCCAAAATTCATGAGTCCTTGTTGCAGAATCTAGCAGCATGGCTCTGATGCCCCTCTCTACTTCTGACCCTTGTTATTTTTACCCTTGTTCCGTTGTTTTTGGTCATAGAACAGGAGCCTCCACTACTTTAGAGTGGCAGAATCTCATGACTTCCTCCCTCCCTCCCTCCCTCCCTCCCCTCCCCCTCCCCCTTCCTTCCCTCCTCCCCCTCCCCCCTCCTTCCCTCTCTCCCCATGCTGAGGGCTCAAGTCACCGTGCATGGTGACTGCTCTTCTGGGTGCGGAGTTTGGCCGTCTGTCTCTAACGGGGCAGTTTGTCCTCATTTCAGGGCTTCCTCCTGTATCCTCTGCTCAGAGGACCCCATGTGCACGGTTGGCTTTCAAAGGTTTTTGTTTTGTTTTTTGTTTTTTGTTTTTTTTTAAATAGGACTTTTCCTTTTTGATCAAGATCTGCTCTTATTTTGTGTCATTGTTTGATGCTCTATAGGAGCAAATTGGTAAAGTCAGGGGCTTTATTAGATCTTTGACATCTGCTCAGTTTGGAATGAGGGTGTGCTTGCTGCAGATCTGCCTCACACATATGGGATGGGTAACTTACATATGGTCTGTGCTTCGGATAACTAGTTCATGTCAAGTTCTTTCCTTGGCTTTTTAAAAGGAAATTTTAGTTTTTTACTCTCTCTTTCCCTACTTAGAAACATTGCTTCTCAGACTGTAGCCAGATTGAAAGATGTTGCTCGCCGTATTTCGTCGTGTCTGGACTTTGAGCAGCATAGTTGTGAGAGATCTGCTTCATTGGATCTGTTACTGCGCTTTCAGCGGCTGCTCATCAGTAAACTTTATCCAGGAGAAAATACTGGTCAGATCTCAGATATTTCCAGTAAGTTTTTTAAAAACATCAAAGTGTCTTATACATTTGGAGCTTTTAAATTTTGTTTTTGTTTTGTTTTAATTTGCCCATTCTGTATATCCAAATTTAGCTCTCATACAATATTAAATGCACCAATTTTGGAAGCTACATTTTTAATCTACTTTTTGGAGTGTATATATTTATATTAATAACTTTTTAAAAATTCATTTATAAAAATTCATTTTGTGTATATGAATCTTTTGATTGCATGTATGTGTGTGCAGCACATGTATGCGTGGTGCTCACAGAGGTTGGAAGAGGGCATCAGATCGCTGGAACTGGAGTTATGGGTGGTTGTAAGTTGCAGGAACAACAACTACTCTTAACCATGAAGCATCCCTCCAGCAGTGGAGGCACTATCATTTCATTTAATTGTATAAACATTTAAATTCTTAAGATTACCAGGCATGTAATCAAATTCATTATCCCTTTAGTAGATGATACAAAAGAGCCAAAGGCTGAGGGTAAATAAGTTCTTATTTGGGAAAATAGGTAAATGATCTCTTTTTGGAAGTGAAATAGTAGAACAGTTCAGTCACCAGAGTAAATTTTTAGTAGTGAAAATGCAATTTTCTAAATCTTCCTTTAAGGTCCCGAGCTAATGGGTGTTGGTTCTTTGCTGAAAAAGTATACAGCCCTTCTGTGCACACACATTGGAGATATTCTGCCTGTGGCAGCTAGTATTGCTTCTACCAGCTGGCAGCACTTTGCAGAGGTCGCCTGCGTAATGGAAGGGGACTTCACAGGTACCTTTCCTGCATTTCTTTGTTTGGTTGCTTGTTGGCCTTTCTTGTACTTTGACTGGACATATGTTGATTCATGTTAGTTTAGGAGACTGGTGAAAGCTATGTTGTATCCTTTGTTGATAAACTTTGTGTTCACTCTTCATTTTCTAGTCCCCTTGTCTTTGCCCTTCTCTCTCTCCCTCTCCCTTTTTGTTAAGTA
Organism: Onychomys torridus; assembly: GCF_903995425.1. Taxonomy (NCBI): domain Eukaryota; kingdom Metazoa; phylum Chordata; class Mammalia; order Rodentia; family Cricetidae; genus Onychomys; species Onychomys torridus. The sequence continues at coordinate 39,684,589 of NC_050443.1, forward strand.
AGCTGGAATTGCAATCTTACAATACAAATGGAAATGTAATGAGATGAATGGTTAGTATTTAATTTCCTTTTGACTGCGTAAAAATGAATTCTGCTTTCAGAATCATGTGCTAATTTTGTGGGATTATCAGAGCAATCTTTTTTAAGGCTTATTTTCAGATGGTAAGAATATTGCCAAGCATATACTTTTTAAAGTAAATCATCCATAGGTAAAATAAGTCTGGTTTTGAAAAATATTTTTGTTGCCTAGAGAGTTCAGTCTTATTGCTGTACTGTTCTCTTTAAGAAAACAGTATTATAGCCAGGTGGTATGGCGTACACCTTTAGTCCCAGCACTCAGGAGGTAGAGGCAGGTGAATCTCTGTAAGTTTTAGGCCATCCAGGTCCACAGAGGGAGTTCTAGGAGAGCCAAGGGCTACACAGAGAAAACCTGTTTCAAAAACAAAACAAAACAAAACAAAAAACCCAAAACAATACAAACAAACAAAAAAAAAGAAAAATATGCTAAGAGATAATCATCCTTATTTTGTGACTTGGAACATAAATGTAAACCAAGGTTATAAATTGTGGTTTTATATCATTGAACTCAAGCCTCTACATGCTAGGTATGTCTGCAGCCCCAGCCCACACTCTAAAGATCTTACTGACTTTTTTGTCTAAATATAGGTGTACTCCTTCCAGAGCTAGTGGTCTCGATAGTGCTTCTGCTCAGTAGAAATGCTAGTCTGATGCAAGAGGCTGGGGCAATACCGCTGCTTGGAGGTCTCCTGGAGCACCTGGATCGTTTCAATCACTTGGCACCGGGAAAGGAGCGGGATGATCATGAAGAGCTGGCCTGGCCTGGAATAATGGGTATGCCATCTTTTTTGACAGCATGAGCGTGGCAGTCAAAGGACCACTGTGTGGAGTCAGTTCTCTCTGTCTACATTTGTGTAGGTTCTGGGGATTGAACTCAGGTGTCTGACTCGTGTGGCAGTTGCCTTTATCCACTGAGCCCTGTCACATGTAACTTAACACTAAGGGTGTTTTAAAAGGCCATATGGAAATACGTTATTTTATAAGCTTCCTAAATACATATATAATACTCCTCCCAGTAACTGTGGGTTGCCAGATAAAAAGCCCAGTAGTAGCCAGGTGTGATGGTGCATGCCTCTAATCCCAGTACTTGGGAGGCAGAGATCTCTGTGGGTTCAAGGCCAACTTGATTTGCATATTGAGTTCCAGGCCAGCCAGGGCTATATAGTGATAGTGAGACCCTATCTCAAAAACAAAACTAAAAAACTAAAGAATGCCTAGTGAAATTTCAGCTTCCTGGAGGTGGATGTGGGGAACCTCTGGGCAAGCTGGCTAGTTAAAATAGCCAAATCAGCTTGTTTCAGATTCAGCAATGAATAATGAATTTGGTGGAGTGTGATCTAAGAAGACAACATGCATCCACCTCTGGCTTTCTTGCACTTACGTACACATAGGTATATTCACACCTACACATGTGTGCCCACAAACATATGAGCATATATATGTGCAGACATGTAGACAATATACCATAAACATGCAAAACAAAAAATCCAAAAAAACCCTTTCTGTCTTAGGGTTTTTATTGCTTTGAAGAAACACCATGACTACTCTTCTGAAGGAAAACATTTAATTGAGATGATGTCTTACAGTTTCCGAGGTTCAGTTCATTATTGTCATGTGAGGAGCATGGTGGTGTGCAGGTGGATGTGGTGCTGGAGGAGTAGCTGAGAGTCCTACATCTTGCAGGCAACAGGAAATGGTCTCAGACACTGGGGTATATCCTGAGCATGGGAAACCTCAAAGTCCCCCCCCCCCCCCCACACACACACAGTGACACACTTCCTCCATCAAGACCACACCTCCTAATAGTGCCACTTCCTGTGAGATTATGGGGGCCAATTATATTCAAACTACCATACTTTGCCTGTTCAGATTTTCTTCCATATTATATTATAAAAGTTTTATTGTATTACATTCAGCATTTAGAACCATAGCTACTGTTGACCCATTGACTGATGTTTGGTTTCTGTTTCTACAGAGTCATTTTTCACTGGTCAGAACTGTAGGAATAATGAGGAAGTGACATTGATCCGCAAAGCTGATCTGGAGAACCACAATAAAGATGGCGGTTTCTGGACTGTAATTGATGGAAAAGTATATGATATAAAGGACTTCCAAACACAGTCATTGACAGGAAATAGTATTCTTGGTAAGGCCTCATTTTTTATTCCATAGTTAAAAGTATATGTGTTATTTTAAGTAGAGTCCTCAGCTTACGAATAAATTCTTCCATTTATCTCCATGTATAACAAAATTTAACAAAATGTATCTGTGACTTTGGTTTTGTCTTCACAGCAAATCTGGGCTCAAGTTGAAGAATTTCTCACCATCATGCTTTTGTTGTTGTTTTTTGTTCTTTTTTTTTTTTGAGACAAGGTTTCTCTGTGTAGCCCTGGCTATCTTGGAGCTCTGTAGACCAGGCTGCCAGTCTGATCTTGAACTCAGAGATCTGCTTGCCTGTGCCTATAGAGTGCTGGGATCAAAGGCCACTGCCACCACGCCCAGCCTCCATCTTATTTTATTTATTTATTTATTTATTTATTTTTAGTTTTTTTTTTTTTTTTTTGAGACAGGGTTTCTCTGTGTAATAGCTCTGGCTGTCCTGGAACTCTCTTTGTAGACCAGGCTGGCATTTTTATTTTCTAGTACTTTTTACAACTTATTCTGAGTTGGCCCAGGCAAGCCTGTGAGAGTGTCAGATTCTACCATGCCAGCCACTTACACTTCATAGTTGAACCAAACTCATACTGCTGTTTTCCTTTTTGTTTCAGCTCAGTTTGCAGGGGAAGATCCAGTGGTAGCTTTGGAAGCAGCTTTGCAGTTTGAAGACACACAGGAATCTATGCATGCGTTCTGTGTTGGCCAATATTTGGAGGTGAGGCTGTGGGCCTGATTTTAGTGATAGGCAGGATTATGCCAGTTATGGGATGACTTTTTAACCTTGTAATACTAATATTTGGACATAAAGTGATTATGTTGCAGGATATTTTTGGTGAGTTTATTTTCGTATGTTAGTATTTATTATATACAAGTCTTGAAAAGTTAATGTTATGTCAGAAATAGAGAAATGTTCCATAAAAAAAGACATTAAACTTTGGCCTTATAGTTTGTCAACTTACATAAAACTTTAGAATGGCTTACTGTCCTAGAAAAAAGTGAAAGAACTGTAATTCTTCAGAAAGAAACACGTCTTTGTTGCAAATTTGTGAATATTTGGGTTTATATATTTGGATTGACCTTCCAGACATCAGGAGGTAACAAAGGCCAGCAAATGCCATAAATGAGGCTTAAGGCATTTTACGGAAGGGAAAATGAACTTAATGCGTTGTCTGAGGTGACTGGAAAGTTTATTTGTGTAGTACATTTGATTTTTTTCACTCAGAATTACTGATTTCCTGACCACATGTGGCCACACCTCCCTGTTCTGTAATGATACTGCTGTATGCTCACTGTTCTCATCGATCTCACTGTTCCTGTGCATTCAATGAGTACTTTCCTGAAACACGACGCACAGCCATTTTGAAATATATATTGGATTCTTCAAGGGCATATCCTAGTTCTGTCATTTAATGATACTTCTCCCCTTTCATGCCCTAGAGCTGTTTGTTTTCTCCTGTCTGCTCTCTGGTGTGTTATATGCCGTTAATTAATTGCTCTAATGTGAACTCATTACAGGATGTAGTAACAAGTGCTTGTAGCACCTTCTTGTCTTCATCATGGCAGTAGATCTTACACACATAAGCAGCTGGTCTTTTTGATATTACATTTTTAATTAACTTTGTTTTCTTAACTCACAATTTTTTTAGCCTGATCAAGAAGTTGTTACCATACCAGATCTGGGAAGTTTGTCTTCACCTCTGATTGACACAGAGAGAAACCTGGGCCTGCTTCTTGGATTACATGCTTCCTATTTAGCAATGAGCACACCATTGTCTCCTGTGGAGGTTGAATGTGCCAGTAAGAGCAATTTTACTTTTTTGTTAACCAGATTTATGGTGCTGTACTCTGGATAGAAGCACATAATAGGAAGGGCACTGTCAAAGAGGTCAGGAACCTTCAGCTGCTTGTTAGAGTGGATATCTAGAGAAGACAAGATGGTCTTCAAGCCTGCTAAGCTGCCTGTGAAGTAGACTCTTATTTGTATTCCTCCTTGAGAGTTATAGCAGTGGAGGATGAGTTTCACATAAATCAGCAGAGGGGAGCTAGGAATGGAAGGAATGGGTTGAAAGAATGGAAGGCACTGTGCATCTTGGTAGGTAGGGCCACGACCCAGTGCCAAGTCAGAAGCTTGCCTCTGAGGGATAAAAGGTGCGTATGTTTTCCATAGAGTGAAGTGATTAGGATCAGATCAACTCTTATGTTTTAAAAGGATTGAGGTAGCTATTTGTGAAAGTTCCCAAGTACTTCAAACCTAAGTATCCACTAAGAACACTGAATGCATCCCCAAATCCTCAATGAAAACCTGAAGTGATGTGCATACCAGTAATTTTCTAGTGAGGTTTCCTCCAATGAGGCATAAGCACCTACAATCAATACTCCTAATAACCACAACAAAATGTATATTCCTGTTAGATGTGCCTGATCCTGTGTCTCAAATACAGTGCACACAGCTCTCCTTTCCAGTCCATTGCTTTCTCATCTCTAAGATGTTCTCTTTTTAATGATCATGGGTTGTTTGTTAAAATGCTATCTTATTTCTTTAGTTTTATGAACAGTTTATATTGAAGGTGTTCTTTGTAGAAACCTTTCATGCATACTGTTTTCTTGACTGCATGCACAGTATCTTTGTCTTAGTGTAGAACCAAGGATGCTCAGTTGTCACTTCCTCTTCCTTTAGCATAGTGGTGATCTTTCACCTTCATGCCCTTGATATGCCTCTGCTGTCTTCCTTATTACTGCTGGAGTTGAGTAGCTGTATAAGGAAGCTTTTGCTGCTTTCGTGTGTGAATGTCTATTTCTGAGTCTTCAGGTGATGTGTTAATTTTTTGTTACCATAAGAAATAGCATGACTGGCAGACCCCTGTCTTTACCCATGGTGAATGAGATCACTTGATAACACAGAAAACCAGAGTGTGATTTAAGAGTGAAGTTCAGGCTTTTTTAGCAATTGTTCTCTCTAGAACTAATTAGGGTCCTGTAGTCACTATACCTATTTCTTCCATGGGCACAGCCACAGTGATCTATCTCTGAGGACTTTCCACTGGGCCCCACATCTTACAGGTTTCATCACATCTTAACATCGAAATATTGGGGACCAAGCTTCCAATGTAAGAATCCTTTGGGGACACAGTCAAACTGTCTCCAAACCAGTACTTGTGAAGCCTGTACTGGGTTTTAGTGTTAGGCGTTTTGGCTCTGTTCCTGTCACTCTGATAAAACACCTTGACACACAATAGCTTTAAGGGAAGAAAGGGTTTGTTTGGCTTACTGTTGCAGGTCCATCATTGTGGGAAAGTCAAGACAGGAACTTGAAGCAGCTAGTCACTTGCACGTCGAAAGCAGAGAGAACATGAATACATGCATGCTTACTACTCAGCTCACTGTTTCCACTTTACATAGTCCAGGACCCAAATCCTGAGAATGATATCACTCAGTGAGCTTAGGTGTTTCCCAGGTCAGTGGATGCAGTCAAGGCAATCTGCCACAAAAGTTCACAGGGTCCATCTGTGTACCAGGCTTTTTCTTTTGGGCCACCAACCAGCTCCCAAATGATGACATGGAGAGTTACTAATAATTTTGAATGCTTGGCCTAGCTTAGGTTTGTTTCTGGCTAGCTCTCTTAAATTAACCTCCTTCTCTTTATCTACCTTTTGCCTTGGTGCTTTCTACTTTCCTTACTTCTGTATATTTTACTCTCGCTGCTTCTCGTGTCTAGCTGGCTGGCGGATGCCTGGCTTCTTGCTCTGGGTGCTTCCCTCATTCTGTCCTCCTCCTCCTTCTCTTTCTCTCCTGAGCCTAGATGATTTCTCCTGTCTATTCTCTCTGCCTGCCAGCCCCACCTATCCTTTCTCCTGCCTAGCTATTGGCTGTTCAGCTCTCTATTAGACCAATCAGGTGCCTGAGGCAGGCAAGGTGAAACAAATACAACACATCTTTACAGAATTAAGCAAATGCAGCATAAACAAAAGTAACACCTCTTCACACAGTCAAAGTAATATTCTGCAGCATAAGCAAATGTAATACATCTTTGCCTAGTTAAAATAATATTCCACAATATATTTGATCTGACAGTCTTATGGAGAGTCTCTTGTCAAGTGATTTTACATTGTGTCAAGTTGACAGTTCAAACTAATCATCACACCATAGTTAAGGTATGTTGGGCAATCAGAAAGTGTTACTTTTACTCACATAGCTAATATAGAGTTTAAGTATGTTAGTATGAATGATACTGATTTTCCTTCTTGAAACTGAGAATTCAGGTGTGTGTGTGTGTGTGTGTATTTCTGAAGAGCCAGTTTCTCTTTAATGAATACTTACATGTTTTCTAGAGTGGCTGCAGTCATCAATTTTCTCTGGGGGTCTACAGACTAGCCAGATTCACTACAGCTACAATGAAGAGAAAGATGAGGACCACTGTAGCTCTCCTGGGGGCACACCCATCAGCAAGTCTCGACTGTGTTCTCACAGATGGGCCCTGGGTGATCATTCTCAGGCATTTCTGCAAGCAATCGCTGACAATAACATCCAGGACCACAATGTGAAGGTGAGTTAGATATTTCTGACGCAGCATTCTGTAATCTTCAAACAGCACAGCTTTGCTTGGTATTTGGAGATTTGGTTTTGAAGTGATAATTGATTGTTTCCATACAAGTGAGATACAGATGGCAAAACATTGGGTAGATGCTTTGGCATGTTGGGTTTGTGAAGATTTATTGGTGACTCTTAGATTACTTCTGACCCTTCTTGCAGGACTTTCTGTGTCAAATTGAAAGGTACTGTAGACAGTGCCACTTGACCACACCGATCACATTTCCTCCTGAGCATCCTGTGGAAGAGGTTGGCCGTCTGCTCTTATGCTGCCTTCTAAAACATGAAGATTTAGGTACAGAGCTCAGTATCCATGTGTTTTAATTACATTGTAGACCTTTCAAGTGGCATGGAATATATATTAATTCCTACCTTACCCTTTCCGAAAATGTCTTTTACAGGTCATGTGGCATTATCTTTAGTTCATGTAGGTACTCTTGGTATTGAGCAAGTAAAGCACAGAACATTGCCTAAATCTGTGGTGGATGTTTGTAGAGTTGTCTACCAAGCAAAATGCTCGCTCATTAAGGTGAATGGATTTTAGTCTTTTTCTGTGCTGTGTAGACAGTTGCCAAAGTACTTGTTGTTACGTCAATTTCCCTATTTAACTTTGCAGACTCATCAAGAACAGGGCCGTTCCTACAAGGAGGTGTGTGCTCCTGTCATTGAACGTTTGAGATTTCTCTTCAATGAATTGAGGCCTGCTGTTTGCAGTGACCTCTCTATAATGTCTAAGTTTAAGCTGTTAGGCTCATTACCCCGTTGGAGGAGGATAGCTCAGAAGATCATTCGAGAAAGAAGGAAAAAGAGAGGTAATAATCTAAAAAGTCAGAATATATTGTTACGGTGTTACACTTTCTTGCCTTTGGCTGAGTCTGTGACTTTGCCTGTGGCATTTCCATGTATTGTCATAGTGTTTATGTGTATTTGTGATTGAATGCAGAAGTCCTGATTATTTTAGTAAGTTGGTAAGGAAAGAGTTAAAAAATTTATAGTGTCTTCCTGGTAATGAGATATATTGGAACATTTCATCTTATGATTTGATGTTGACATTTTTGTGAGAAATTGTTTTGTTGTTGTGTTGAAGTATTGAGTAAAATGGTTTCTGTCTTTGGGTAGTACACTCTAAGACCTTCAGTGGAGAGCTCAAAACTGCAGGTAGTACCAAGCACAACAAATAGGGCTCACTATGAGATGAACTGTAATTAAAACAGAGTAATTATAGCAGTTGAATATAGTGAGCTTATCTGGAGATACTCATTGATTCCTCACAGACTCAAGACAAAGACAAAGATCTTTGGACCCCAGTTGACCACAAATACTGACACTATAGAAAATGGGATTATAGCCAGATCTCAGGCCTGTCTCAAAAGGTGGTTACATCATGTCTCTAGACACTGAGCTGCTTGTTGTGGGTGTCTAGATTTACAGGGTGATGATTTCCTTCCTCTCCCTGTTGTGTCTGCTTTTTTCCCCCTTTCCTCTTTCCCTTCTACCTACCTCTCCTTTACTAACCTCTCCCACTTTTCTTCCCTTCCCCTTCCTCTCCGCCTCTCCTTTATTCCTTTCTCTCCCCCTTTCCTTCCCCTGCTTTCTTCCCTTTTCCTTTTTATCCCGACTCACTTGAGAGGAGATTAACCTGTAGAAATGACTAATGACACCGGGGTTGAGCTGTGTATCCAGTACATTGTCAGACTTGATAATATGCTCTTATGCTCACAGTTACAATTCGTCTCTGCAAAAGGATACAGAAGAGTATTCAAAAGGGGAGTGTATGTGTGGGGAAGCTGAGAGCCAATCGGGCACAGCTTCCAGGGTCTTCTCCCAGTGGGATCCTGTGTGGACTTTAGTTCTCCATGGCTTGCTGTGTAGCTGGGTGGCTTGCCCCGGGAGTCATCCTCCTTCTCTAACTACTAGATAATTCTCTCCTCCCAGTTTTCTCCTTCTATATATACTCTCTGCCTGCCAGCCCCGCCTATCCTTTCTCCTGCATTGCTATTGGCCAGTTCTTTATTAGACCATCGGGTGTTCTACACAGGCACAGTAACACAGCTTCACAGAGTTCAACACATGCAACATTAGCAAAAGTAATACACCTTAAAATAATATTCCACAACAGTTGGGGGTGGTGTTGTTTGGATCTCTCTCTCTCTTTGTCTGTCTGTCTGTCTGTCTGTCTGTCTTTCTTTCTTTCTTTCTTTCTTTCTTTCTTTCTCTCTCTCTCTCTCTCTTTCTTCCTTTCTTTCTCTCTCTCTCTCTCTCTCTCTTTCTTTCTCTCTTTCTCTCTCTCTCTCTCTCTCTCTCTCTCTCTCTCTCTCTCTCTCTCTTTCTTTCTTTCTTTCTTGTCTGTTTTTCTGTATAGCCCTGGCTGTCATGGAACTTAGTCTGTAGACTAGGCTGGCCTCACACTCATTGAGATTCACCCACCTTTGCCTCCCAAGTGCTGAGACTAAAAGCATGTGGCAACACGGCCCAGCTGTAACAGTGTTCCACTCCTGTCCCTGACATGGTATGTCAGAGTATTGTTTCTAGAGGTCATAGAATACTCATTGTGATAGTTTTTACTTTTGTCCTTTGAGCATTACAGTTGACAGTGTCATTCTGTGCTTTTTTGAAGAAAATATCCATCCTTCTTTGTCTTTCTGTTGCTGTGATACCACACTATGAGCATAAGAAAGTTGTGAGGAAATGGTTTATTTCATCTTAACAACTCTCGGGTCACATTTCATCCCTGAGGGACATCAGGGCTGGAACTCCAAGCAGGAACATGGAGATAGGAACTGCAACAGGCCATGGAAGAGTACTGCTTACTGATTCGCCCAGCCTGCTTTTTTACAGACCTGGGACCACTTGCCCAGGGATGGTGTGGGCTGGGATCTCCCACATCAATCACTTATTAAGAGAATGCCCCACAGGCTTGCCCACAGGCCAGTCCTAGGGAGGCATTTTCTCAGTTGTGGTTCCCTCTTCTCAGATAACTTGTGTCAAACTGATCCCCCCCCCCAAAAAAAAAAAAACCAAAAACCAAAAAAAAAAAAAAAAAAAAAAAAAGCAAAAACAAAAAGCTTCCAACCCATATATTCTTGCACATTAAAGTATCTCTTGGTTAAAAATTATATAAGTGATTTTTATGTTTTAAAATATAGTTCCTAAGAAGCCAGAATCTACTGATGGTGAAGAAAAAATTGGAAATGAAGAGAGTGATTTAGAAGAAGCTTGTGTTCTGCCTCATAGTCCTATAAATGTAGACAAAAGACCCATTTCCATGAAGTCTCCCAAGGTGAAGTATTTTCTAGGGTTCTTAGATTGGGTGATAGAAACACTGCACACAACAAGGAAGCTCTGGTGCCATGCTGTTGTCCTGAACACCTGTAGGCTAGTAAGTTTCGTGTTTTTAGAAGCATGGCCCTAGGCTGCTTAATGGACGTGACTGACTGTTCTGTCTGGTCACACTGCTGGAAGACTGTTTCCTTTTGTTTTTGGTCTGTATTGCATCTTTATATATATAGCATTTATTCATTTCATTATTTGTTTGAGAAACTATTGGTCCCTGAGGCTATTAATATTTTAAAAGTTACTGAATTTAAAATATCAGTGACAGGATGCTTTTCTAGCTTGTGTTGCAGACTTCTGGGTCCTATTCCTAGTGGTAACAAAATGAACAAATAACAAAGCTATTAGTACTAATTGTTTATAGTCAAAGAACTTTAGAGTACATGTTAATAGGGTGGACTAATGGTACACATTGTTCTTTTTTGTTAGGATAAGTGGCAACCACTGTTGAATACAGTTACAGGAGTTCATAAATACAAATGGTTAAAGCAGAATGTGCAGGGCCTTTACCCACAGTCTGCACTTCTCAGTACAATTGTTGAATTTGCCCTTAAGGAAGAGCCAGTAGATGTGGAAAAAATGAGGAAGTGCCTACTGAAACAGGTAAGACTTTCTGTGGCACGATTCTTTGCATTGAGTCAGATGGAGTACTGACTGTAAATATTGCTGTTTTGCAGTTGGAGAGAGCAGAGGTTCGTCTGGAAGGGATAGATACAATTTTGAAACTGGCAGCCAAAAGTTTCTTACTTCCTTCTGTGCAATATGCTATGTTTTGTGGATGGCAAAGACTTATTCCTGAAGGACTTGATATAGGGTAAATTTCTGTCAAGTATGGAATCTTAGGAACACATTGCTGTTCTTTTGGAGTTAAAAGTCTGGCAGTGTTCCAAGTCAAATTCTGTTTCTTTGTTTGAAAGGGAACCACTTACAGACTGCTTAAAGGATGTGGATTTGATCCCACCTTTTAATCGGACGCTGCTGGAAGTGACTTTTGGCAAGCTGTATGCTTGGGCAGTCCAGAATATTCGATATGTTCTGATGGATGCGAGCGCCAAATTTAAAGAGCTGGGTGAGCTAGAGAAAACATGATAATTGAAAGTCCTTGTAAAACTGATGATATAGTAATGGCTGTGACTGCAGCAATGTCCTGTTGTTAATCTTGAGTGTATAATGTGGAAATGGACATCAAGTCACTTCTTACTTTTGGAAGCTGTATGTCAGAACAATAATTGTTTATTGTTAGCTTTATTTTAGATTCAGAATGGAACTTTGAACATTTGGCAGAAAACGTAAATTTCAAATTTTTTTTTTTTTTTGGTTTTTCGAGATAGGGTTTCTCTGTGTAGCTTTGCACCTTTCCTGGAACTCACTCTGTAGTTCAGGCTGGCCTTGAACTCACAGAGATCCACCTGCCTCTGCCTCCTGAGTGCTGGGATTAAAGGCGTGTGCCACCACTGCCTGGCATCTCAAAATATCTTAATAAAATAAATCAAGCTACATTTTTATGAGTGTTGCACCATATATACTCTAAGGTGCCAGTCTCCCACATTAATGCTGATCTAGATAATTTGAGCATCTGTAGAGAAATGGCAAGATTAGTTTTATGGTAGTAAAGAGAAAGACACCCAAAGACATTTAGAAAATATGTTAAATATATAGACAGTTTTAACTACACAGTTTTATTGTATAGTTGGGAATGCTACACTTTGGGGTGCTCATCCCTACCCTTTTTTTTTTTTTTTTTGGCTCCAAACTTTGAAATTGGTATTTCTTTGGAATTTTTTGTTCTGTTTCATTTTGGTTTTTGAGACAGGGTCTCACTATGTATCCTTTACTGGCCTGAAACTCAAAATTTAGACTGGGTTGGTTTCCAACTCCCAGAGGTCTACCTGCATCTGCCTCCAGAGTGCTGTGATTAAAGGTGTGTGCCAGCACCCCTAACTCTAAATTTTCACTACTTTGAGATTGCTGGGATCTCAATTTGAATTTTTGAAGACAATATACCTAGGAAAAGCTCAGCTTCCTTCCTTAAGCACAGATGTTATTATCACAGAGTTCACTTTTACTAATGGTGAAAATTGTACTAGAATTTAACACTAAACTAACTTAATTTTTCCTTTTTGTACTATATCTTGAAGACAAGAATAGCAGTATGTGGAATGTAGATGGTGAGGATATCATAAAATAAAATCGATCTGCCCTAACCTCACTATGTGGAAACCCACTTAAAAAAAGTTACATAAATGAATAAGTAATTAGTAACCAAATTCCACTGTGTTTTGAATGTTGTGCATTGTACCCATAAATGAGAAATTCAAATGAATGTCAATGTTTATTAGGTATTCAGCCTGTCCCCCTACAAACCATTACCAATGAGAACCTGGCAGGACCAAGTCTGGGGACCATCCCACAAGCTCGATTTCTTCTGGTGATGCTCAGCATGCTCACCCTGCAGCATGGAGCAAACAACCTTGACCTCTTGCTCAACTCAGGCACGCTGGCCCTCACACAGACTGCGCTGAGGCTCATTGGTAGGTTGGCTTTGACTTTGAATCCTTTAGAAAAACGTGACTTTTATCTTTTTTTCTTAACAACAACAACAGCAACAAATTATACACACACACACACACACACACACACACACACACACACACACACGGTAGCCTTTTAACTATGCTGAGTGTAACTGAGCAATGTTAGGGACTTAAACATTTTTTTTCTTTATTTTCTCTTTGACCTTGTTTTTTAAGACAGGATCTCAGTATATATACCCTTGCCTAGCCTGAAGCTCTCCATGGAGTCCATGCTTGTCTTAAACTCACAGACATCCTTCTACCTCTGCCTCCAGAGTGCTGAGATTAAAGGTGTGGGCCACCACTTCTATTGAGGACATTCACATTTTGAGCAGCTGTTACTGCTGTCTTGTTTTAGAACATTTTCATAACCACAAGTGCAAATCTTACATCTGTTTATCAATCACTCTTGCCCACCCTCCTGTTCCTGGTGACCACAAATCAGCTTTCTGCCTCAGTGGATTTACATTTTTTGAGGATTTCATGTAAGTGCAGTCATGTAATTTATAGGCTTTTATATTTAGATTTTAGTGTATGTCAGTTTTTCCTTTTTTCTTTTTTTCTTTTTCCTTTTTTGGTTTTTCAAGACAGGGTTTCTCTGTGTAGCTTTGGGCCTTTTTCCTGGAACTCACTTGGTAGCCCAGGCTGGCCTTGAACTCACAGAGGTCCACCTGGCTCTGCTTCCCGAGTGCTGGGATTAAAGGCATGCACCATGGGATAGTTTTTCATTTTTTTTAATGGCTGAAATATTATTTGAATGTTTGACTTTTTTTATACATTGATGGGCAATTGAGTTATTTTACCATTTTACTTTAGTGAGTAGTTTTGCTAGGAATGTTTGTATATAAAATCTTGAATACCTATTTCTGGTTCTTTTGATTATAAAAGGAGAAGAATACTGAGGTCATCTGGTAATGTTACAGGTGGATACTGGATTTTGGAGGGCACCCACTAGTATTTCCAGGTTGTTTAATACTAGAACAAGAAATCAGAGTAGGAACATACAGATGAGAGAAACCAAACAGTTTATTAAGAAAGTATTTTTGAGCTGTAATGAGCACTGGTGAGCCATATATTGGGGAATGGAAGAGTCTGAATGGCACCTGTACTGGACAGGTTGGGGTAGTCTTACAGTGTAGAACTTTTGTGCACAAGTCCTATTACAGGTAGTCTTAGTAGGGAGAGATTTCTAGTTTCTCTGTTAATTGGCTCTTTTCATGTAATTTTTAAAAAAGGTATTCTCTATGTAGCTCTGCTTGGCCTGGAAGTCTATGCTCACAGAGATAACCTGCCTCCCTCCAGAGTGTGGGCACTAGGCTTGCCATATATAAATATTAAAGTTTCACTCCCTGTTGCACTCCTGCCCAGGGATATGGGTATCCACTTTGAGTGATTCGTGCATCAGACCTGCACTGAGTTAGTTGCACACTGGCTCCCCACTTGCAGATCTCCACTTCTATAGATCTTTGACAGTTTTATTGTTGCACTTTGGGATTAAGGCCTTCCACTGAGTCTGAAGTTCTGTCTAGTGATTTTTGGTTTGCATTTCACCTAATGACAAATTACGTTGTTATCTGTTTATTTCTTACAGAAATGTCCTTTGCCAGTTTTTTTTTTTTTTTTTTTTTAATGAGTTGAATTCTTTGTCTTTTTGTTATTGAGTTATAGGAGTATAAGTTAAAAGTGCCACATAAGCTGGGTGTGGTGGTACATGCCTTTAATCCCAGTACTGGGAGGCAAAGGCAGGTGGATGGATTTTTTGTGAGTTCAAGGCCAGCCTGTTCTACAGAGTGAGTTTTTGAACAGCAAATGCTATTACACAGAGAAACCAAAAAGAAAAGAAAAAAGTATCACATACAATGAACCAAACATTTAAAGAAGACTTAATAGTCCTCAGGCTCTTCCAAAAATACTCTGGACGTTAGACTTTTGCAAATTTATAGACCTTTAATAGATGTTGTATGATTTGGTGATAAATTTTCTTGTCCTGTGAATTTTGTTTTCCTTTGATGTAGTTTTCATCTTCTGATGGCCCACCTAGATTGTTTGGGTATTTTGGGTTCACTTGCACTTCTATGTGGAATTTTAGGGCTGATTTTAATATATCTGTAAAAGGTCTTGGAGTTGTTTTAAGGATGCTGTGGGGTCTATAGATCACCTTAGGGATTATTTCCATCCTAACAGTATTAGCTTCTGTTGTATGAATGCAAGTACATTTATTGTTTAGGGTTTAATTTCCTTCAGTATTTTAGAATGGGACAATTTCCAGGATACTAATGACTAAACAGAACAGATTAGGAAGTGTTCCCTAATGTTCTGCTTTTAGAAGAATTTAAGAGTTATTAATTCTTCTTTAAATGTTTGATAGAACTCACCTGTTAAGCCTTATGGGCCTGTACTTTTCTTTGTAATTCTGTCTCTTTTCTTACAGGTCTGTGTGAGTTTTCTGTTCCTTCTGAGTTACTTCAGATGTAATTTGTATGTTGTTAGGACTTTATTCATTTCATCTTGGTATTCTTGTTTCTTGTTATATATAAAATTGTTTGTAATAGTTTCATTTTTCTGTGGGGGAATATTTCCCCTACAGCCATTTCTGGCTTTACTTAATTGTATCTCTTCCTTCTTTTTTTTCTTAAGAAAACTTTTGGTTTTCTTGATTCTCTTATTTTTTGTTCTTTATTTCATTTATTTCTCTTCTAGTCTTTACTTTTTCTTCTACTAACTGTTTCTATTGCAATTTTACTGTTATGTTTTTATAGTTTATCCAGAAATCAAATCTGTGGTCTTTGTAGTCCACACTGTTCCCTTTAGCAGCTTTGGAGATGTGTTTCCATGGGTCTCAATGTGTGCTCTCACATCACTTAGAATTTCTTCTTTGGCCCAATGGTTGTTTAAGTGAATTCTGCTTTAATTTCCCATACTTGTATATTCTTTAGGTTTTCCTCTGGTACTAATTTTTAATCATTACATTTTATTTGGAGAAGAAATTCATGATTGAGAATGTAACTGTTGGTAGAAATCTTGTCTAGCATGTATGAAGCCTTGAGTTCAGATCCTCAGTACTACATAATCCAGGCATAATAGCACACACCTATTAGCTTAGCACTTAGAGGGTGGAGGCAGGAACATCTAGAGTTCATTCTTGGCTACAGAAGTGAGTTCAAAGCCATCCTGGAATATATAAAACCCTGTCTGAAAAATAAAGTAAAACTCTGCAACTATATAGTCTTTCATATTAACTTTATATGCGTGTTTATCTAGATTCAGCAAACACTTAAGTATAAATTGTTCTTTTTCTTGTCTCATATTTATTCATGCCCCTAGTAAATTCAGACTTCAAACAGCTAGCAGAACAATGGTGGGATCTGGCCCTGTCTGAAGACCCTGGGCCAAGGCATTAGCTGAAAGATTTTAAGTATTTTGTCAAGAATTTTTTGTATCAGTGTTCATAGGAAATTTGATTTGTAATTCTGTTTCTTCTTTTGATTGTTATATTGTTTAAGTATCTGGGTAATTGTGGCCTTGGTAAAAAGAATTAAGCAATGTTCCTTCAATTTCTATTTTGTGGAATAATTTGAGGAGTGTTGGTGTTAATTCTTCTTTGAAAATCTTACATAAATCTGCATTGAATCTATCTGGCCTTGGCTTTTTATTTTTTTGTTTTTGGGTGGGAGACTTTTAATATAGTTTCTATTTTACTAGGGGATATACATCTGTTTAAATTGCTTATTCTTGATTTAGCTTTGATAGGTGGTATATATCAAGAAATATATTTCTTTCTTTTAGATTTTTCTATAGGTGCAGTATAGATTTTTAAACTATGTTCTTATTATTCTCTGAATTTCCTGTGTCTGTTGTGATGTCCCCCCTTTCCTCTCTAATTTTATTAATTTGGATCTTTTCTTTGGCTAAATTTTTATCAACCTTCCTTAGTGATTTTCATTAAGAATTAACTCATTTCATTGATTTATTTGTATTTTTTGTTGTTGTTGTTGGTGGTGTTTGTCTGTTAGTATTTTATTGATTTCTGCCTGGCGTTTGATTAGTTCTTGCCATCTACTACTGTTGGGTGTTATTTCTTAATTTTGTTCTAGAACTTTCAGGTGTGTCATTAAGTAACTACTAATATGAGATCTCTAATTTTTTTATATAGTCACTTAGTGCTATAACTTGCCTCTTAGGACCACTTTTTTTCCCATATATTTGGGTATACTGTATATTTTCATATTCATTCAACTCCAGAAAAATTTTAAATTTCTTAATTTGTGTCTTGACCCACTTTTCACTCAGTAGTGAGTTGTTCAGTTTCCCTGAGGTTGTATGTTTTATGCTGTTTTCGTTGTTGTTGATATCCACTTTTAATCCTCGGTGGTCAGAATGCAGGTTGTTTTTTTAATTTTCTTGTATCTTTTGAGACTTGCTTTAAGTCCAAGTATGTGGTCAGTTTTGGAAAAAATTTCAGGAGCTGCTGAGAAGAAGGTATATTCTTTTGTTTTTAGGTAAAACGTTCCATAAATATCTCCTAGGTCCATTTATTTATGATATCATTTAGCTCCAACATTTTTCTATTTAGTTTTAGATAACCCATCTATTTGCAAGAGTTGAGTTTTGAAGTCACCCACCATGAAGCTCAGTATGTGATTTTAGCTGTAGTAGGGTTTCTTTTATGAATTTGGGTGTCCTTGTGTTTGGTGTATAAATGATTGGAATTATAATATTCTCTTGGCTTTTTCCTTTGACAAGTATGTAGTACCCTTCCCTATTTCTTCTTATTAGTTTTGGTTTGAAGTCTATTTTGTCAGGTATTAAATACCTACATTGGCTTGCTTCTTGGGTCCACTGGAATATTCTTTCCCATCCTGGTATGCTTAGGTGATATCTATTCTTGATGTAAGGTGTGTTTTTTGAAAGCAGTGGAAGGATGAATCCTGTTTTTGTATTCAACCTATTAATCTATGGTTTTATTGGGGAATTGAGATCATTGATGTTGAGTTATCAATGAGCAATGTTTGTTGATCCTTGTTATTTTCTTGTTGTGGTGTGGGCTCCCTGCTCTTGATTTGCCGGTCTGAGATAATTTATACCTTCTGTTTTCTGGGTGTGACAAACCTCTTCAGATTGAAGTTTTCCTTCTAACACCTTTTGTAGAGCTGTATTTATCGATAGGTACTGCCTAAATTTAGTTCTATCATGAAATCTTTTTCTTTCTTCATCTAGTGTGAATGAAAGTTTTGCTAGGTATAGTAGTTTGGGCTGGCATCTGTGGTTTCTTAAGTGTTTATGGAACATTGATTCAAACCCTTCTGGATTTTAGTCTCCATTGAGAAGTCAGAAATCTATTGGGTCTGCCTTTATATGTTTTTTCTCTTGGAGCTTTTAATGTTCTTTCTTTTTTTAAATATACATACATTTAGTATTTTGGTTATAATGTGTCCTGGGGGATTTCTTTTCTGGTCCTTTCTATTTGGTGTTCTGTATGCTTCTTGGACCTTGATAGAGGCCTTCTTCTTTAGGTTAGGGAAAGTCTGTGATTTTGTTGAATGAATATATATACATATACACACACACACACACACACACACACACACACACACACACATATATGTATATATATATATATTGCTTTTTATTTGAATTTCTTTTTGTTCTATTCCTTTTTTTTAAAGATTTATTTATTTATTTATTATGTATAGAGCATGTATAACCAGAAGAGGGCACCAGATCTCATTACAGATGGTTATGAGCCACCATGTGGTTGCTGGGAATTGAACTCAGGACCTCTGGAAGAGCAGTCAGTGCTCTTAACCTCTGAGCCATCTCTCCAGCCCCTGTTCTATTCCTTTTATTCATTGATTTGGTCTTTCCATAGTGTTCCAAATTTCCTCGATGTTTTGTGCCTGGATTTTTTTTTTTTTTTTTTTAGATTTAACTTTATTTTTTTCCTTTCTTCTTTTGGCCAAGATACCCATTTCTTTTATCTTGTCTTTAATGCCTGAGATTCTCTCTTCCATCCTTTTTACTCTGTTGGTGAGACTTACCTCTGAGGTTTTGGTTTGGTATCCTAAATTTTTAATTTTTATTTTTATCCATTTGGATTTTCTGAGTTCCTGCGAGGTGAGGCCACTGGGGTCCTGGGTAGAACGTGTTCCTTGGTTTTATTGGAGGCTGATATGAACAAATGGGAATGAGCTAGCAAGGGGAGGCTGAATGGGTCCACAAGAAAGAAGGAAGATGGGTATGTCATAAGGTTTGACGTGGAATAGAGGTAGAAAGGATGCAGGCCCCTTCATGTGGTCTGCTACAGGGCTGGGGATGAGACTGATGAATTTGCAATGGAGGAAAGGAGGAGAATTAAGACCACCCACTGGATTCCCAGGCTACATGGCCAGTGAGCTCTTAGGGAGAGAGTGTCTTTGGGTATTGGAGGTTGACACAGAGGAATAGGGTCAGGGAGAAAGGCTGGGTCCTGCCAGAGTCTCCAGAATTCCCAGGTAGTGGAGGCAGAGAGGGCGGCAAGACCCTTGCAAATGATTTCTTACAGGGTTGAGGGTAAGACTCCAGTATGATTTCTTAAACTTAGTGCTAATCAGTTCTTCTTGATCTTTGTGTTCTCTCTCTCTCTCTCTCTCTCTCTGTGTGTGTGTGTGTGTGTGTGTGTGTGTGTGTACACCTGTCTGTCTGTGTCTGTGTGTCAGGGTCCTTCTGTGTAGACCAGCTTGCTTTGACCTGATGATCTTCTTTAGTGTGAGGATTATATGATATGTCTATTATAAATAGGACATTGGAGGCTGGAAAGATGGCTCTGCTGTTAAAAGAGTACTTACCATTGTTACTGAGGACCTGGGTTTAGTTAGTTTACAGCACCCATGTTTAGTAGTTTTTGCCACTGTTCCCACATGTACAGACTCTCACTCAGACATGTAATTTACACATAATCTATATACAATTTTAAAAAATAATAGAAATAGGACATTGCAGCTAATTATAGGCTCAGCTGTTGTTTGATATTCTGACAGGCCCTACTTGTGATAATGTTGAGGAAGACATGGGTGCTTCTGCCCGAGGAGCCTCTGCTACAGTGTTGGAAGAAACAAGGAAGGAAACCGCTCCTGTTCAGCTCCCTGCTTCAGGGCCAGAACTGGCTGCTATGATGAAGATTGGAACCAGGG
Source organism: Onychomys torridus (assembly GCF_903995425.1). Taxonomy (NCBI): domain Eukaryota; kingdom Metazoa; phylum Chordata; class Mammalia; order Rodentia; family Cricetidae; genus Onychomys; species Onychomys torridus. The sequence goes on from NC_050443.1 coordinate 39,704,485, forward strand.
TCATGAGAGGCGTGGATTGGAAGTGGGGTGACCAGGTATTCAGAGATTTCATTAACATCTTAGAACGTGGAACCTGTCAATCAGTGGGAGTTAGAATAGGTGGCTACCTGAACTCAGGACTTGTAAGATTGATGGATGACTTAGTTGTTGATTTGTGAGCAATAAAATAGAGGCAAAAGACATTAGGACAGTATTTTCCTTCACATGATGTCTTGTAGATTTTCTCAGCCACACTGCTACGCATGGACTTGTCATAGTATTCTTAGAAATAAAATTGTCTCAGACCAGGTAATAGCATCCTATCAACAGCTTTTTCTCTTTGTAATGGTTGACAGAATATTGCTCTTGGGCCTAGGTTCCCACTCTTAGGAAGTGACTGAGGTCGTTGGAAAGACCACTTTGATTGCTTGGACTCTCACTAATGCATTTGTTGAGAAAATCACTAGTTGAGAAATTTCTCTCCTTTCTTCTTATTTCTTTGATAAAGGAACGTGAGCATGTGATTTCATGGCATTTAAAAATGATAGGATCGCCGGGCACTGGTGACACACACCTTTAATCCTAGCACTCAGGAAGCAGAGGCAGGCGAATCTCAGTTCGTGGCTAGCCTGGTCTACAGAGCAAGTTCTAGGACAGCTGGGGCTACACAGAGAAACCCTGTCTCAACAACCCCCCACCCCCCCAAAAAAATAGAATGATATAATCTGTACATTTTCTAGTTATATTTGAGTCAGGAAGAGGCTGACAGAAAATCTGTACAGAATTAATGAAAGAACCATGGTGGGTCCAGAACAGGACACACATTCTTACCTGGTCTTTGTTTTTGCTTTTTCAGGATGGGCCTCCACCAGGCCTAGGCCGTGTAATTGGTGAGCTGGGAGAGGATGGCTGGATCAGGGTCCAGTGGGATACAGGCAGTACTAACTCCTACAGGATGGGAAAAGAAGGAAAGTACGACCTCAAGTTGGTGGAGCTGCCAGTGTCATCACAGCCCTCTGCAGAGGACTCCGACACAGAGGATGACTCCGGTGGGTGACTCGAACAGTCTGTTAGATCAAGGTAGCTTGGTAAATTGTTCGTGTGTTGGATAGCTGTCATTTCCCTCTGGAAACTTAGACAGTGGTCAGGATGCATTTGAAGACATTGCTCTGGCTGCATCTTAAACACGTGATTCTGGTATAGGTATATAAAGGGGCTCGATCTAGTAACCCAGACAAACTGATTCATCTTCACCTTTATTCCGTACTTCCTGATACCTCTTTCAGAGTGAGGTGGAAGACAGAGTGTAGCATTACTTTTTAAATTACATCTTAACAGTATATTTGTTTTTGTGTATGTGTATGTATGAGTATAAGTTAGAGGACAACTATTGTGGTCAGTTTTACCAACCATGTCTCAGAGGATTTATCTTTGTCAGGCCTGATGACAGGTATCTCTATTGATCCTTAAAACAACAATAACAAACTTACTTACTTACTTACTTATTTATTTATTTATTTATTCATTCATTCATTCATTCGTTTGTTTTGTTCGGGTCAAGGCACAGACATTCCACAGCATCCCTGTGGAGGTTAGAGGACAGCTTGTGAGAGCCACTTCTGTCCTTTCACCAGGTAGATTCTGGGGAGCAAAGTGAGATTCTCAGACTTAGCAGCAAGTACTACCCACTAAGCCAACTTACTTCTCATTGGTCTGTGTAGTTAGTCCAAATGTGAGCCTGAGATAGATGGTGGCACGGTGGATCAGTGTTGTGTTGTGTTTTTCTGGACTCTGTTTTTTTCCTCCACTAGCTTCAAGTTGCAAGGTGTGGCCCTACCTGCTTCCTTTAAGCACCTCCCTATTCCTTGATTTGGAATGCTTCTCATAATGCTGAGTTAGTACTTCATTGTATCCAGCAATTCAGAGAAATTGGATGTGGATCCATGAAGTTTGTTCTCTCCAAGGAAATTCAATGCTGTAGGAATGCATTTTTTAAAGATCTGTACAAAAGACCCTGAGTCATGCGAATGAAGTATCACATGCTAGGCTTACTGAGACTTGAGAGCCAGAGCTCCTTCCTAGGGCTCTGCCAACCATTATGTGCAGTGCCATCAAATGTTAGAAACAGCTGTTACAGCCATTAGATTATACTTGGAGGGTATGCTAAAAAGAGAGCCTCTAGTGCAGAACACAAGAGAGGCTGTCCCATAAAATACATTGGGCTCAGAAAAGCATGCACATTTAGATGAAAACAGCAAGTGATTGCTGTGGGTGACTGTTGGAAGTGATGCATGTGACATCTTATGGGTAGGTGTTGGCTGTACTGTCAGAGCATCTGAGCTATAGTATGTGGCTCTGGACCACTTGTAGCCCCTTCCTTTTTTCAGGTGTATCTGGGGGTATTCTTCATTGTTGAGTGAGCCAGGGAAGAGGTGGATATGTGGCAGACTGGTGGCCTCCTTGTCCCACAGCTGGACTGGCCAGCCATGTAAGTGGCTGATCATGGGATGCTGATGCTTTGCCTTCACTCAGGTTGTAGCTCCTAAACATTTGATAAGTTGTCTTTTTTGCTTGATTGGTTTTGTTTTTTTGAGACAAGGTTTCTCTGTATAGTTTTGGTGCCTGTCCTGGATCTCGTTCTGTAGACCAGGCTGGCCTCAAACTCACAGAAATCCGCCTGCCTCTGCCTCCCGAGTGCTGGGATTAAAGGTGTGTGCCACTGCTGCCCGACAGTAAGTTGTCTTTTTAAAGAAGGGAAACCTTGGACTATTCATTGTTTCTAAGGTTGCTTAAACAAATGTTACTCCAAAATCTCATTTTCTAGGGTGTGGGATAGATAGCTCAGTTCATAAAGTGATAATTATTGTGCAAACATGAGGACTTGAATTAGATCTCCAGCAAAACGTTGGTGTGGTGATATACATGCTTATAATCCCAACTCTGATTGGTATTGGATTCACTGGCCAGACTTGCTAGCCTAATCAGCAATTCACAAGTTTCAGCGAAAGCCCTGTATCATACAATCAAAAAGGATGTTACCTGAAAAAAGAAGACACTGGAGGTTTTCCTCTGGCTTTCTTTCACAGACTGTGCACCTGCACCTCCTCCTCCTAAATCTCATTTTCTTTGCGGAAGGTGGAACCAGGAATGATTGGGGTAGCCAAGTGCAGTGGCAAGAGGCTGAGACAGGAGCATCTCTTGAACCCAGGGATTTGAGTTAGGCTGGACAACATATTGAGACCCTGTCTCTGGGGAAGAAAAGAAGGGAGAAGGAGAATAAATTCTAACTTTCATCTTTTCTTGCAAAGATATGTTTCCCTTTCCAGTATTAAAAAAAGTTTGTTATATCTCTGTATCTTCTTAATTTTACTTTGAACCTAAAACTACTCTAAATATGTTTTTTTCTTTGAAAAGAAAAAAAAGAATGTGGTATTAAATACTTTAAATGACATCTACAGATGATTTTAGTTGTGAATATTGTTTCTTTTTTCCATCCTCTTTTTCAGAAGCTGAACAAGGTGAAAGGAACATTCACCCCACAGCGATGATGCTGACCAGCATTATTAACTTACTGCAAACTCTGTGTCTCTCTGTTGGAGTTCATGCTGACATCATGCAGAGCGAGGCTACCAAGACTTTGTGTGGGCTGCTGCGAATGTTAGTGGAAAGCGGAACAACAGATAAGCCATGTATGAAATGAGTAACTATGGGCCACAGAGACTCAGCGTGGAGAGATGTGTAAATCTCTCATACTTGTCTGGATGTGAGAACATGAATCAGAATGCATGTGAGGATATATGTAGTAAGGCTCCTAGGGCTGCTCTACCAAGGAAGCTGTAAATAAGAAAATCTTGTTGGGCTGATTCCTTTCTGAGACTACCAGGGAGAATCTGTTCTAGGCTTCTCTAGTATTGGTGGTTTGGTTGGCATTTCTTGGCTTGTAGGCTTATCACCCTAGTCTTTGTCTTCTTGTTCACACTTTCTTCTGCATGTGTGTGTTTGTGTTTCAGATTTATTTTTTACAAGAGTAACAGTTGACCTCATCCAATCTAACTCCATTTCCAGACAAGATCACATTTTGAGATACTGGAGTTAAAATGCTTTAACATGTGAATGAGGGGGTAGGGATGGAGTTGGGGGAAGTGTATGTGTGAGAGCTAGTCAACCTCTGATGTTGCTTCCTTAGAGTTCTCGAGACTAGAAATCCTCAAAGCAGGCTGTCAGCAGAGCCACGTTCCTTCCTGAGCCCTAAAAGAGTATGTGTGTGTTAGCTGTGTATGAGTGCTTAAATTTCAGTATGTTGATATGAGACAGAATGTATTTGTCATTGCTGAATGTTTTAGTCAGAGTTCTCTAGAGAAACAGAACTGATAGAATCTATCACAGGCTATGGTCCAACTATTTCAACATTGGCTATCTCCTAACAGAAAGTTCAAGAATCCAGTAGTTATGGGCTGGAGACATGGCTTAGAGGTTAAGAGCACCAACTGCTCTTCCAGAGGTCCTGAGTTTGATTCTCAGCACCCACATGGTGGCTCACAACCATCTGTAGTGAGATCTGGCACTCTCTTCTGTGTATATAATAAATAAATAAATCTTTAAAAAAACCAACCAACCAAACAAACAAACAAAAGAATCCAGTAGTTGTTTGGTCCACAAGGCTTAATGTCTGTACTGGCCTTCAGTATATGCCAGAATCCCAAAGAAGTAGGCTCTAAGAATCCCAAAGAAGTAGGCTCTAATACCAATGAAGGAATGAACTTGCCAGTGAGAGCGAATGCAAGCAGGCAAAGAATAGATGCTTCCTTCTTCCATGTGCGTTATGTAGGCTGCCACACCAGAAGGTGTGGTCCAGATTTAAGATGTGTCTTCCTACCTCAGATAATCAAGAAAAATTCCTCACAGGTATACCTAGCATCTTGGGTTTTACTTAATTCCAATTGGTCAAGGTGACAGCCAATAATAGAGTCACACTGGATGAGTGATCTTTGTGTTGGAAGCATGAAGATTTGTTTGAGTGTGGGTGTGTGAATATGTGTGTAAGTGAATGTCTGTGAGAGCATACGGCTGTGCGTAAGTAGCTGTATCAGATGTAGTGTGAATGAGCTGTGTGTGTTCTAGTTGTGTGGTTGCAAGTGTGTGAGAATAGTGAGAGTGAATGTGTATGAATAGTGCTTGAGTGTACAGGAGTGATTGAGGGTATGTTGGAGTTTTACTGAGTGTAAGTGCAAAACCAAGTATGGATAATGAGCATACCTAAGTGTCAGTGCCAGTGAGAGTGAGGGAATGTGTATGTGGGTGAGGGGATAAACATGAGTACACATGGTTGTGATAACATGTGATAGTATGGGGGCAGGTATTTGAGTGTATATATATGTAACTCAGCACATGCATGGTGTCTGTCTTGACAGTGATTTGTGTGATTGCACTATTGTGAAGGTACGTAAGAGAGTAAAGGTCAGAATTTTGAGGAGGAGGCTTGATTGATGATAGAGGGAGAAAGTGAGCACATGTATGTGCATAGGTGGATGTGTATGAATGTTTTAGTCTGAGAATTGTCTAGGCATGTCTTATTTTATGTGTAAATGGGAGAGGGATGCATGTAGGGGTGCATGCAAAGTGTGGGCTTGCGTCTTAGGTTCTGTATGTAATTGTGTGAGACATAGGGATTGTGTAATTATGATTCTACTAGTGATTACAGTAGTGGTAAAGGTGAGCATGTGTCAGTATTCGTGAGTGACTATGGCAGAGAGCATTTGAGTATTTCTCAGTAATTTTATGAGTTAGTGTCTAAGTATATATGTGAATGTTAGTGTATGAGCCTGTGTCTTATGTATGACATGGGTCATAGTAAGCTTGGAAGGCAACATGGGCTAGTGGGAAGATAAGCTGCTGCTGTTGCTGCAGTAGGATCTGGGAAAGTCACTGCAGTGTCCAATGGGCACTCAGACCTCAGGCTTACATCCTAGCTTGAGAGAGAGTAGAAAGGGAGCCATGTCCTTTGGACCCTGGGAAGTCAGTAGGAACAGAAAACTTCATTCTTATTGTGCATGTTAGCACGTCCCTCTAATCCCAGAATTGGAGAGGTAGTGGTGGGCTCATGTGTTCTGGTTACATAGAGAAAAAATAAGTAAACCTGGATGGGACATTTTATGATGTAGATCAAAATGGGATCATGGGGACGTTTAAGACACATGAGATTAAAAAGTGTAATAGATGCATATTGTAAATTACTGTTGTTAGAATTATAGATTATATTGTCTAGGAACTGTATAAATAGATTAAATTGACTAATTTGAGTTACATACATTTTAAAGGTTTAAAAAATGCTGTGAAATATTTGTTGAACTACCTTAAAAGCCTTCCTCCACTCTTCTCACAGTCCGCTTGTAAAGTAGCTTATTACCCAAAATGAATTAGTAGGTTGTTTAAATGCAAGGGTTGTGCTCATGCTTTGATTTCTAGCATCTTGGTTCAAGCATGTCTTATCTCCTCTGGCAGCTCCTCCAGACAGACTGGTGTGCAGGGAGCAGCACCGGAGCTGGTGTACACTGGGCTTTGTGCGGAGCATCGCACTCACCCCGCAGGCCTGTGGTGCCCTCAGCTCCCCACGGTGGATTACGTTGCTCATGAAGGTTGTGGAGGGACATGCACCCTTCACTGCTGCCTCACTGCAGAGACAGGTAATGTGCTGCTAGCAAAACCCAATTCACTGAGAGAGAGGGCAGTACTGAAGCTCCCTGACCCTGAAACCATGTTAATTGTTGAGCAGTGAATGTAGCAAATAGCAGCAAGTGAAAAGGTAGACCTTTTGGCTGTGGCTGCTGAGGTTCTTGATTACTGCAGTCACTTAAGTTGCTAAATATATTTATTTGCCTTTTCACAACTGCTCTCTCTGCCCCATTGAAATAGTAGTATGGTTGCCAAGAATTAAGTTTAAAGAATAGTTTCACTTAAATACACACATTTTGAATTTCTGATAATCTTTCCTGTTAACCAACTTGATTAATCATGAATGTCAAAGTTGTGCATCATTAATTTTATTAAGGGATAAAATCATGTCTTCTTTGGAAATTGTCATTTTATGTTGTCTCTGATCAGATCTTAGCTGTTCATTTACTACAAGCAGTTCTTCCGTCATGGGACAAGACAGACAGGGCCCGGGACATGAAGTGTCTTGTGGAAAAGCTGTTTGGTTTCTTGGGCAGTTTGCTCACGACTTGTTCTTCTGATGTCCCATTACTTAGAGGTGAGTGGCTGTGCCTTTACTTGGTAGCCAAGTTTAATGAGCAGTGTGCCACATGATTTTTCTCTCTGCTTCAGAATCCACACTGAGGAAGCGGAGGGCCCGGCCACAGGCTTCCTTGACGGCCACCCACAGCAGCACTCTGGCTGAAGAGGTGGTGGGGCTGCTCCGCACTCTGCACTCCCTGACCCAGTGGAATGGCCTCATCAACAAATACATTAACTCCCAGCTTTGCTCTGTCACACACAGCTGCTCTGGGAAGACTTCAGAAAGGGTGTGTTCCATGTCTTCAAAAGCATGCTGGGACTGTAGCTGTCAAGTTATCTTTTCGAACATGAAGCATTTTTGTTTCAATATTTATTTAAGGGCATTTCAATGGAAATAATTATTGAAGAAATTAACAATTCAGAAAGGCATGTGTATGCCTGTAGTCCCAGCTGCTTGAAAGGATGAGGCAGAAGGTTTGCTTGAGATTTCAAGTCTGGGACAATGTAGTGAGATACTCTGTTCCCTAAAATTAGTTTATTAGTTATTAGTAAATGAATTGAAGTGGCTTGCATTTAGCTAAACTCATAAGGCCAGGCAGCTCTGAGGGATTTCCACTTCACACTTGCTGTCTCCTTCTGCTCTAGGTCCTGTTAGAGGACTACTTCCCAGACTCTGAGAACCTTGAAGTGGGGGGCCTCATGGCAGTCCTGGCTGTGATTGGAGGGATCGATGGCCGACTGCGCCTTGGAGGCCAGGTCATGCATGATGAGTTTGGAGAGGGCACAGTGACTCGCATCACCCCAAAGGGCAGAATCACCGTGCAGTTCTGTGACATGCGGATGTGCCGAGTTTGCCCGTTGAATCAGCTCAAACCGGTATGTAGCTTTGCTGAGTGTTAGGGTGGCACTGAAACTGCCTTATAATGTTAGAACTTGGAAGAACCTGTCCTTTATGTTGCCTTCTGGGAAGCTATGTGAATGAGGAGTTCCCTCTCTTCCTATGCTAGCTTGTACTCCAAAGAAAGGCCCATCTCATAGGGAGCATGCAACCAGGGGACTTGTAGTCTCAATGACATAAAAAGGGATTAACAATCTATAAAGTAATTTTAAGTATTTAAGATAGGAGTTTCTAAAATGTTTTTTTTTTTTTTTTTTTTTTTTGGTTTTTCGAGACAGGGTTTCCCTGTGTAGCTTTGTGCCTTTCCTGGAACTTGCTTTGGAGACCAGGCTGGCCTTGAACTCACAGAGCTCCACCTGCCTCTGCCTCCCAAGTGCTGGGATTATAGGCATGCGCCACCACCTCCCGGCTAAAATGTATTTTTCTTGAGTAATTTGATTTCTAAAAAATGGTTTCTTAAAAAATAATGTTTAGTTAGAAAAATGCTTTTTAATTATGTTGAATGCTATAGCTTAACAAGTTACTATAACATAAGTCCATGACTTAGGGACAGTAGAGAAGGTTTATATGATTCTGATGTAACTCAACTGCAATTTGACTGTAATTTTTTTAATAAAACATGTTGATTATAATAGGAATAAATACATGTAGAAAATTTGGGATGTTCAGAAAATGTCTTAACTTATAATTACTACCTTGATGTGTTATTGTTGACAAACTGGTAATAAAAACATTAATATAAATTGTATCTGTTGTATACACACTTTTATCTTCTTGTAGTATCTTTTCAGAATTTTCTCAGGTAGGATATGACTCAGAGTATGTGTATTTAATTTAAATTCAGGGATTATGCTCAAATAAGTTTCAGACTTGTTCATCTCATCAGCAACTCTTAGAAGGTTTTGTGCCCTTTCTTCAGCTCCCTGCTGTGGCCTTTAGCGTGAACAATCTGCCTTTCACCGAGCCCATGCTTTCTGTCTGGGCTGAGTTGGTGAACCTTGCTGGAAGCAAACTGGAAAAGCACAAAACAAAGAAATCAGCGAAACAGGCCTTTGCAGGTCAGTACAGAGTGTTCCTGGTAAGATAGTCTGAACTGGTATTGTTTGCCCTCCAGTCAGAGTGGGTTCATGTGACTGACTGTTGAAGCCTTCGAGTTCACATGGGCTTAGCGCTTACCAGTCTATAGTTAGGAATATAAGATACTTTTTGGGTTTCCCTTTGGCCTCATATTTGGAACCCCATCACGTCTAACTGCCAGATTCTTAGGAGACTTTTAGGATATTGGGTTCACTTCCCCTCTGCTGGCTCTCCGCTCAGGACATCCTCAGAGTCAGCTCTAAGGAACTTTGTCTTTGGATTCTCTTTGTTTTGTCTCTATGTGTGGTGGGCAACTTGCTTAAACCTTTCTTTTCTTTGGGTCTGGGTTATTACCCTCATGATTTTCCTCTTCCTGCCCCTTGGTTATTCTCAGAGTTTGTTTCTCGCTTGCTCTGTATTCCATTGAAATCCATGTGGTTTCACTCGTCACCCCCAGCTCATTCTGTCTACTCTTTGAGCATGCTCCCCCAATTGACTCTCCATATTTGTTGTTGTTGCTCCAACATTTATGATGGTAAACACCTTTACGTCTGAAGTTCACAACTCTGAATGGAGGGCCTGTGGATATAAAAGCTGTGGTGTCAAATTCAGTCTGTTTTCTCCCAATTGCCTCCATTTTTCTCATCATGGTGAACAAACTGCTGTGAGAGAGAGTTGTCCTGACTGTGGGCCAGGCAGGACAACTCTAGCTACAAACTGGTCTGCCCATTGGTACAAGTTTAGTGTCCAAGGTCTCCTATAATTTCATTCTTTGAACCTACACTTGCTGTGCTGTCCCAAGGCCTCATGCATCCCCTGCTTAGGAAAGTTGCTCCTCACTTTTGTATCCTCGGTCTGCTGCTGTCAGGCGCATGTGGCATGGCTTCATATCACTGGATCAGAGTTCATTCTAGGGAAATAGCTTCAGTTAAACTAGATGCATCTGACTAAATTCCTCCTAGGAATATTGCAAGAAAATATGAAAATGTTTTATTTGTCTCTGGTTGACATTTCAGTCATTTGGGAAACATTTAATGATGACAGTAAATGCTTGTGTGGTTCTGGTTCAGCCTGTTAGCTCTTCCTCAGTGACAACAATTGTGTGTGATCAGTTCATTCCTGAAAGGCATGCCATTAATGGCCTTCCTGTTGCAGAGATGATGGTTGGGGAAGAGGAGAGACTGAACTGGATATGTGGTTGTTACTGGGTTCTTTGGTTCCGTAGGACAAGTAGACTTGGACCTGCTGCGGAGCCAGCAGTTGAAGCTGTACATCCTGAAAGCAGGACGGGCACTGCTTTCCCACCAAGACAAACTAAGGCAGATACTGTCTCAGCCAGCTATTCAGGAGACTGGCATTCTTCATTCAGGTATCTTAAAGAGGGAGGGTTCAAGTAGATTTGAAAGAAAGGAAGATATTCTAGTAGAAAAATATACCAAGTATATGAATAAGCAGTTCATAAAAGGAGAATACAGGCTCTTGTATGTGGCCTGACTGCCAGTCACCAACTGTAAATGCAGTTGTCATCTTACAAGATTTGTGTGTCTGAGGGACGGGGTGTTCTGAGAAACTCTCGTGTCTGGCTGTTTAAGGTACAGGTGGGCCAGTGCATCACCTTTAGTAGAGATATTGGCTTTTGAAAAGTAGAATGTACAAATTTTGTTTTCAAATTCAGATGATGGAGCAGCTGCGTCCCCTGATCTTGGGGACATGTCACCTGAAGGGCCTCAGCCTCCAATGATCCTCCTGCAGCAGTTACTGTCCTCAGCCACCCAGCCATCTCCTGTGAAAGCTATATTTGATAAACAGGAACTTGAGGTACACTTGTCTACCCTTGACAGGAACGGCTGATTGACGACTCTGTACTAAGCAGTCAGCAGCGGCATTTGACTACCAGTTCGTTTCCTTTTTCCACTTGCTTTTCCTATCTCTAACATGTCTTATTAATTCATTTTGAGATACACTCATAAATCTGTGCTTTCTGCAATGTAGCTCATAGAAGGTGTTAGTTGTTCACTTTTTTTAGATGGTAGAGGTTAGATAAGGACACTTCCCTTAACGTTCTTTATTTGCCCAGGCTGCTGCTTTGGCCCTCTGTCAGTGTTTGGCTGTGGAATCCACACATCCTTCAAGTCCAGGGTGTGAAGACTGTAGCTCCAGTGAGGCCACAACCCCAGTCTCCATACAACACATCCATCTTGCTAGGACTAAGAAGCGCAGGCAATCACCAGCTCCTGCTCTGCCTATTGTGGTACAGCTCATGGAAATGGGATTTCCTAGGAAGAACATAGAGTTTGCTCTGAAGTCGCTCACCGGCACCTCTGGGAATGCATCTGGTTTGCCTGGTATGACTTTTTCTTGTCCATGCTTGCTTGTTTGTGGGTTTAAAGTTCATTGCTATTAGTCTTGATGGCAGCTGAGTGTTTTTGCTCATAGGTGTGGAAGCCTTGGTTGGGTGGCTGCTAGACCACTCTGATGTCCAGTTTACAGAGTTCTCGGATGCAGAAACAGTATCTGACGAGTATTCAGATGAGGAGGTGGTGGAGGATGTGGATGATACTCCTTACCCTGTGGTCAGTGGCTTCCATGTATCCTGCCTGTCTTACATGATGATTATCTTACATGCTACTTTTCTCCATCTTTTTAAAGAGCGAGTGCATCCCCTATGAACGATTCTACAAGATTTATCCCCAGTTCTGCTATGCACAGAACAAAGTTATCTGTTTTGCTGCTGAGATAATGATTGGGTTTTCTCCATTAAAATTTCTCGTAGCTTTAAAACAAACCATTGATAACGATTAAGTGATGTTGGTTATCTTTTAGAAGATACTGAAAACACTGAAAAGTTGTGTCTCTTGTAGTCACAGTTACTCTGGAGGTGGAAAAGGAAGGATTGATTGAACCTGAGAGTTCAAAGCTGTTCTTGGCAATGTTGTTAGACATTGTCTGGCTAAAATACAAATAGATATGCTGGGGCCCTCTACAGAAAGAGGATCATGAATTCAAGGATGGTTGGTGTTAGGTAGAGCAAATTTCAGACTAGTCTTGGAAGCATACCAATACCTTCTGTTTTTCAAAAACAAAAATACCTGGCATGGTGCTGCATACCTGTAATACCACTTTAGAGACTGAGGCAGAAGGATCAGGAGTCAGAGACCAGCCTGTAATGCATAATGAGAGCCAGTCTAAAGACAACCATCTAAGCAAACAATAAATCATTTTTGTAGGACATATTGATTTTTGACCTGAGAAAACTGTTTCATAAAATTCATTTGTAGCTGGGTGGTGGTGGCGCAAGCCTTTAATCCGAGCACTCGGGAGGCAGAGGCAGGCGGATCTCTGTGAATTCGAGGCCAACCTGGTCTACCAAGTGAGTTCCAGGAAAGGCACAAAGCTACACAGGGAAACTCTGTCTCGAAAAACCAAAAAAAAAAAAAAAAAAGAAAAAAAGAAAATACATTTGTAAAAACTTTGAAAACTTTTGTATGTTGAGAACTGTTAAGATTAATTTTGCCTAGAAAGATGGTTAAGAGCATTTATTGCTTTTACAGAAGACTTGTGTTCAATTCTTAGCACCCACATGGTGGCCTATAACCATACGTAACTTTATCTGTCCTCTATGGTACCAGGCTTGTACATGGTGTACATACATATGTGCAGCCAAAACACTCACTAATATATATATATATATGTGTATGTATATATATATATATATATATATATGTGTGTATGTATATATATATATATATATATGTTACAAAGGTTTGTTTTGCATACTGTGCTATTGCTATTAAGGTAGGAAGATTTTATAGAGAAAGCACAGTACCTCTTATTGCATTCATTTATATTATGGATTTCATTGGGTTTTTGTTGGTTTTTTTTGTTTATTTGTTTGTTTGTTTTTTTCCAATAGGGTCTTACTATGTAGCTCTGGCTGGCCTGGAACTCACTATGTAGACGAGAATGGCCCCAGTCTCCCAGAGATCCATTTGTCTCTGTGTCCTGAGATTAAAGGTGTATGCCACCATGCCCAGCTGACAGTCTTTCTTAAGTGTATTTTTTAAATTCTTTTTTTCAAATGTGTTTATGTCGTTTAGGCTCCTGGTGCTGTTGTGACTGAGAGCCAGACTTACAAGAAGCGTGCTGATTTCCTGAGTAATGATGATTATGCTGTGTATGTGAGAGAGAATGTTCAGGTGAGCATTGCTTAGAATGAGCCTTGTTCATCTTTTATCTCCCATATGCTAACCAGTAGTTGAGTTGACAGAGGTCCCTGTCCTCTGGGAGCCTGCTGTCCTGTGAGTGGAAGACAGTCAGACTGGCCCAGTAAGGTCCACTTATTAGAAAGAGATCTGGATACCATGGGAATGAGGAGGAAGAGACCAGGGAGGTAGCATGCTCTGGTTAGATCTATGTTGGGAAGGTTCAAAGAGAACATGAAGTAGGACTAGGGAGTGTCTGGACTCATGCTGAGACTTTGGTAAGAAGGCTTGCTAGGTTCTTCTCTTGACAGGTGTCTGTTACTGGGTGGACACTTAACTTGCTTCTTCTGCAATAAGTTCACCAAACCTAGACCCATTATAGACCCATGTGATGGTGAATTTTCTAACTTACTTAATGCTTTTGGATTTATTAGCTCAGGTTTTCATTGATAGATTTTTTTTCCTTTTTAATCAACTCTAGTTGTATTACCTTTCTTGTAGGAAAGGCAGAATAAACACCATATTTATTATTTTCAGTGATATTAAAGCTTTATCTATTCAGTTTTCTCAATGATGCATTGGTGGTCTGCTGAAGGTGACCAAGAAGCTTTGGATTGCTTATTATCAGCATGATGAATTTATTAGCTGTAGGATGTGTTTGAGCTGTTACTCCTGATGATCAGAGTGTCCTTTTGTGTGAACGCCATAGTCTGTAGCTACAGGGTCTTATGGCAGAAGATGATACAGGCTTGTGTGTATATTTCCCAGAGAGATCTGGTTCCACTTATGCTAAATGCTACTTATCTTAGTTTGCTTTCTGCTACTATGATAAAGCATCTAATCAAAAACAACCTGAGAAGGAGAAGGTTTATTTGGCTTACGTGCACCAATCACAGCCAGTCAAGTAGGGAAGCCAGGGCCAGGACTCAAGGCAGGACTCTAGAGACAGGAGCTGAGCGTAGGTCATGCAGAAGTGCAGCTTACTGTCTTTGCTCCCCACAGCTTGCTCAGCTTGCTTAGATCACTCGTCCAGGAATGGCAGTGCCCATAAAGGGCTGTATCTCCCCCACAAACAAACATCAGTCATTAATCTAGAAAATGACTCACAGACATGCCCACAGGCCAGCCTGATGGAGGCAGTTCCTCAATTAATGTTCCCTCTTCTTAGGTGACTCTAATTTGTGTCAAGTTGATAAACTAACCAGCACAATATTTTTAGTTTATTTCTGGGTGCTGAATGAAATCTTTTTCTGAAGAATTGAGAATACTACTTATATACATTGTATCTTTTGTCTAGGTGTACTTGACTTTCCATTTCAATTTTAGGTGGGAATGATGGTTAGATGCTGTCGAACATATGAAGAAGTATGTGAAGGTGATGTGGGCAAAGTCATCAAACTGGATAGAGATGGATTACATGACCTTAATGTGCAGTGTGATTGGCAGCAGAAAGGGGGTACCTACTGGGTTAGGTATATTCATGTTGAACTTATAGGTGAGCACACTCCTTGTTAATGTATTACATTTCTTAGAGACACAGTTCCCAGAAAGTGAACACTAATCACAGTGTGTTTGCCAATGAAATCCTCAGGCTATCCTCCACCGAGTTCTTCTTCTCACATCAAGATTGGTGATAAAGTACGGGTCAAAGCTTCTGTTACCACACCAAAATACAAGTGGGGATCTGTAACTCATCAGAGCGTGGGGCTTGTGAAAGGTAATAGCCAAGCAACAAATGCTTTGTTAAAGAGTATAGTTTCCTTTTATTTATGTATGCGTTTAGCATTTGTCTCTTTTTACTAAGGTATCCAAAGTTTAATGACTATGTCTGAGAAAAAGAGTAAAGGATGGAAATAACAGACATAAAAATAGCTAGGTTAAACACAACAGGTTCTGCTACAAGGAGAAAACAGACATGTGTCACCATCCCTCATTATTTTATCTTTAACACTTGGATACCAGAATACTGGTGCTTTCCCAGTGTTTAGGGCCATTGTTAGAACTTCTCAGGTTACACAGAGCAAATGACTTCTTTTATAGTTTACTTTTTGTAAGTTTTTTTTTTTTCCTTAAAAGATTCTTAAATATCAAAACAAAGATAAGTTTAAAAAAGATTGTGGCTGCTAAGTCACTGTTTTGACAGAAGATTGTTCTTAAAGGATGGAAAGTTTTAGTATTACGAATCTGGTTTTATTTCCTAATATATGAAGGTTCTAAGTGCAGTTGACTTTCTGTAATTAAAAACTTGTTATTGTGGAGATTATAAGCATAAATGAAAGAGTCTAGTACACTGAGCGTCTGTACCTTCTCATCAGTGCATCCACAGATAACTCAGTCTTCCTCTGCTGGAGTTAGCCGATGACTTTTCATCTCCGAGTATCTTAGCTTGTACCTCCATGGGAACATTCTTTATAAAGTGTGAATAGCTACAGTCCAGTACTACAGAGCAACAGGAACTGAGCCGTATATGTTTATGTTGACTTTAAAGGTGTCTCAAGTAGTTTCTGTCCTGTGCTAGCTTTCAGTGCCAATGGGAAAGATATCATTGTGGACTTCCCCCAGCAGTCTCACTGGACTGGGTTGCTGTCCGAAATGGAGTTGGTGCCCAGTATTCATCCAGGGGTCACGTGAGTTGCTGGTTTTATGATTACTAGATTTGTTTGAGGAGGAAGAGTTTTCTTTTAAAATGATTTAAAAATGACCTCATCATTTTCTTATCTACTTTAAAAACAGGTGTGATGGCTGTCAGACTTTCCCTATCAATGGGTCTAGATTCAAATGCAGGAATTGTGATGACTTTGATTTTTGTGAGACATGCTTCAAGACGAAAAAACACAACACCAGGCATACTTTCGGCAGGATAAATGAGCCAGGTAGAGCTGAATGCTCACCTTTTCTCTTCCATCATCATATACCACTAGTGAAGTGATTACTGAAGTTTGCTGTTAGGGTCGTAGGTGTACAGTGAGTGTTGTAGTTAGAGAGAAGGGGCAGTCTGATCCATTTCCTCCCCTGAAGTTTCCCTACTTCTTTCTTTTAGAGTAGTAAGGTTTGTTTGTCTGAATTTCCAGAAGAAATGTTAGAATTATTTTCAGAAACTAAGCATGTTTAGTGGATGCAGTGGAACTTGGTGGAGTATAAGTTTTCATTTGTGTTACATATTTTTATTGATGTGATGCACAGAGCATAGCATTTGCCATTATAAATGTACAGTGAATGTGTTAAGTATGATGTTGTACAACTGTCTCTACTATGTATTTTCAAAAGTATTTGTGTCCACCAAAAACTAGCATTAACTTCCTCATCTTCTCTTTTCTAATCCTGGTGTCTTAGTTAGGCTTCCTATTACTGTGATCAAACACCATGACCAAAAGCAGCTTAGGGAAGAAAGGATTTATTTAATTTTACAGTTTACAAATTCATAATCCAGGGAAGTCAGGGCAGGAATCTGGAGGCAGGAACTGAATCAGAGGCCATAGAGGAGTGCTGCCTATTGGCTTGCTCCCACCCCTGGCTTGTTCCTATCTCTGGCTTGCTGAGTCTGCTTTCTTTTTGGACCTAGGACCATTTGACCATGGGTGGCACCCATTAGGGGCTAGGTTCTCCATATCAGACAGTAATTAAGAAAATGAGGGGCTTGGACGTGACTCAACTGTACCTGACTCCCCAATGGAGACCTTGCCTTGGAGAGGTTGAAATGGGGGGTGGGTTGGGAGAGAAGGCGGGGTAGGGGCGTGGGGGGGTGGGAGGAGAGGGGAATTTGTGGTAATGTAAAATGAATAGAAAATCTCTTAATAATAATAAAAAGAAAGAAAGAAAATGTACTGCGAACTTGCCCACAGACAAATCTTACGGAGGTATTTTTTTAATTGATAGTCCCTCTTCCCAAATGACTCAAGCTTATGTCAGCTTGTCTTTCTGTGTCTGTGATTTTGTTTACTTTAGTAGATCATTGTAGTTAGAGTTTTCCTGCCTGGCCCAGTCAGGACAAATCTCTCTTACCCACCAGTCCCAAAGTCGCTCAGACCCAACCAAGAAAGCCACACAAAACTTATATTGCTTACAAACTGTGTGGCCGTGGCAGGCTGCTTGTTATCTACCTTTTCTATCTTAAATTAACCCATTTCTGTTAGTCTATACTTTGCCACATGGCTTGTGGCTTACCAGTGTCTTTACATGTTTGCTTTCTCATGGCGGCGGCTGGCGGTGTCTCTCTCCCAGCCTTCTACATCCCAGAATCCCTCTTCTCTCTTGTCCCGCCTATACTTTCCTGCCTAGCCACTGGCCAAACAGCATTTTATTTGTACAGAGCGATATCCACAGCAGATCTTGTAGGCAGAGCGATGAAATATTTACTCTGCTGATTAAAGTCTCAGTTTACCTCGCTATCTTCAGGGTTATCTGTGTTGTAATGTTTAATCAGAGTATGTCTTACATAGTTGGTAGTTTACAATTGTCCACTGTATGTATATACCCAAGCGCTTTTTTCCATTCATTTATTCATGGCCATTTAGTATTTGTTTTCCCGTGTTGGGCTGTTGTGAATGATGTAGGCATTAACATTGGTGTGCATGGTATCTGTCTGTGTCTTGGTTTTAAATTGTGGGCTGTGTACCTTGGAGCTACTGCCAGAATTGTTTCACCAGTAGCTGTGCTTTTTTATATAACCACTAGCAATGTAGCAGCATCTGGCTAAGTTCACATCCTTTTTAGCATTTGTAAGTCTTTAGTTTTGTTTTTTTTTTTTTTTATGATGTCCTTCATAGTAGGTAGAAATGTTTCTTAAATTTTTGATTTGAATTTCCCTAATGACAAAATAATTTGTCAAGTCTATGCTTCTGTGTATTGTTTTGGCTACTTATATATAGTATCCTCTCTGGTGGAAAATTGGTTTTGCACTATTTTTTTTTTTAAATGATTACCTAGCAGGATTGCCTCAGCTGCTACAGGCTCTGGCTGTACAAAGCTTGTGAGCCAAGTTTGATTCCCCTAACATCAGTGGTTCTCAACTTGTGGTCCGACCCTTGGGGACGGGGGCGGATTGTCTAATGACCTTTTCACAGATCACCGGAAAACACAGAAATTTATATTACAATTCACAACAGTAGCAAAACTACAGTTATGAAGTAGCAACGAAAATAATTTTATGATTGAGGGTTACCACAGCCTGAGGAACTGTATTAAAGGTCTTAGCATTAGGAACATTGAGAACCAGTGCCCTACATGAATTTTGGGGTGCATTTTTCTACTCCTGATTTTTAAAAAGCCACTTGGTATTCATAAGGCTTGTATAGAAATCTGTATGCTTTAGACATGACCATTTTCAACATTCCGTTTCCCTGGCCCATGTAGGGAGAAATCTTTGTGTTTGGCCTGACTGTTCAGTCTTCCTGTTCAGCAGTGCTTTGTAATTTTCATTATATAGGCAGCAGACATTGTCCAAATTATTCCTGAGCATGTTGGCTTTTTCATGCTATTTTAAATGGAGTTGCTGTTGTGAGGATGTGTGTAATAAACTGATGTGCAAGTACTGAAGTACTGTATTTTGCTAATCTTAGTAGCTCTAACGTGTGTGTGGTGTGTGTGTGTGTGTGGTGTGTGTGGTGTGTGTGTGTGTGTGTGTGAGAGATAGGAAGTCAGGCTAGCCTCACACTGGTATGTAGTGGAGTCTGTTGTTGATCCTCTTGCCTCTGTCTCCTTAGTGCTGAGATTATAGGCATGCACTAGTCTGCTCATAGTTTTGAGTATTTATTTTTTCCTGGGCATTTTCTTTCATCACTTTAAAAATTCTGTGCCATTGGAATTTGTTTTGGTGTCTTTTTGTTAAAGGTCAGCTAAAAGTCTAATTGTGGGGCCATTAATCCCCATGTATTTGTTTCCTCTTAATCTGATTTTGAAATATCTTTGTATTAACGTTATAAATTTTACACGTGCATAGAGGCATGTTTTTATATTTACCAGTATTATATTCACTTCTTCATTTTGTGGCTTGGTAGTTTGGGTTAGTTTTAGAAAATTGTTCGTCACTCTTTTTTTCACATGTTGACTTTGCTGTATTTTCTTCTATTTGGGGCGCACTCTTTGATCTGTATTTGCTTTTGTCTCAATCCTTTTTTTTTTTTTTTTTTTTTTTGTGAACTGTTGCTTCTCAGTTCATGCTAGGTTTTTAGTACCTCTTCATTGGAGGCTTACCTTTTTAAAATTTGCTCATGAAATTCTTAGTTGTATTGTTACATTAACCTGTCTAGCCAGTCCTGCATCTCACCCGGTGGTTCTTCAGGGGCTCAGGCTCGAAAAGGCGGTATTCTTCTTCAGATTTAGGGCGAGGACTTGTAAAGGGGTTCCCCAGGCCCCGTGACCGTGGGTCCTCTTTCATCAAAGTAAATCTGTGCTTTTAATTGGTCAGTAAGTCCCGGCCCAGCAACGGGTGAGGGCAGTCGGGTATATGTAGGAAAGAATGGGTTACTTGCCCCGACGCCAACTGGACTTTTCTCTTTCAGTCGTCCACCGGTATCCTCTACTACCGGTGGCCCCCTGGACCAAGGCGGAACGGTCACTGAGGGGGCCCAGTATGGGTCAGGACCGAATGTTGGGCCCCCGTATCAACTAGGAAGGTTATGGTTGCCCCCCGATCTTGAGGGTTATCCGAGGCTCAGGGGGGGCTCCTGGCCTGGACCCCCTAGTCTTCCAGATTAAGGAGGTCACAAGCCTTGGGTCGGGTCGTCGGGGTCCCTGTGGTCTCTGTGGCCATTCCCGAGCCCAATGTCCTTTTCCCTTGCAGTATGCACACTGGTCCTTTTCCAAGGGGGGTCGCCTTCGTTCTCCCATCCTAACTCTCTCTCTGTCCTGACCCTGCAACACTACGGCGGCCAGTGTCTTGATCTCCTTGTGTCGTCTCTTGTCCCTCTCTCCTGCTTCTGCCACATCCTCTCTCCCCTTTCCTCCGGGGTTTCCCTCTTGTTAAATACTTTCTCTGCCTCCTTCAGCAGATCCGAAAGATTCAGTGTCGACAGTCCTTCTAACCTCTGTAACTTAGTCCTGATATCTGGGCTCGACTGGTAGATAAAGACAGGATAACTCCTGGCGCCTGCCCTGGTCTCTGGATCATAGGGGTGTACATTCTATAAGCCTCTTTTAGCCTTTCTAAGAATGCGGCAGGCGTCTCCTCCCTTCCCTGGATAGTGCTTCTTACCTGGGCCAAATTAGTGGGCCGCCTAGCAGCGGCACGGAGACCCGCTAAAAGCAACTGGCGATAGAGACGAGGTGTCCCCTACCTTCATCGGTGGATAATCCCAATCTCGGCTGCGTGAGGGGAAAGGCTATGTCAATGAGATTGGGGAGCTGGGTAGGT
Organism: Onychomys torridus; assembly: GCF_903995425.1. Classification (NCBI taxonomy): domain Eukaryota; kingdom Metazoa; phylum Chordata; class Mammalia; order Rodentia; family Cricetidae; genus Onychomys; species Onychomys torridus. The sequence continues at coordinate 39,725,225 of NC_050443.1, forward strand.
CTCCCCTTCGCCGGGGACCAGCTTCCGTGCTTCCAGGAACACCCGCTGCTTCTCCTCCCAAGTCAGGAGGGTCTGCAAAAGCTGTTGGCAGTCATCCCAGGTTGGCCGATGGGTCACTAGGATAGACTCAATCAAGTTGGTTAATGCCACGGGATCTTTGGAAAACGGGGGGTTAAATTGTTTCCAGTTATAGAGATCAGAGGCCGAGAATGGCCAGTCTGGAGATGGCGGCCGGCCCTTCTCTGAGGGGAAAGGCCTTGGATTCCAGGGGGGTGTCATCCCGGCGGGCCCGAAGGCGACCGGCGATGGGTGAGGGAGCCGGGGTCCCCCTGTTGTCCCCGCCAGTTGCCATCTTCTCAGGGGCTGCTGCCCCTCCGATGGCCGTCATCCCTGTTTCCGTCCCGCGGCTGGCGCGGCCGGTGCCGCGCGATAAGGCGGCGGCTCAGCTGTTAGGAGAGAGAGGGGGAGAGTCTAGGTCGGAGGGGAGGACGGAAGGCTTGAGAGCCTCTTTGCGGGGAAGTATAGGGTATAAAGAGGAGGAAGAAATCGCAGGAGGTGCGGAGGGCGGGGGAGAAGCCAAAGGGTTGTAGAGGGACCTAGGAGGAAGGGCTTGACCCATGGAAATGGGTTTTCTACCAGGGATCTCAATAGTGCTATGTAGGGGACCTGGTCCGGGTGCCCGTGGGGTTGGGGGCATAAATCTTCCCTTCAATCTGTGAAATCAAGAGAGGTTAAAGGAGCCCTCTCGGGGCCAGCCGACACCCATCATAACCCATTCGGCCTCGCAGAGAGTGGTCCATTATTCTTTTTGATGATGACTCCTTCATTGTTGCCACGGCCTTTTACGTCCGACCAGCGGTCGAGAGTGAGGCTCAGGGCGTAGCGACGGTTTGTCCCATTCTGGTGTCTAGATAAAGAAGAATTAGGCAGCAAACAAGAAACAGACAAACAACAGACGTTACAACAAATCGCGCTGCGCGGCTTCGGCGCAAAACCGAAAGCAAGAACTCAGAGTTGGGAGGGTTTGCGCCTCCGTCCCCTGCCAACACCACGTATCCCTCGATACCTGGGAGGCCCCGAAAAACCGTGCCCCAAAGGGGACTTCAGACTCCCATGGAACGTTTTCCAGGTTTGGTGAGCGAAGTCCGGGCTCGTCAGCCCCTTCAGCCTCACCCCGATACAGAACACTAAGGGGAGATACCCTAGTGCGGGACTCAGGCGGCCCGGCCTCACGGCAAGTCTGCCTGCCTCCTCTCCCGGCACTCACAATCAGGCGGCCGGCCTCACGGCAGACCTTGCCCCCTCCTTCCTGGTCCCTCCGGACGCTGCGCAGGAACAGAGCTCAAACATAGAAACAGACAGCACAGAGACAAAACGGACACAGGACGGCTCGAGCTTAAACATAAATACCGAGGCACGGCCGGCTTATCTCCTTGATGGTGGGTTGGTGGTCCGTGGAGTAGAGGGTCTCTGCCTCCTGGCTGGCTCGCCAAATGAAAGACCCCCGGAGAGGTCTCCCTCAGGAGAGACCCCCGGCTCAAGGAGCACGCAGAGACCACGGATCAGATGAACAGCACGAGGTTTATTTAAACACAGGTACCTGGGGCAACCAAGTCTCTCGGAAAACTTGCGCGCCTCTGGGTTGGTAAGATGGTTTTTATAGCAAGAAGCGCGGAAAGCATTAGTCAAAGGGTTCTGATTGGATAATTTAAACAAGGCGCGAATGGTTACAAAGCTCTGATTGGACAATTCAAGTGAGGCGCGAATAGTCAAAGGGTTCTAATTGGACAAAGCTCTGTCAAAGTGAGGCGCGAATAGTCAAAGGGTTCTAATTGGACAAAGCTCTGATTGGACAATTCAAAGTGAGGCGCGAATAGTCAAAGGGTTCTAATTGGACAAAGCCTCTGATTGGACAATTCAAAGTGAGGCGCGAATAGTCAAAGGGTTCTAATTGGACAAAGCTCTGTCAAGTGAGGCGCGAATAGTCAAAGGGTTCTAATTGGACAAAGCTCTGATTGGACAATTCAAAGTGAGGCGCGAATAGTCAAAGGGTTCTAATTGGACAAAGCTCTGTCAAAGTGAGGCGCGAATATATGAGCATAAATCAAATGGGGCGTGAACTCAGGCTCAGGGCGGTTTGTGGGTTTTTCCCTTGGTAACCAGATATGTGTGTTGGCTCAAACCCTATCTAGAATTCCAGCTGCTCTGGCCCTCCCGCACTGACGCCAGGCAGTCTGCCCCTGACATCCTGCTTAACTATCGGCTATCTGGGCTGCGGTGGGGCCATTCTATTTCCTGGAACTGTCTTTTGTTCCCTTATAAGCCTTGCAACATAGCATTACTATAGGGGTGCGGGGGGTCTTTCAACTTATTTATTTATTTATTCATTCATTCATTCATTCGTTTGTTTTGTTCGGGTCAAGGCACAGACATTCCACAGCATCCCTGTGGAGGTTAGAGGACAGCTTGTGAGAGCCACTTCTGTCCTTTCACCAGGTAGATTCTGGGAGCAAAGTGAGATTCTCAGACTTAGCAGCAAGTACTACCCACTAAGCCAACTTACTTCTCATTGGTCTGTGTAGTTAGTCCAAATGTGAGCCTGAGATAGGATGGTGGCACGGTGGATCAGTGTTGTGTTGTGTTTTTCTGGACTCTGTTTTTTTTCCTCCACTAGCTTCAAGTTGCAAGGTGTGGCCCTACCTGCTTCCTTAAGCACCTCCCATATTCCTTGATTTGGAATGCTTCTCATAATGCTGAGTTAGTACTTCTTTGTATCCAGCAATTCAGAGAAATTGGATGTGGATCCGTGAATTTGTTCTCTCACAGGAAATTCAATGCTGTAGGAATGCATTTTTTAAAGATCTGTACAAAAGACCCTGAGTCATGCGAATGAAGTATCACATGCTAGGCTTACTGAGACTTGAGAGCCAGAGCTCCTTCCTAGGGCTCTGCCAACCATTATGTGCAGTGCCATCATGTTAGAAACAGCTGTTACAGCCATTAGATTATACTTGGAGTGTATGCTAAAAAGAGAGCCTCTAGTGCAGAACACAAGAGAGGCTGTCCATAAAATACATTGGGCTCAGAAAAGCATGCACATTTAGATGAAAACAGCAAGTGATTGCTGTGGGTGACTGTTGGAAGTGATGCATGTGACATCTTATGGGTAGGTGTTGGCTGTACTGTCAGAGCATTTGAGCTATGTATGTGGCTCTGGACCACTTGTAGCCCCTTCCTTTTTTCAGGTGTATCTGGGGGTATTCTTCATTGTTGAGTGAGCCAGGGAAGAGGTGGATATGTGGCAGACTGGTGGCCTCCTTGTCCCACAGCTGGACTGGCCACCCCATGTAAGTGGCTGATCATGGGATGCTGATGGCTTTGCCTTCACTCAGGTTGTAGCTCCTAAACATTTGATAAGTTGTCTTTTTTGCTGTTGGTTTTGTTTTTTGAGATAAGTTTCTCTGTATAGTTTTTGGTGCCTGTCCTGGATCTCGTTCTGTAGACCAGGCTGCCTCAAACTCACAGAAATCCGCCTGCCTCTGCCTCCCGAGTGCTGGGAATTAAAGGTGTGTGCCACTGCTGCCCGACAGTAAGTTGTCTTTTTAAAGAAGGGAAACCTTGGACTATTCATTGTTCTAAGGTTGCTTAAACACTGTTACTCCAATCTCATTTTCTAGGGTGTGGGATAGATAGCTCAGTTCAATAAAGTGATAATTATTGTGCAAACATGAGGACTTGAATTAGATCTCCAGCAAACGTTGGTGTGGTGATAATACATGCTTATAATCCCAACTCTGATTGGTATTGGATTCACTGGCCAGACTTGCTAGCCTAATCAGCAATTCACAAAGTTTCAGCGAAAGCCCTGTATCATACAATCAAAAAGGATGTTCCTGAAAAAAGAAGACACTGGAGGTTTTCCTCTGGCTTTCTTTCACAGACTGTGCACCTGCACCTCCTCCTCCTAAATCTCATTTTCTTTGCGGAAGGTGAACCAGGAATGATTGGGTAGCCAGGTGCAGTGGCAAGAGGCTGAGACAGGAGCATCTCTTGAACCCAGGGATTTGAGTTAGGCTGGACAAACATATTGAGACCCTGTCTCTGGGGAAAGAAAAGAGGGAGAAAGAGAATAAATTCTAACTTTCATCTTTCTTGGCAAAGAATGCCCTTTCCAGTATAAAAAAAGTTTGTTATATCTCGTATCTTCTTATATTTACTTTGAACCTAAAACTACTCTAAATACGTTTTTTCTTTGAAAAGGAAAAAAAGAATTGTGTATAAATACTTAAATGACATCTACAGATGATTTTAGTTGTGAATATTGTTTCTTTTTTTCATCCTCTTTTTCAGAAGCTGAACAAGGTGAAAGGAACATTCACCCCACAGCGATGATGCTAGACCAGCATTATTAACTTACTGCAAACTCTGTGTCTCTCTGTTGGAGTTCATGCTGACATCATGGCAGAGCGAGGCTACCAAGACTTGTGTGGGCGTGCTGCGAATGTAGTGGAAAGCGGAACAACAGATAAGCCATGTATGAAAGAGTAACTATGGGCCACAGAGACTCAGCGTGGAGAGATGTGTAAATCTCTCATCTTGTCTGGATGTGAGAACATGAATCAGAATGCATGTGAGGATATATGTAGTAAGGCTCCTAGGGCTGCTCTACCAAGGAAGCTGTAAATAAGAAAATCTTGTTGGGCTGATTCCTTCTGAGACTACCAAGGGAGATATCTGTTCTGGCTTCTCTAGTATTGGTGGTTTGCTTGGCATTTTTGGCTTGTAGGCTTTCACCCTAGTCTTTGTCTTCTTGTCACAACTTTCTTCTGCATGTGTGTGTGTTGTGTTTCAGATTTACTTTTTACAAGAGTAACAGTTGACCTCATCCAATCTAACCTCCATTTCCAGACAAGATCACATTTGAGATACTGGAGTTAAAATGCTTTAACATGTGAATGAGGGGGTAGGGATGGAGTTGGGGGAAGTGTATGTGTGAGAGCTAGTCAACCTCTGATGTTTTGCTTCCTTAGTTTCTCGAGACTAGAAATCCTCAAAGCAGGCGTGCAGCAGAGCCACGTTCCTTCCTGACCTAAAAGAGTAGTGTGTGTGTTAGCTGTGTATGAGTGCTTAAAATTTCAGTATGTTGATATGAGACAGAAGTATTTGTCATTGCTGAATGTTTTAGTCGAGTCTCCTAGAGAAACAGAACTGATAGAATCTCATCACAGGCTATGGTCCAACTATTTCAACATTGGCTATCTCCTAACAGAAAGTTCAAGAATCCAGAGTTATGGGCTGGAGACCATGGCTTAGAGGTTAAGAGCACAACTGCTCTTCCAGAGGTCCTGAGTTTGATTCTCAGCACCCACATGGTGGCTCACAACCATCTGTAGTGAGATCTGGCACTCTCTTCTGTGTATATAATAAATAAATAAATCTTTAAAAAAAACCAACCAACCAAACAAACAAACAAAAATCCAGTAGTGTTTTTGGTCCACAAGGCTTAATGTCGTACTGGCCTTCAGTATATGCCAGAATCCCAAAGAAGTAGGCTCTAAGAATCCCAAAGAAGTAGGCTCTAAGAATCCAAAGAAGTAGGCTCTAATACCAATGAAGGAATGAACTTGCCAGTGAGAGCGAATGCAAAGCAGGCAAAGAAATAGATGCTTCCTTCTTCCATGTGCGTTATGTAGGCTGCCAACACCAGAAGGTGTGGTCCAGATTTAAGATGTGTCTTCCTACCTCAGATAATCAAGAAAAATTCCTCACAGGTATACCTAGCATCTTGGGTTTTACTTAATTCCAATTGGTCAAGTGACAGCAATAATAGAGCACACTGGATGAGTGATCTTGTGTTGGAAGCATGAAGATTTGTTTGAGTGTGGGTGTGTGAATATGTGTGTAAGTGAATGTCTGTGAGAGCATACGGCTGTGCGATAGTAGCTGTATCAGATGTAGTGTGAATGAGCTGTGTGTGTTCTAGTTTGTGTGGTTGCAAGTGTGTGAGAAAGTGAGAGTGAATGTGTATGAATAGTGCTTGAGTGTACAGGAGTGATGAGGTATGTTGGAGTTTTACTGAGTGTAAGTTGCAAAACCAAGTATGGATAATGAGCATACCTAAGTGTCAGTGCCAGTGAGAGTGAGGGAATGTGTATGTGGGTGAGGGATAAACATGAGTACACATGGTTGTGATAACATGTGATAGTATGGGGCAGGTATTTGAGTGTATATATAATGTAACTCAGGCACATGCATTGGTGTCTGTTTGACAGTGATTTGTGTGATTGCACTATTGTGAAGGTACGTAAGAGAGTAAAGGTCAGAATTTTGGAGGAGGCTTGATTGATGATAGAGGGAGAAAGTGAGCACATGTATGTGCATAGGTGATGTGTATGAATGTTTTAGTCTGAGAATTGTCTAGGCATGTCTTATTTTATGTGTAAATGGGAGAGGGATCATGTAGGGGTGCATGCAAAGTGTGGGCTTGCGTCTAGTTCTGTATGTAATTGTGTGAGACATAGGGATTGTGTAATTATGATTCTACTAGTGATTCAGAGTGGTAAAGGTGAGCATGTGTCAGTATTCGTGAGTGACTATGGCAGAGAGCATTTGAGTATTTCTCAGTAATTTTATGAGTTAGTGTACTAAGTATATATGTGAATGTTAGTGTATGAGCCTGTGTCTTATGTATGACATGGGTCATAGTAAGCTTGGAAGGCACATGGGCTAGTGGGAAGATAAGCTGCTGCTGTTGCTGCAGTAGGATCTGGGAAAGTCACTGCAGTGTCCAATGGGCACTCAGACCTCAGGCTACATCCTAGCTTGAGAGAGAGTAGAAAGGGAGCCATGTCCTTTGGACCCTGGGAAGTCAGTAGGAACAAAGAAAACTTCATTCTTATTGTGCATGTTAGCACGTCCTCTAATCCAGAATTAGAGAGGTAGTGGTGGCTCATGTGTTCTGGTTACATAGAGAAAAAATAAGTAAACCTGGATGGGACATTTATGATGTAGATCAAAATGGGATCATGGGGACGTTTAAGACACATGAGCTTAAAAAGTGTAATAGATGCATATGTAAATTACTGTTGTTAGAATTATAGATTATATTGTCTAGGAACTGTATAAATAGATTAAATTGACTATTGAGTTACATACATTTAAAGGTTTAAAAAATGCTGTGAAATATTTGTTGAACTACCTTAAAAGCCTTCCCCATCTCTCACAGTCCGCTTGTAAAGTAGCTTATATTACCCAAAATGAATTAGTAGGTTGTTAAATGCAAGGGTTGTGCTCATGCTATTGATTTCTAGCCATCTTGGTTCAAGCATGTCTTATCTCCTCTGGCAGCTCCTCCAGACAGACTGGTGTGCAGGGAGCAGCAACCGGAGCTGTGTACACTGGGCTTTGTGCGGAGCATCGCACTCACCCCGCAGGCCTGTGGTGCCTCAGCTCCCCACGGTGGATTACGTTGCTCATGAAGGTTGTGGAGGGACATGCACCCTTCACTGCTGCTCACTGCAGAGACAGTAATGTGCTGCGAGCAAAACCCAATTCACTGAGAGAGAGGGCAGTACTGAAGCTCCCTGACCCTGAAACCATGTTAATTTGTTGAGCAGTGAATGTAGCAAATAGCAGCAAGTGAAAAGTAGACCTTTTGTGCTGTGGCTGCTGAGTTCTTGATTACTGCAGTCACTTAGTTGTAAATATATTTATTTGCCTTTTCACATTAACTGCTCTCTCTGCCCCATTGAAATAGTAGTATGGTTGCAAAGAATTAAGTTTAAAAATAGTTTCACTTAAAATACACACATTTTGAATTTCTGATAATCTTTCCTGTTAACCAACTTGATTAATCATGAATGTCAAAGTTGTGCATCATTAATTTTATATAAGGGATAAAATCATGTTTCCTTTGGAAATTGTCATTTTATGTGTCTCTGATCAGATCTTAGCTGTTCATTTACTACAAGCAGTTCTTCCGTCATGGGACAAGACAGACAGGGCCGGGACATGAAGTGTCTTGTGGAAAGCTGTTTGGTTTCTTGGGCAGTTTGCTCACGACTTGTTCTTCTGATGTCCCATACTTAGAGGTGAGTGCTGTGCCTTTACTTGGTAGCCAGTTTAATGAGCAGTTGGTGCCACATGATTTTTCTCTCTGCTTCAGAATCCACACTGAGAAGCGGAGGGCCCGGCCACAGGCTTCCTTGACGGCCACCACAGCAGCACTCTGGCTGAAGAGGTGGTGGGGCTGCTCCGCACTCTGCACTCCCTGACCCAGTGGAATGGCCGTCATCAACAATATCATTAACTCCCAGCTTTGCTCTGTCACACACAGCTGCTCTGGAGAGACTTCAGAAAGGGTGTGTTCCATGTCTTCAAAAGCATGCTGGACTGTAGCTGTCAAGTTATCTTTTCGAACATGAAGCATTTTTGTTTCAATATTTATTTAAGGGCATTTCAAATGGAAATAATTATTGAAGAAATTAACAATTCAGAAAGGCATGTGTATGCCTGTAGTCCCAGCTGCTTGAAGGATGAGGCAAAGGTTTGCTTGAGATATTTCAAGTCTGGACAATGTAGTGAGATACTCTGTTCCCCTAAAATTAGTTTATTAGTTATTAGTAATGAATGGAAGTGGCTTGCATTTAGCTAAACTCATAAGGCCAGGCAGCTCTGAGGGATTTCCACTCACACTTGCTGCCTCCTTCTGCTCTAGGTCCTGTTAGAGGACTACTTCCCAGACTCTTGAGAACCTTGAAGTGGGGGCCTCATGGCAGTCCTGGCTGTGATTGGAGGGATCGATGGCCGACTGCGCCTTGGAGGCCAGTGTCATGCATGATGAAGTTTGGAGAGGGCACAGTGACTCGCATCACCCCAAAGGCAGAATCACCGTGCAGTTCTGTGACATGCGGGATGTGCCGAGTTTGCCCGTTGAATCAGCTCAAACCGGTATGTAGCTTTGCTGAGTGTTAGGGGCACTGAAACTGCCTTATAATGTTAGAAACTTGAAGAACCTGTCCTTTTGTTGCCTTCTGGGAAGCTATGTGAATGAGAGTTCCTCTCTTCCTATGCTAGCTTGTACTCCAAAGAAGGCCCATCTCATAGGGAGCATGCAACCGAGGGGACTTGTAGTCTCAGATGACATAAAAAGGTTAATTACAATCTATAAAGTAATTTTAAGTATTTAAAGATAGGAGTTTCTAAATGTTTTTTTTTTTTTTTTTTTCTTTTGTTTTTCGAGACAGGGTTTCCCTGTGTAGCTTTGTGCCTTTCCTGGAACTTGCTTTGGAGACCAGGCTGGCTTGAACTCACAAGAGCTCCACCTGCCTCTGCCTCCAAGTGCTGGGATTATAGGCATGCGCCACCACCTCCCGGCTAAAATGTATTTTTCTCTGAGAATTTGATTCTAAAAAATGGTTTCTTAAAAATAATGTTTAGTAGAAAAATGCTTTTTATTATGTTGAATGCTAAAAGCTAACAAGTTACTAATAACATAAAGTCCATGACTTAGAGACAGTAGAGAAAGGTTTAATATGATTCTGATGTAACTCAACTGCAATTTGACTGTGTAAGTTTTTTTAATAAAACATGTTGATTATAATGAGGAATAAATAAACATCGTAGAAAATTGGGATGTTCAGAAAAATTGTCTTAACTTATAATTACTACCTTGAATGTGTTTATTGTTGACAAACTGGTAATAAAACATTAATATAATGTTCTGTTGTATACACACTTTTAATTCGTTCTGTAGATCTTTCAAAGAATTTTTCAGGTAGGAGATATGACTCAGAGTAGTGTATTTAATTTAAAATTCAGGGATTAGGCTCAAATAAGTTTCAGACTTGTTCATCTCATCAGCAAACTCCTAGAAGGTTTGTGCCTTTTCTTCACTCCCTGTGTGGCCTTAGCGTGACAAATCTGCCTTTCACACGCCCATGCATCTGTCTGGGCTGAGTTGGAACCTTCTGAAGCAAAACTGGAAAAGCACAAAACAAAGTAAATCAGCGAACAAGGCCTTGCAGGTCAGTAACAAGTGTTCCTGGTAAGATAGTCGAACTGGATTGTTTCCTCCAGTCAGAGTGGGTTCAATGTGACTGACGTTTGACCTTACGAGTTCACATGGGCTTAGCGCTTACCGTCTATAGTAGGAATATAAGAGTACTTTTTTGGTTCCCTTGGGCCTCATATTTGGAACCCCATCACGTCTAACTGCTAAGTTTAATTTTCTTAGATACTTAGATATGGGTTCACTTCACCCTGCGCTCTCCGCTCAGGCATCCTCAGAGTCAGCTCTAAGAACTTTGGCCTTTGGATTCTCTTGTTTGGTCTCTATGTGGTTGGTGGGCAAACTTGCTTAAAAACCTTTCTTTTCTTTGGTCTGTTATTAACCTCATATTTTCCTTTCCTGCCCTTGGTATTCTCAGAGTTTGTTTCTCGCTTGCTCTTATTCCATGGAAATTCCATAGTGGTTTCACTCGCACCCCAGCTCATTCTTCTACTCTTTGAGCATGCTCCCCAATTGACTCTCCCATTATTTGTTGTTGTGCTTCCAACATTATATGGTAAACACCTTTACGTCTGAAGTTCACAACTCTGAATGGAAGGGCCTGTGATATAAAAAGCTTGTGGTCCAATTCAGTCTGTTTCTCCCAATTGCCCTCCATTTCTTCTCATCATGGCGCAACACCCTGCTGTGAACAGGATTCTGTCCTGCACTGTCGGGCTCCCAACGGCAGGACAACTCTAAGCTACAAACTGGTCTGCCCATTGGTACAAGTTTTAGGTCAAGGTCTCCTATAATTTCATTCTTGTAACCTACACTTGCTGTGCTGTCCAAGGCCTCATGCATTCCCCTGCTTAGGCAAGTTCGCTCCCTCACTTTTGTACTCCTTGTTCTGCGCTTGTCAGGCACATGTGGCTATGGCTTCATATCCAACTGGATCGAGAGTTCATTCTAGGGAAATACGCTTCAGTTAAACTAGATCATCTGACTAAATTCCTCCTAGGAATATCTCGCAAGAAAAATAGAAATGTTTTTATTTGTCTCCTGGTTGTACATGTTCAGGTCCATTTGGAAAACATTTAATGATTGACAGTAAATGCTTGTGTCGGTTTCCTGGCTTTCAGCCTGTTGCTCTTTCACTTAGCTCCTTCGCTCAGTGACAACAATTGTGGGTGTGATCAGTTCTATTCCGTGAAAGGCAGCCCCATTGCCTTCCTCGTTGCAGAGATGATGGTTTTGGGGAAGAGGAGAGACTGAACCTGGATATGTGGCTCTGTCTACTGGTTCTTTGGTCTCCATAGACAAGTAGACCTTGGACCGCTGCGGAGCCGCATTGAAGTCTGTACACTATGAAGAGCGGACGGGCACTGCTTGTCCCACCAAAGACAAACTAGGCAGATACTGTCTCAAGCTAGCTATGTCAGGAGACTGGAATTCTTCATTCAGGGTATCTTAAAGAGGGAGCGTTCAAGTAGATTTGAAAGAAAGGAATGATATTCTAGTAAGAAAAATATACCAAGGTATAATGAAGCAGTTCAAAGAAGGCGAGATAGCAGGTCTCTTGTATGTGGCCTGACTGCCAGTCACCAAACGTGTAGATGGCGTTTCATCTTAACAGATTTGTGTGCCTGAGGGACGGGGTGTCTGAGAAACTCTCGTGTCGTGGCTGTTGTAAAGGTACCACGGTGGGCCTAAGTGGCATCCACCTTCTAGCTAGAGATATGGCTTTTGAAAGCTAGAATGTACAAATTTTTTTGTTTTCAAACCAATCAGACTGCATGGAGCGAGCTGCCGTCCCCTGATCCTGCTGCCGGGACCATGTCACCCTGAAGGGCCTCCCCTCCAATGAATCCTCCTGTCAAGCAGTACTACTGTCCTCAGCCACCCAGCCATCTCCTGTGAAAGCTATATTTGATAAACAGGAAACTTGAGGTACACTCTTGTCCTCACCTTGACAGGAACGGCTGATTGACGACTCTTGTACTAACGCAGTCAGCAGCGCCATTTGACTACCAGTTCGTTTCCCTTTTCCACTTGCTTTTCCTATCTCTATCATGTCTCATTATCATTTTGAAGATACACTCAAAATGCTGTGCTTTCTTGACATGTAGCTGCATAGAAGGCTGTTAGTTTGTCACTTTTTTTAGATGGTAGAGGTTAGATTAAGGACACTCCCTTAACGGTCTTTATTTGCCAGGCTGCTGCTTTGGCCCTCTGTCAGTGGTTGGCTGTGGAAGTCCACACATCCTTCAAAGTCCAGGGTGTGAGACTGTAGCTGCCGGAGGCCCACAACCCCAGAGTCTCCCATACAACACATCCACTTGCTAGGACGAAGAAAAGCGCAGGCAAGTCACCAGCTCCTGCTCTGCCTATTGTGGTACAGCTCATGGAAATGGGAATTTCCAGAAGAAAAAAACAATAGAGTTGCTCTGAAGTCGGCTCACCGCACCTCGGGAATGCAGTCTGGTTTGCTGTATGACTTTTTCTTGTCCATTGCTTGCTTGTTTGGTGGGGTTTAAAGTCATATGCTATTAGTCTTGATGGCAAGCTGAGTGTTTTTTTGCTCATGGTGTGGAAGCCTTGTTGGGTGGCTCTAGATCCACTCTGATGGTCCATGTTTACAGAGTTGCTCGGATGCAAGAAACAGTATTCTGACGAGTATTCAGATGAGGAGGTCGGTGGAATGGATGGTGATGATAGCTCCTTACCCTGTGTTCAGTGGCTTCATGTATCCTGCCTGTCTTCATGATGATTATCTTACATGCTACTTTTCTCCATCTTTTAAAAGAGCGAGTGCATCCCCTCAGACGCATTCTACAGATTTATCCCCAGTTCTGCTATGCCAGAACAAAGTTATCTGTTTTTGCTGCTGAGATAAATGATGGGTTTTCTTCATTAAAATTTCTCGTAGCTTTAAAACAAAGCCATTGATAAGCGATAAAGTGATGTTGTATCTTTAGAAGTACTGAAACACACTCGAAAAGTTTGTGTCCTCTTGTATGTCCACAGTTACTCTGGAGTGGAAAAGGAAGATTGGATTGAACTCTGATAGTTCAAAAGCTGTTCTTGGCAATGTTGTTAGACATTGTCTGGCTAAAATTAACAAATAGATATGCTGGGCCCCTACAGAAAGAGATCATGAAATCAAGGATGGTGGTGTTAGGGTAGAGCAAATTTTCAGACTAGTCTTGGGAAGCATACCAAATACCTTTGTTTTCAAAAAACAAGAAATACTTGCATGTGCTGCATACCTGTGAATACCACTTTAGAGATGAGGCAGAAGGATCAGGAGTCAGAGACCAGCCTGTAAATGCATAATGAGAACCAGTCTAAAGACAACCATCAAGCAACAATATAATCATTTTTGTAGGACATATTGATTTTTGACCTGAGAAAACTGGTTCATATAAATCATTTGTAAGCTGGGTGTGGTTGGCGCAAGCCTTTATATGCCGAGCACTCGGGAGGCAGAGGCAGGCGGATGCTCTGTGAATCGAGGCCACCTCGTCTAAACCCGAAGTGAGTTCCAGGAAAGGCACAAAGCTAACAGGGAAAACTCTGTCTCGAAAAACAAAACACACACCAAAAAAAACAAAAGAAAATTCATTTGTAAAAACTTTGAAAAACACTCTTTGTATGTTGAAGACTGTTAAGAATTAAGTTTGCCTAGAAAGATGGTTAAGAGCATTTATATTGCTTTCTACAGAAGACTTGTGGTCAAATCCTCTAGCACCCACATGGTGGCCTATACACCATCCACTACACTTTCATCTGTCCTCTATGTACCCAGGCTTGCACATGTGTACATCACTATGTGCAGCCACAACCTCACTAAATAACTATATATTAAGAAGGTTTGTTTCTGCATACTGGGGTGACCTATTGCATTCACAGGTAGGAAGATTTTACTAGAGAAAGCACACTGCCGTACCTCTTAATTGCATTCTTATCATCTATGATTTCATTGGCGTTTTTGTTGGCTTTCTTTTGTTTCATTTTGTTTTTTTTTTTTTCCAATAGCGTCTACTATGTAGCTCTGGCTGCCTGCGATCACTATGTAGACGAGAAATTGGCCCAGATTACTCCCCAGAGATCCATCTGTCTCTTGTTCCTGAGATTAAATGTGTATGCCACCCATGTCCAGGCTGTCCAGTCTTCTTAAGTGTATTTTTTTAAAAATTCTTTTTTCAAAAATGTGTTTTATGTCGTTTAGGCTCCTGGTGCTGTTGTGACTGAGAGCCAGACTGTACAAGAAGCGTGCTGATTTCCTGAGTAATGATGATGATTGCTTGTGTAATGTAGAGAGAATGTTCAAGGTGAGCATTGCTTAGAATGGACCTTGTTTCATCTTTTATCTCTCCATAGCAACCAGTATGTGAGTTTGACAGAGGTCCCTGTCCTCTGGGAGCCTGCTGTCCTTGAGTGTAAGACAGTCAGACTGGCCCATGTAAGGTCCACCTTATTAGAAGAGAATTCTGGTAATACCCTGGGAAATGAAGGAGGAGATCCAGAGAGGTAGCAAAGCCGGGTTGAATCTATGTTGGGAAGGTTCAAAGAAACGATGCAGTAGGTACTAGGGAGTGGTCTGGACTCAATGCACTGAAACTTGGTAAAAAGGCTTGCCTAGGTTCTTCTCTTGACAGGTGTCCTGTTACTGGGTGACACTTAACTTGCTTTTCTTCTTGCAATAAGTTCTACCAAAACTAGACCCATTATAGAACCCATGTGATGTGAAATTTCTAACTACTTAAGTGCTTTTTGGATTTATTACTCAGGTTTCATTGATAAGATTTTTTTCCTTTTTAATAACTCTATGTTGTATTACCTTTTCTTGTAGGAAAAAGGCAGAATAAACACCATATTATTAATTTCAGTGATATTAAAAGCCTTTTATCTATTCAGTTCTCAATGATGCATTGGTTGGTCTGCTGAAGGTGACTCAAGAACTTTGATGTCTTATTATCAGCTATGATGAATTTATTAGCTGTAGGATGGTTATGATGCTGTACTCCTGATGATCAGAGTGTCGCTTTTGTTGGTGAACGCCATAGTCTGTAGCTACAGGTTCTTATGGCAGAAGAATGATACAGGCTTTGTGTAAATTCCCCAGAGAGATCTGGTTCCACTATGCTAAATGCTACTATCTTAGTTTGCTTTCTGCTATCGGATGATAAAGCATCTTATCAAAAACAACCTGAGAAGGAGAAGGTTTATTTGCCTTACGTCACCAAAATCACAGCCAGTCAAGTCAGGGAAGCCGAAGGGCCAGGACTCAAGGCAGGACTCTACGAGACAGGAGCTGAGCCGTAGTCAATGCACAGAAGTGCAGCTTACTGGTCTTTGCTCCCCACAGCTTGCTTCAGCTTGCTCTAGATCACTCCGTCCAGGAGGCAGTGCCCATAAAGGGCTGTATCTCCCCAAAACAAACATCAGTCATTAATCTAGAAATGACTCACAGACCATGCCCACAGCCAGCCTGAATGGAGGAGTTTCCTCAATAGAATGTCCCTCTCTTAAGGTGACCTCCTAATTTGTGTCAAGTGATTAAACTAACCAGCACAATATTTTAGTTATTTCCTGGGTTGCTGAAATGAAACTTTTTCGAAGAATTGAGAATATACTTATATACACTCTGTAATCTTTTTTGTACTAGTGTACTTTGACTTTCCCATTTCAAAAATTTTAGGTGGAAATGATGGTAGATGCGTCGAACATATGAAGAAGTATGTGAAGTGTGATTGTTGGGCAAAGTCATCAAACTGGATAGAGATGGATAGCATGACCTTTAAATTGTGGCAGTGTGAATGGCAGCCAGAAAGGGGGTAGCCTAGCTGGGTTAGGTATATTCATGTTGAACTTATAGGTGAGGCACAGCTCTTGTTAATGTATTACATTTCTTAGAGACACAGTTTCCGCAGAAAGTGCAGCACTAATCACAGTGTGGTTTGCGCAATGAAAGTCCGTCAGGCTATCCTCCACCGAGTTCTTCGTCCACATCAAGCTTGGGGTATAAGTACGGGTCAAGCTTCTGTACCGGACAACCAAAATACAAGAAGTGGGGATCTGTAACTCATCAGAGCGTGGGCCTTGTGAAAGGTAATGAGCCAAACAACAAATCTTTGTTAAAGAGTATAGTTTCCCTTTTAGTTTAATGTATGCGTTTAGCAATTTGTCTCTTTTTAATCTAAGGTGATCCAAAGTTTAATGACTATTGTCTATGAAAAAGAGTAGGATGGAAATGAACAGACATAAAAGAAGCTAGGTTAAAACACAAAAGGTTCAGGGGGGGGGGGGGGGGGGGGGGGGGGGTGGCACAAGGAGAAAACAGACATGTGTCACCATCCCTCTTATTTTTATTCTTTAACACTTGGAATTACCAGATATACTGGGTGCTTTTCCCAGTGTTTAGGGCCATTGTTAAACTTCTCAAGGTTCACACAGAGCAAATGACTTCTTTTATAGTTTACTTTTTGTAAGGTTTTTTTTTTTTTTCCTTGAAAAGATTCTTAAATTAATTCAAAACAAAGATAAGTTAAAAAGGATTGTGGGCTGCTAAGTCACTGTTTTTTGACAGAAGATTGGTTCTTATAAGAATGGAAAGTTTTAGTAATGACGAATTCTGATTTATTTCCTAATATATGAAAGTCTAAGCAGTTGACTTTTCTCTGTAAATTAAAAACTTTTATTGGGAGATTATAAGCATAAATAAGTAGCTAGTACACTGAGCGTCTGTACCTTCTCATTCAGTGCATCCACAGATATACTCAGTCTTCCTCTGCTGGGAGTTCAGCCGATGACTTTTCATCTCCGAGATTTAGCTTTACCTCTCATGGAACATGCTTTAAAAGTGTGAATGAGACAGTCCAGTACTACAGAGCAACAGGAACTTGAGCCCGTATATGTTTATTGACTTTAAAGTGTCTAAAGTAGTTTCTGTCCTGTGCTAGCTTTCAGTGCTCAATGGAAAGTATATCAATTGTGGCTCCCCAGCAGTCTCCACTGGAACTGGTTGCGTCCGAACATGGAGTTGGTGCCCAGTATCATCCAGGGTGTCAGCTGTGAGTTGCTGGTTTTTTATGATTACTAGATTTGTTGAGGAGGAAGAGTTTTCTTTTAAAATGTATTTAAAATGACCTCATCATTTTTCTTATCATTACTTTAAAAACAGGTGTGATGGCTGTCAGATTTCCTCTATCAATGGTCTAAGTATCAATGCAGGAATGTGATGACTTGATTTTGTGAGCATGCTTCCAAGACGAAAACACAACACCAGGCATACTTTCGGCAGGATAAATGATGCCAGGTTAGAGCTGATGCTCACCTTTTTCCTTCCATCATCATAATACTACTAGTGAAGTGAGTTACCTGAAGTTTGCTGTTAGGGTCGTAGGTGTTACAGTGAGTGTTGTATGTTAGAGAGAAAGGGGCAGTCTGATTCCATTTCCTCCCTGAGAGTTTCCCTACTTCTTTCTTTTTAGCAGTAAGTAAGGTTGTTTTTCTGATTTCCAGAATGAAATGTTAGAATATATTTTCAGAAACTAAGCATGTTTAGTGGAATGCAGTGGAACTTGGTGGAGTATTAAGTTTTCATTTTGTGTTACATATTGTTATTGATCGTGAAATGCACAGAGCATAGCGTTATGCCATTATAAATGTACGAGTGATATTGTTAATTATGATGTTGTACAACTGTCTTACTATGTAATTTTCAAAAGTAATTTTGTGTCCACCAAAAACTAGCATTAATTCCTCTCACTTCCTCTTTTCTAATCCTGGTGTCTTAGTTATGGCCTTCCTATACTTGTGACAACACCATGACTACAAGCAGCTTAGGGAAGAAAGGAATTTTTATTTTAACAGTTTTACAATATTCTATAATCCAGGAAGTCAGGCAGGAATCTGGAGGCAGAACTGAATCAGAGGCCATAGAGGAGTGCTTGCCTATTGGCTTGCTCCCACCCCTGGCTTGTTCCTATCTCTGGCTTGCTGAGTCTTGCTTTCTTTTTGGACCTAGGACCGATTTTGAACCATGGGTGGCACCCATTAGGGGCTAGGTTCTCCATTATCAGACAGTAATTAAGAAAATGAGGGGCTTGGACGTGAACTCAACTGTACCTGACTCCCAATGGAGAACCTTGCCTATGGAGAGGTTGAAGGGACCTGGGAGACGAAGGCAGGCCCATTATCGGACCCCATTACCTGGGGCATCCCATATCTGGGAAAAAATGTCCTCCAACAGCTTTTTGGCCACGACGTTGGCTGTTTCCTTCTTGGTGGGGAATGCTTCCATCCATCCAGAAAAGGTGTCCACAAAAACCAGGAGGTAACGGTAGCCATAGAGTCCGGGCTTTACCTCTGTGAAATCTATTTCCCAATGAGTCCCAGGGCGATGGCCCCTTAGGCGGGTTCCCTTGCCTAAGTGGGCCTTTCCGGGGTTCACTTGGGTGCATGCTGGACAGCTAGAGGTCACTTGCTGGAGTATTTGGTCCTGGTTCAGTAGTATAGCCCCAGAAGTCTCGTCGGCCAGTAGGGCCTTCATTTTGCCCTTGCCTAGATGGGTCAGTGCATGAAGAAACTTGAGCATGTATTGGGTATGGGAAGTAGGCATGACTAGTTTGTCTTCTTTTGTATAAGCCTGCTTCTCAGAGTCCCATTCCGTCCCCATTTTCTTTGCTAGCTCATGGTCCTCAGGGCTGTAGGGCATAGGGCCTCTGCCAGGCGGCGGGTGACCCTGCAGGAGCATCAGCTGCCCTTCCTTGGGTGGTTGGGAGGCTGCGGCTCGGGCGGTTAGGTCAGCCAGCCTGTTTCCCCGAGCCACTGCTGTGTTCCCCTTTTGATGCCCTGGACAGTGCATTATACTGAGCTGCCGTGGGAGGAATAGTGCTTGTAGGAGATCCAGAATCTCCTTTTTATTCTTGATTCCTTTACCTTCTGAAGTCAGGAGGCCCCTTCGTCTGTAGATTTCTCCATGCATATGAGCAGTGGCGAAGGCATATCTGCTGTTAGTATAGACTGTGAGTCTCTTACCTTCTGCCATCCGGAGGGCCTGGGCGAGTGCGATCAGCTCCGCTCTCTGGGCCGATGTTCCAGCCGGCAACGGCGAGGCCCAGACCACCTCTGACTCAGTGGTGACAGCTGCTCCTGCTCTTCTCGTCCCTTCCTCGAGGAAGCTGCTCCCGTCCGTGAACCAGACATAGTCTGAGTCCTTTAATGGTTGATCGGTCAGGTCTGGACGGGTACCGTGCGCTTCCGCCAGGATCTGGAGGCAATCATGCTCCCCCGAGGAGGCAGGCAGGGGTAGTAGGGTGGCCGGATTGAGGGAGACTGTGGGGCCGAAAGTCACTCGGTAGGTATCTAGCAGCAAGGCCTGATAATAAGTCATTCTGGAGTTGGAGAGCCATCTGTCTGGGGGCTGCCGGACTAGGGCTTCCACCGCATGGGAGGATAGCACAGTCATTGGCTGACCCAGAGTCAGTTTACCCGCATCCTTGAGCAGGACTGCAATAGCGGCCACCATGCGTAAGCAAGGGGGCCATCCAGTGGCTACCGGGTCCAATTTCTTGGATAGATAGGCCACCGGCCTCCTCCAGGGCCCCAGTTTTTGCACTAATACCCCTTTGGCAAAACCTGAGTTCTCATCCACGAATAGTTCGAAGGGCTTAGTTAGATCTGGTAGGCCCAGGGCTGGTGACTCGAGCAATGCTCTCTTAATTTGTTGGAAGGCCTGTTGATGTTCTTCCTCCCATCGGAACATAATTCCCGGCTTAGTGAGAGGATACAGGGGGGCAGCCAGTTCAGCAAACCCAGGAATCCAGAGGCGGCAGTAGCCGGCCGTGCCCAAAAATTCTCGGACTTGCCGAGGGCCCTTGGGAGGGGGGATTGAGACAATTGCCTCTTTTCTGGCCTCGGTCAGCCATCTTCGCCCTCCCTCCAGGGTGTAGCCCAAATAGATAACTTTGTTTTGGCATATCTGGGCCTTTTTGACTGAGGCCCTGTAGCCCTTCTCCCCAAGCCTGGTCAGCAGAGCCTGAGTTCCTTCCAAGCATTCGGTCCGGCTCCTGGCGGCCAAGAGGAGGTCATCTACGTACTGGAGCAGAGTCAAGGTTGGGTGCTCTACCCGGAATCCGGCTAGATCTGCATGGAGGGCCTCATCAAAGAGTGTTGGGCTATTCTTGAACCCTTGAGGGAGCCGGGTCCAGGTCAGCTGTCCTGAAAGCCCGATTTCTGGGTCCCTCCATTCAAAAGCAAACAGTAGCTGGCTCTGAGGATGCAGTCTCAAGCAAAAGAAAGCATCTTTTAGATCCAGCACCGTATACCAAGTATGGGTCGGTGGGAGGGTGCTGAGGAGGTTGTAGGGGTTAGGTACTGTGGGGTGTATGTCTTCTACCCGCTTATTGACCTCCCTTAAGTCCTGGACCGGTCTGAATTCCCCCGTGCCTGGTTTCTTGACGGGTAAGAGGGGAGTATTCCAGGGAGATCGGCAGGGTTTGAGCACTCCCTGGTCTATTAGCCGCCGGATGTGGGGTTTAATCCCCTCCTGCGCTTCCCGAGACATGGGGTACTGTCTGATTGAGATTGGGGCTGCGGAGGCCTTCAATGAAATGACGAGGGGCGGCTGGTCGTGCGCAAGCCCCAAGCCTCCTGTTTCTGCCCATACCTGTGGAAACCTGTCTAGCCAGTCCTGCATCTCACCCGGTGGTTCTTCAGGGGGCTCAGGCTCGAAAAGGCGGTATTCTTCTTCCAGATTTAGGGCGAGGACTTGTAAAGGGGTTCCCCCAGGCCCCGTGACCGTGGGTCCTCTTTCATCAAAGTAAATCTGTGCTTTTAATTTGGTCAGTAAGTCCCGGCCCAGCAACGGGTGAGGGCAGTCGGGTATATGTAGGAAAGAATGGGTTACTTGCCCCGACGCCAACTGGACTTTTCTTTCAGTCGTCCACCGGTATCTCCTACTACCGGTGGCCCCCTGGACCAAGGCGGAACGGTCACTGAGGGGGCCCCCAGTATGGGTCAGGACCGAATGTTGGGCCCCCGTATCAACTAGGAAGGTTATGGGTTGCCCCCCGATCTTGAGGGTTATCCGAGGCTCAGGGGGGGGCTCCTGGCCTGGACCCCCCTAGTCTTCCAGATTAAGGAGGTCCACAGCCTTGGGTCTGGGTCGTCGGGGTCCCTGTGGTCTCTGTGGGCATTCCCGAGCCCAATGTCCTTTTCCCTTGCAGTATGCACACTGGTCCTTTTCCAAGGGGGGTCGCCTTCGTTCTCCCATCCTAACTCCCTCTCTGTCCTGACCCTGCAACACTACGGCGGCCAGTGTCTTGATCTCCTTGTGTCGTCTCTTGTCCCTCTCATCCTGCTTCTGCCACATCCTCTCCTCCCTTTCCTCCGGGGTTTCCCTCTTGTTAAATACTTTCTCTGCCTCCTTCAGCAGATCCGAAAGATTCAGTGTCGACAGTCCTTCTAACCTCTGTAACTTAGTCCTGATATCTGGGCTCGACTGGTAGATAAATGACAGGATAACTCCTGGCGCCTGCCCTGGGTCCTCTGGATCATAGGGGGTGTACATTCTATAAGCCTCTTTTAGCCTTTCTAAGAATGCGGCAGGCGTCTCCTCCCTTCCCTGGATAGTGCTTCTTACCTGGGCCAAATTAGTGGGCCGCCTAGCAGCGGCACGGAGACCCGCTAAAAGCAACTGGCGATAGAGACGTAGGTGTCCCCTACCTTCATCGGTGGTATAATCCCAATTCGGGCGCGTGAGGGGAAAGGCTATGTCAATGAGATTGGGGAGCTGGGTAGGTCTCCCATCTTCGCCGGGGACCAGCTTCCGTGCTTCCAGGAACACCCGCTGCTTCTCCTCCACAGTCAGGAGGGTCTGCAAAAGCTGTTGGCAGTCATCCCAGGTTGGCCGATGGGTCACTAGGATAGACTCAATCAAGTTGGTTAATGCCACGGGATCTTTGGAAAACGGGGGGTTAAATTGTTTCCAGTTATAGAGATCAGAGGCCGAGAATGGCCAGTACTGGAGATGGCGGCCGGGCCCTTCTCTGAGGGGAAAGGCCTTGGATTCCAGGGGGGTGTCATCCCGGCGGGCCCGAAGGCGACCGGCGATGGGTGAGGGAGCCGGGGTCCCCCCTGTGTCCCCGCCAGTTGCCATCTTCTCAGGGGCTGCTGCCCCTCCGATGGCCGTCATCCCTGTTTCCGGTCCCGCGGCTGGCGCGGCCGGTGCCGCGCGATAAGGCGGCGGCTCAGCTGTTAGGAGGTCAATGAGGGGAGAGTCTAGGTCGGAGGGGAGGACGGAAGGCTTGAGAGCCTCTTTGCGGGGAAGTATAGGGTATAAAGAGGAGGAAGAAATCGCAGGAGGTGCGGAGGGCGGGGGAGAAGCCAAAGGGGTTGTAGAGGGACCTAGGAGGAAGGGCTTGACCCATGGAAATGGGTTTTCTACCAGGGATCTCCAGATGGCTATGTAGGGGACCTGGTCCGGGTGCCCGTGGGGTTTGGGGGCATAAATCTTCCCTTCAATCTGTGAAATCAAAGAGAGGTTAAAGGAGCCCTCTCGGGGCCAGCCGACACCCATCATAACCCATTCGGCCTCGCAGAGAGTGGTCCATTTATTCTTTTTGATGATGACTCCTTCATTGTTGCCACGGCCTTTTACGTCCGACCAGCGGTCGAGAGTGAGGCTCAGGGGCGTAGCGACGGTTTGTCCCATTCTGGTGTCTAGATAAAGAAGAATTAGGCAGCAAACAAGAAACAGACAAACAACAGACGTTACAACAAATCGCGCTGCGCGGCTTCGGCGCAAAACCGAAAGCAAGAACTCAGTCGGGGATTGGGAGGGTTTGCGCCCTCCGTCCCCTGCCAACACCACGTATCCCTCGGATACCTGGGAGGCCCCGAAAAACCGTGCCCCAAAGGGGACTTCAGACTCCCATGGAACGTCTTCCAGGGTTGGTGAGCGAAGTCCGGGCTCGTCAGCCCCTTCAGCCTCACCCCGATACAGAACACTAGGGGAGATACCCTAGTGCGGGACTCAGGCGGCCCGGCCTCACGGCAAGTCTGCCTGCCTCCTCTCCCGGCACTACAATCAGGCGGCCCGGCCTCACGGCAGACCTTGCCCGCCTCCTTTCCTGGTCCCTCCGGACGCTGCGCAGGAACAGAGCTCAAACATAGAAACAGACAGCACAGAGACAAAACGGACACAGGACGGCTCGAGCTTAAACATAAATACCGAGGCCGGCCGGCTTATCTCCTGATGGTGGGTTGGTGGTCCGTGAGTAGAGGGTCTCTGCCTCCTGGCTGGCTCGCCAAATGAAAGACCCCCGGAGAGGTCTCCCCTCAGGAGAGACCCCCGGCTCAAGGAGCACGCAGAGACCACGGATCAGATGCAACAGCACGAGGTTTATTTAAACACAGGTACCTGGGGCAACCAAGTCTCTCGGAAAACTTGCGCGCCTCTGGGTTGGTAAGATGGGTTTTTATAGCAAGAAGCGCGGGAAAGCATTAGTCAAAGGGTTCTGATTGGATAATTTAAACAAGGCGCGAATGGTTACAAAGCTCTGATTGGACAATTCAAGTGAGGCGCGAATAGTCAAAGGGTTCTAATTGGACAAAGCTCTGTCAAAGTGAGGCGCGAATAGTCAAAGGGTTCTAATTGGACAAAGCTCTGATTGGACAATTCAAAGTGAGGCGCGAATAGTCAAAGGGTTCTAATTGGACAAAGCTCTGATTGGACAATTCAAAGTGAGGCGCGAATAGTCAAAGGGTTCTAATTGGACAAAGCTCTGTCAAAGTGAGGCGCGAATAGTCAAAGGGTTCTAATTGGACAAAGCTCTGATTGGACAATTCAAAGTGAGGCGCGAATAGTCAAAGGGTTCTAATTGGACAAAGCTCTGTCAAAGTGAGGCGCGAATATATGAGCATAAATCAAATGGGGCGTGAACTCAGGCTCAGGGCGGTTTGTGGGTTTTTCCCTTGGTAACCAGATATGTGTGTTGGCTCAACCCCTATCTAGAATTCCAGCTGCTCTGGCCCTCCCGCACTGACGCCAGGCAGTCTGCCCCCGACATCCTGCTTATCTATCGGCTATCTGGGCTGCGGTGGGGCCATTCTATTTCCTGGAACTGTCTTTTGTTCCCTTATAAGCCTTGCAAACATAGCATTACTATAGGGGTGCCGGGGGGTCTTTCAACTTATTTATTTATTTATTCATTCATTCATTCATTCGTTTGTTTTGTTCGGGTCAAGGCACAGACATTCCACAGCATCCCTGTGGAGGTTAGAGGACAGCTTGTGAGAGCCACTTCTGTCCTTTCACCAGGTAGATTCTGGGGAGCAAAGTGAGATTCTCAGACTTAGCAGCAAGTACTACCCACTAAGCCAACTTACTTCTCATTGGTCTGTGTAGTTAGTCCAAATGTGAGCCTGAGATAGATGGTGGCACGGTGGATCAGTGTTGTGTTGTGTTTTTCTGGACTCTGTTTTTTTCCTCCACTAGCTTCAAGTTGCAAGGTGTGGCCCTACCTGCTTCCTTTAAGCACCTCCCTATTCCTTGATTTGGAATGCTTCTCATAATGCTGAGTTAGTACTTCATTGTATCCAGCAATTCAGAGAAATTGGATGTGGATCCGTGAAGTTTGTTCTCTCCAAGGAAATTCAATGCTGTAGGAATGCATTTTTTAAAGATCTGTACAAAAGACCCTGAGTCATGCGAATGAAGTATCACATGCTAGGCTTACTGAGACTTGAGAGCCAGAGCTCCTTCCTAGGGCTCTGCCAACCATTATGTGCAGTGCCATCAAATGTTAGAAACAGCTGTTACAGCCATTAGATTATACTTGGAGTGTATGCTAAAAAGAGAGCCTCTAGTGCAGAACACAAGAGAGGCTGTCCCATAAAATACATTGGGCTCAGAAAAGCATGCACATTTAGATGAAAACAGCAAGTGATTGCTGTGGGTGACTGTTGGAAGTGATGCATGTGACATCTTATGGGTAGGTGTTGGCTGTACTGTCAGAGCATTTGAGCTATAGTATGTGGCTCTGGACCACTTGTAGCCCCTTCCTTTTTTCAGGTGTATCTGGGGGTATTCTTCATTGTTGAGTGAGCCAGGGAAGAGGTGGATATGTGGCAGACTGGTGGCCTCCTTGTCCCACAGCTGGACTGGCCAGCCATGTAAGTGGCTGATCATGGGATGCTGATGCTTTGCCTTCACTCAGGTTGTAGCTCCTAAACATTTGATAAGTTGTCTTTTTTGCTTGATTGGTTTTGTTTTTTTGAGATAAGGTTTCTCTGTATAGTTTTGGTGCCTGTCCTGGATCTCGTTCTGTAGACCAGGCTGGCCTCAAACTCACAGAAATCCGCCTGCCTCTGCCTCCCGAGTGCTGGGATTAAAGGTGTGTGCCACTGCTGCCCGACAGTAAGTTGTCTTTTTAAAGAAGGGAAACCTTGGACTATTCATTGTTTCTAAGGTTGCTTAAACAAATGTTACTCCAAAATCTCATTTTCTAGGGTGTGGGATAGATAGCTCAGTTCATAAAGTGATAATTATTGTGCAAACATGAGGACTTGAATTAGATCTCCAGCAAAACGTTGGTGTGGTGATATACATGCTTATAATCCCAACTCTGATTGGTATTGGATTCACTGGCCAGACTTGCTAGCCTAATCAGCAATTCACAAGTTTCAGCGAAAGCCCTGTATCATACAATCAAAAAGGATGTTACCTGAAAAAAGAAGACACTGGAGGTTTTCCTCTGGCTTTCTTTCACAGACTGTGCACCTGCACCTCCTCCTCCTAAATCTCATTTTCTTTGCGGAAGGTGGAACCAGGAATGATTGGGGTAGCCAGGTGCAGTGGCAAGAGGCTGAGACAGGAGCATCTCTTGAACCCAGGGATTTGAGTTAGGCTGGACAACATATTGAGACCCTGTCTCTGGGGAAGAAAAGAAGGGAGAAAGAGAATAAATTCTAACTTTCATCTTTTCTTGCAAAGATATGTTTCCCTTTCCAGTATTAAAAAAAGTTTGTTATATCTCTGTATCTTCTTAATTTTACTTTGAACCTAAAACTACTCTAAATACGTTTTTTTCTTTGAAAAGGAAAAAAAGAATGTGGTATTAAATACTTTAAATGACATCTACAGATGATTTTAGTTGTGAATATTGTTTCTTTTTTCCATCCTCTTTTTCAGAAGCTGAACAAGGTGAAAGGAACATTCACCCCACAGCGATGATGCTGACCAGCATTATTAACTTACTGCAAACTCTGTGTCTCTCTGTTGGAGTTCATGCTGACATCATGCAGAGCGAGGCTACCAAGACTTTGTGTGGGCTGCTGCGAATGTTAGTGGAAAGCGGAACAACAGATAAGCCATGTATGAAATGAGTAACTATGGGCCACAGAGACTCAGCGTGGAGAGATGTGTAAATCTCTCATACTTGTCTGGATGTGAGAACATGAATCAGAATGCATGTGAGGATATATGTAGTAAGGCTCCTAGGGCTGCTCTACCAAGGAAGCTGTAAATAAGAAAATCTTGTTGGGCTGATTCCTTTCTGAGACTACCAGGGAGAATCTGTTCTAGGCTTCTCTAGTATTGGTGGTTTGCTTGGCATTTCTTGGCTTGTAGGCTTATCACCCTAGTCTTTGTCTTCTTGTTCACACTTTCTTCTGCATGTGTGTGTTTGTGTTTCAGATTTACTTTTTACAAGAGTAACAGTTGACCTCATCCAATCTAACTCCATTTCCAGACAAGATCACATTTTGAGATACTGGAGTTAAAATGCTTTAACATGTGAATGAGGGGGTAGGGATGGAGTTGGGGGAAGTGTATGTGTGAGAGCTAGTCAACCTCTGATGTTGCTTCCTTAGAGTTCTCGAGACTAGAAATCCTCAAAGCAGGCTGTCAGCAGAGCCACGTTCCTTCCTGAGCCCTAAAAGAGTATGTGTGTGTTAGCTGTGTATGAGTGCTTAAATTTCAGTATGTTGATATGAGACAGAATGTATTTGTCATTGCTGAATGTTTTAGTCAGAGTTCTCTAGAGAAACAGAACTGATAGAATCTATCACAGGCTATGGTCCAACTATTTCAACATTGGCTATCTCCTAACAGAAAGTTCAAGAATCCAGTAGTTATGGGCTGGAGACATGGCTTAGAGGTTAAGAGCACCAACTGCTCTTCCAGAGGTCCTGAGTTTGATTCTCAGCACCCACATGGTGGCTCACAACCATCTGTAGTGAGATCTGGCACTCTCTTCTGTGTATATAATAAATAAATAAATCTTTAAAAAAACCAACCAACCAAACAAACAAACAAAAGAATCCAGTAGTTGTTTTGGTCCACAAGGCTTAATGTCTGTACTGGCCTTCAGTATATGCCAGAATCCCAAAGAAGTAGGCTCTAAGAATCCCAAAGAAGTAGGCTCTAAGAATCCCAAAGAAGTAGGCTCTAATACCAATGAAGGAATGAACTTGCCAGTGAGAGCGAATGCAAGCAGGCAAAGAATAGATGCTTCCTTCTTCCATGTGCGTTATGTAGGCTGCCACACCAGAAGGTGTGGTCCAGATTTAAGATGTGTCTTCCTACCTCAGATAATCAAGAAAAATTCCTCACAGGTATACCTAGCATCTTGGGTTTTACTTAATTCCAATTGGTCAAGGTGACAGCCAATAATAGAGTCACACTGGATGAGTGATCTTTGTGTTGGAAGCATGAAGATTTGTTTGAGTGTGGGTGTGTGAATATGTGTGTAAGTGAATGTCTGTGAGAGCATACGGCTGTGCGTAAGTAGCTGTATCAGATGTAGTGTGAATGAGCTGTGTGTGTTCTAGTTGTGTGGTTGCAAGTGTGTGAGAATAGTGAGAGTGAATGTGTATGAATAGTGCTTGAGTGTACAGGAGTGATTGAGGGTATGTTGGAGTTTTACTGAGTGTAAGTGCAAAACCAAGTATGGATAATGAGCATACCTAAGTGTCAGTGCCAGTGAGAGTGAGGGAATGTGTATGTGGGTGAGGGGATAAACATGAGTACACATGGTTGTGATAACATGTGATAGTATGGGGGCAGGTATTTGAGTGTATATATATGTAACTCAGCACATGCATGGTGTCTGTCTTGACAGTGATTTGTGTGATTGCACTATTGTGAAGGTACGTAAGAGAGTAAAGGTCAGAATTTTGAGGAGGAGGCTTGATTGATGATAGAGGGAGAAAGTGAGCACATGTATGTGCATAGGTGGATGTGTATGAATGTTTTAGTCTGAGAATTGTCTAGGCATGTCTTATTTTATGTGTAAATGGGAGAGGGATGCATGTAGGGGTGCATGCAAAGTGTGGGCTTGCGTCTTAGGTTCTGTATGTAATTGTGTGAGACATAGGGATTGTGTAATTATGATTCTACTAGTGATTACAGTAGTGGTAAAGGTGAGCATGTGTCAGTATTCGTGAGTGACTATGGCAGAGAGCATTTGAGTATTTCTCAGTAATTTTATGAGTTAGTGTCTAAGTATATATGTGAATGTTAGTGTATGAGCCTGTGTCTTATGTATGACATGGGTCATAGTAAGCTTGGAAGGCAACATGGGCTAGTGGGAAGATAAGCTGCTGCTGTTGCTGCAGTAGGATCTGGGAAAGTCACTGCAGTGTCCAATGGGCACTCAGACCTCAGGCTTACATCCTAGCTTGAGAGAGAGTAGAAAGGGAGCCATGTCCTTTGGACCCTGGGAAGTCAGTAGGAACAGAAAACTTCATTCTTATTGTGCATGTTAGCACGTCCCTCTAATCCCAGAATTGGAGAGGTAGTGGTGGGCTCATGTGTTCTGGTTACATAGAGAAAAAATAAGTAAACCTGGATGGGACATTTTATGATGTAGATCAAAATGGGATCATGGGGACGTTTAAGACACATGAGCTTAAAAAGTGTAATAGATGCATATTGTAAATTACTGTTGTTAGAATTATAGATTATATTGTCTAGGAACTGTATAAATAGATTAAATTGACTAATTTGAGTTACATACATTTTAAAGGTTTAAAAAATGCTGTGAAATATTTGTTGAACTACCTTAAAAGCCTTCCTCCACTCTTCTCACAGTCCGCTTGTAAAGTAGCTTATTACCCAAAATGAATTAGTAGGTTGTTTAAATGCAAGGGTTGTGCTCATGCTTTGATTTCTAGCATCTTGGTTCAAGCATGTCTTATCTCCTCTGGCAGCTCCTCCAGACAGACTGGTGTGCAGGGAGCAGCACCGGAGCTGGTGTACACTGGGCTTTGTGCGGAGCATCGCACTCACCCCGCAGGCCTGTGGTGCCCTCAGCTCCCCACGGTGGATTACGTTGCTCATGAAGGTTGTGGAGGGACATGCACCCTTCACTGCTGCCTCACTGCAGAGACAGGTAATGTGCTGCTAGCAAAACCCAATTCACTGAGAGAGAGGGCAGTACTGAAGCTCCCTGACCCTGAAACCATGTTAATTGTTGAGCAGTGAATGTAGCAAATAGCAGCAAGTGAAAAGGTAGACCTTTTGGCTGTGGCTGCTGAGGTTCTTGATTACTGCAGTCACTTAAGTTGCTAAATATATTTATTTGCCTTTTCACAACTGCTCTCTCTGCCCCATTGAAATAGTAGTATGGTTGCCAAGAATTAAGTTTAAAGAATAGTTTCACTTAAATACACACATTTTGAATTTCTGATAATCTTTCCTGTTAACCAACTTGATTAATCATGAATGTCAAAGTTGTGCATCATTAATTTTATTAAGGGATAAAATCATGTCTTCTTTGGAAATTGTCATTTTATGTTGTCTCTGATCAGATCTTAGCTGTTCATTTACTACAAGCAGTTCTTCCGTCATGGGACAAGACAGACAGGGCCCGGGACATGAAGTGTCTTGTGGAAAAGCTGTTTGGTTTCTTGGGCAGTTTGCTCACGACTTGTTCTTCTGATGTCCCATTACTTAGAGGTGAGTGGCTGTGCCTTTACTTGGTAGCCAAGTTTAATGAGCAGTGTGCCACATGATTTTTCTCTCTGCTTCAGAATCCACACTGAGGAAGCGGAGGGCCCGGCCACAGGCTTCCTTGACGGCCACCCACAGCAGCACTCTGGCTGAAGAGGTGGTGGGGCTGCTCCGCACTCTGCACTCCCTGACCCAGTGGAATGGCCTCATCAACAAATACATTAACTCCCAGCTTTGCTCTGTCACACACAGCTGCTCTGGGAAGACTTCAGAAAGGGTGTGTTCCATGTCTTCAAAAGCATGCTGGGACTGTAGCTGTCAAGTTATCTTTTCGAACATGAAGCATTTTTGTTTCAATATTTATTTAAGGGCATTTCAATGGAAATAATTATTGAAGAAATTAACAATTCAGAAAGGCATGTGTATGCCTGTAGTCCCAGCTGCTTGAAAGGATGAGGCAGAAGGTTTGCTTGAGATTTCAAGTCTGGGACAATGTAGTGAGATACTCTGTTCCCTAAAATTAGTTTATTAGTTATTAGTAAATGAATTGAAGTGGCTTGCATTTAGCTAAACTCATAAGGCCAGGCAGCTCTGAGGGATTTCCACTTCACACTTGCTGTCTCCTTCTGCTCTAGGTCCTGTTAGAGGACTACTTCCCAGACTCTGAGAACCTTGAAGTGGGGGGCCTCATGGCAGTCCTGGCTGTGATTGGAGGGATCGATGGCCGACTGCGCCTTGGAGGCCAGGTCATGCATGATGAGTTTGGAGAGGGCACAG
This sequence comes from Onychomys torridus, assembly GCF_903995425.1. Lineage (NCBI taxonomy): Eukaryota > Metazoa > Chordata > Mammalia > Rodentia > Cricetidae > Onychomys > Onychomys torridus. The sequence continues at coordinate 39,755,953 of NC_050443.1, forward strand.
TGACTCGCATCACCCCAAAGGGCAGAATCACCGTGCAGTTCTGTGACATGCGGATGTGCCGAGTTTGCCCGTTGAATCAGCTCAAACCGGTATGTAGCTTTGCTGAGTGTTAGGGTGGCACTGAAACTGCCTTATAATGTTAGAACTTGGAAGAACCTGTCCTTTATGTTGCCTTCTGGGAAGCTATGTGAATGAGGAGTTCCCTCTCTTCCTATGCTAGCTTGTACTCCAAAGAAAGGCCCATCTCATAGGGAGCATGCAACCAGGGGACTTGTAGTCTCAATGACATAAAAAGGGATTAACAATCTATAAAGTAATTTTAAGTATTTAAGATAGGAGTTTCTAAAATGTTTTTTTTTTTTTTTTTTTTCTTTTGGTTTTTCGAGACAGGGTTTCCCTGTGTAGCTTTGTGCCTTTCCTGGAACTTGCTTTGGAGACCAGGCTGGCCTTGAACTCACAGAGCTCCACCTGCCTCTGCCTCCCAAGTGCTGGGATTATAGGCATGCGCCACCACCTCCCGGCTAAAATGTATTTTTCTTGAGTAATTTGATTTCTAAAAATGGTTTCTTAAAAAATAATGTTTAGTTAGAAAAATGCTTTTTAATTATGTTGAATGCTATAGCTTAACAAGTTACTATAACATAAGTCCATGACTTAGGGACAGTAGAGAAGGTTTATATGATTCTGATGTAACTCAACTGCAATTTGACTGTAATTTTTTTAATAAAACATGTTGATTATAATAGGAATAAATACATGTAGAAAATTTGGGATGTTCAGAAAATGTCTTAACTTATAATTACTACCTTGATGTGTTATTGTTGACAAACTGGTAATAAAAACATTAATATAAATTGTATCTGTTGTATACACACTTTTATCTTCTTGTAGTATCTTTTCAGAATTTTCTCAGGTAGGATATGACTCAGAGTATGTGTATTTAATTTAAATTCAGGGATTATGCTCAAATAAGTTTCAGACTTGTTCATCTCATCAGCAACTCTTAGAAGGTTTTGTGCCCTTTCTTCAGCTCCCTGCTGTGGCCTTTAGCGTGAACAATCTGCCTTTCACCGAGCCCATGCTTTCTGTCTGGGCTGAGTTGGTGAACCTTGCTGGAAGCAAACTGGAAAAGCACAAAACAAAGAAATCAGCGAAACAGGCCTTTGCAGGTCAGTACAGAGTGTTCCTGGTAAGATAGTCTGAACTGGTATTGTTTGCCCTCCAGTCAGAGTGGGTTCATGTGACTGACTGTTGAAGCCTTCGAGTTCACATGGGCTTAGCGCTTACCAGTCTATAGTTAGGAATATAAGATACTTTTTGGGTTTCCCTTTGGCCTCATATTTGGAACCCCATCACGTCTAACTGCTAGAGTTTATTCTTAGATGACTTTTAGGATATTGGGTTCACTTCCCCTCTGCTGGCTCTCCGCTCAGGACATCCTCAGAGTCAGCTCTAAGGAACTTTGTCTTTGGATTCTCTTTGTTTGGTCTCTATGTGTGGTGGGCAACTTGCTTAAACCTTTCTTTTCTTTGGGTCTGGGTTATTACCCTCATGATTTTCCTCTTCCTGCCCCTTGGTTATTCTCAGAGTTTGTTTCTCGCTTGCTCTGTATTCCATTGAAATCCATGTGGTTTCACTCGTCACCCCCAGCTCATTCTGTCTACTCTTTGAGCATGCTCCCCCAATTGACTCTCCATATTTGTTGTTGTTGCTCCAACATTTATGATGGTAAACACCTTTACGTCTGAAGTTCACAACTCTGAATGGAGGGCCTGTGGATATAAAAGCTGTTGTGTCAAATTCAGTCTGTTTTCTCCCAATTGCCTCCATTTTTCTCATCATGGTGAACAAACTGCTGTGAGAGAGATTTGTCCTGACTGTGGGCCAGGCAGGACAACTCTAGCTACAAACTGGTCTGCCCATTGGTACAAGTTTAGTGTCCAAGGTCTCCTATAATTTCATTCTTTGAACCTACACTTGCTGTGCTGTCCCAAGGCCTCATGCATCCCCTGCTTAGGAAAGTTGCTCCTCACTTTTGTATCCTTGGTCTGCTGCTGTCAGGCACATGTGGCATGGCTTCATATCACTGGATCAGAGTTCATTCTAGGGAAATAGCTTCAGTTAAACTAGATGCATCTGACTAAATTCCTCCTAGGAATATTGCAAGAAAATATGAAAATGTTTTATTTGTCTCTGGTTGACATTTCAGTCATTTGGGAAACATTTAATGATGACAGTAAATGCTTGTGTGGTTCTGGTTCAGCCTGTTAGCTCTTTCACTTAGCTCTTCCTCAGTGACAACAATTGTGTGTGATCAGTTCATTCCTGAAAGGCATGCCATTGCCTTCCTGTTGCAGAGATGATGGTTGGGGAAGAGGAGAGACTGAACTGGATATGTGGTTGTTACTGGGTTCTTTGGTTCCATAGGACAAGTAGACTTGGACCTGCTGCGGAGCCAGCAGTTGAAGCTGTACATCCTGAAAGCAGGACGGGCACTGCTTTCCCACCAAGACAAACTAAGGCAGATACTGTCTCAGCCAGCTATTCAGGAGACTGGCATTCTTCATTCAGGTATCTTAAAGAGGGAGGGTTCAAGTAGATTTGAAAGAAAGGAAGATATTCTAGTAGAAAAATATACCAAGTATATGAATAAGCAGTTCATAAAAGGAGAATACAGGCTCTTGTATGTGGCCTGACTGCCAGTCACCAACTGTAAATGCAGTTGTCATCTTACAAGATTTGTGTGTCTGAGGGACGGGGTGTTCTGAGAAACTCTCGTGTCTGGCTGTTTAAGGTACAGGTGGGCCAGTGCATCACCTTTAGTAGAGATATTGGCTTTTGAAAAGTAGAATGTACAAATTTTGTTTTCAAATTCAGATGATGGAGCAGCTGCGTCCCCTGATCTTGGGGACATGTCACCTGAAGGGCCTCAGCCTCCAATGATCCTCCTGCAGCAGTTACTGTCCTCAGCCACCCAGCCATCTCCTGTGAAAGCTATATTTGATAAACAGGAACTTGAGGTACACTTGTCTACCCTTGACAGGAACGGCTGATTGACGACTCTGTACTAAGCAGTCAGCAGCGGCATTTGACTACCAGTTCGTTTCCTTTTTCCACTTGCTTTTCCTATCTCTAACATGTCTTATTATCATTTTGAGATACACTCATAAATCTGTGCTTTCTGCAATGTAGCTCATAGAAGGTGTTAGTTGTTCACTTTTTTTAGATGGTAGAGGTTAGATAAGGACACTTCCCTTAACGTTCTTTATTTGCCCAGGCTGCTGCTTTGGCCCTCTGTCAGTGTTTGGCTGTGGAATCCACACATCCTTCAAGTCCAGGGTGTGAAGACTGTAGCTCCAGTGAGGCCACAACCCCAGTCTCCATACAACACATCCATCTTGCTAGGACTAAGAAGCGCAGGCAGTCACCAGCTCCTGCTCTGCCTATTGTGGTACAGCTCATGGAAATGGGATTTCCTAGGAAGAACATAGAGTTTGCTCTGAAGTCGCTCACCGGCACCTCTGGGAATGCATCTGGTTTGCCTGGTATGACTTTTTCTTGTCCATGCTTGCTTGTTTGTGGGTTTAAAGTTCATTGCTATTAGTCTTGATGGCAGCTGAGTGTTTTTGCTCATAGGTGTGGAAGCCTTGGTTGGGTGGCTGCTAGACCACTCTGATGTCCAGTTTACAGAGTTCTCGGATGCAGAAACAGTATCTGACGAGTATTCAGATGAGGAGGTGGTGGAGGATGTGGATGATACTCCTTACCCTGTGGTCAGTGGCTTCCATGTATCCTGCCTGTCTTACATGATGATTATCTTACATGCTACTTTTCTCCATCTTTTTAAAGAGCGAGTGCATCCCCTATGAACGATTCTACAAGATTTATCCCCAGTTCTGCTATGCACAGAACAAAGTTATCTGTTTTGCTGCTGAGATAATGATTGGGTTTTCTCCATTAAAATTTCTCGTAGCTTTAAAACAAACCATTGATAACGATTAAGTGATGTTGGTTATCTTTTAGAAGATACTGAAAACACTGAAAAGTTGTGTCTCTTGTAGTCACAGTTACTCTGGAGGTGGAAAAGGAAGGATTGATTGAACCTGAGAGTTCAAAGCTGTTCTTGGCAATGTTGTTAGACATTGTCTGGCTAAAATACAAATAGATATGCTGGGGCCCTCTACAGAAAGAGGATCATGAATTCAAGGATGGTTGGTGTTAGGTAGAGCAAATTTCAGACTAGTCTTGGAAGCATACCAATACCTTCTGTTTTTCAAAAACAAAAATACCTGGCATGGTGCTGCATACCTGTAATACCACTTTAGAGACTGAGGCAGAAGGATCAGGAGTCAGAGACCAGCCTGTAATGCATAATGAGAGCCAGTCTAAAGACAACCATCTAAGCAAACAATAAATCATTTTTGTAGGACATATTGATTTTTGACCTGAGAAAACTGTTTCATAAAATTCATTTGTAGCTGGGTGGTGGTGGCGCAAGCCTTTAATCCGAGCACTCGGGAGGCAGAGGCAGGCGGATCTCTGTGAATTCGAGGCCAACCTGGTCTACCAAGTGAGTTCCAGGAAAGGCACAAAGCTACACAGGGAAACTCTGTCTCGAAAAACAAAAAAACAAAAAAAAAAAAGAAAATTCATTTGTAAAAACTTTGAAAACTTTTGTATGTTGAGAACTGTTAAGATTAATTTTGCCTAGAAAGATGGTTAAGAGCATTTATTGCTTTTACAGAAGACTTGTGTTCAATTCTTAGCACCCACATGGTGGCCTATAACCATACGTAACTTTATCTGTCCTCTATGGTACCAGGCTTGCACATGGTGTACATACATATGTGCAGCCAAAACACTCACTAATATATATATATATTACAAAGGTTTGTTTTGCATACTGTGCTATTGCTATTAAGGTAGGAAGATTTTATAGAGAAAGCACAGTACCTCTTATTGCATTCATTTATATTATGGATTTCATTGGGTTTTTGTTGGGTTTTTTTGTTTATTTGTTTGTTTGTTTTTTTCCAATAGGGTCTTACTATGTAGCTCTGGCTGGCCTGGAACTCACTATGTAGACGAGAATGGCCCCAGACTCCCAGAGATCCATTTGTCTCTGTGTCCTGAGATTAAAGGTGTATGCCACCATGTCCAGCTGTCAGTCTTTCTTAAGTGTATTTTTTAAATTCTTTTTTTCAAATGTGTTTATGTCGTTTAGGCTCCTGGTGCTGTTGTGACTGAGAGCCAGACTTACAAGAAGCGTGCTGATTTCCTGAGTAATGATGATTATGCTGTGTATGTGAGAGAGAATGTTCAGGTGAGCATTGCTTAGAATGAGCCTTGTTCATCTTTTATCTCCCATATGCTAACCAGTAGTTGAGTTGACAGAGGTCCCTGTCCTCTGGGAGCCTGCTGTCCTGTGAGTGGAAGACAGTCAGACTGGCCCAGTAAGGTCCACTTATTAGAAAGAGATCTGGATACCATGGGAATGAGGAGGAAGAGACCAGAGAGGTAGCATGCTCTGGTTAGATCTATGTTGGGAAGGTTCAAAGAGAACATGAAGTAGGACTAGGGAGTGTCTGGACTCATGCTGAGACTTTGGTAAGAAGGCTTGCTAGGTTCTTCTCTTGACAGGTGTCTGTTACTGGGTGGACACTTAACTTGCTTCTTCTGCAATAAGTTCACCAAACCTAGACCCATTATAGACCCATGTGATGGTGAATTTTCTAACTTACTTAATGCTTTTGGATTTATTAGCTCAGGTTTTCATTGATAAGATTTTTTTTCCTTTTTAATCAACTCTAGTTGTATTACCTTTCTTGTAGGAAAGGCAGAATAAACACCATATTTATTATTTTCAGTGATATTAAAGCTTTATCTATTCAGTTTTCTCAATGATGCATTGGTGGTCTGCTGAAGGTGACCAAGAAGCTTTGGATTGCTTATTATCAGCATGATGAATTTATTAGCTGTAGGATGTGTTTGAGCTGTTACTCCTGATGATCAGAGTGTCCTTTTGTGTGAACGCCATAGTCTGTAGCTACAGGGTCTTATGGCAGAAGATGATACAGGCTTGTGTGTATATTTCCCAGAGAGATCTGGTTCCACTTATGCTAAATGCTACTTATCTTAGTTTGCTTTCTGCTACTATGATAAAGCATCTAATCAAAAACAACCTGAGAAGGAGAAGGTTTATTTGGCTTACGTGCACCAATCACAGCCAGTCAAGTAGGGAAGCCAGGGCCAGGACTCAAGGCAGGACTCTAGAGACAGGAGCTGAGCGTAGGTCATGCAGAAGTGCAGCTTACTGTCTTTGCTCCCCACAGCTTGCTCAGCTTGCTTAGATCACTCGTCCAGGAATGGCAGTGCCCATAAAGGGCTGTATCTCCCCCACAAACAAACATCAGTCATTAATCTAGAAAATGACTCACAGACATGCCCACAGGCCAGCCTGATGGAGGCAGTTCCTCAATTAATGTTCCCTCTTCTTAGGTGACTCTAATTTGTGTCAAGTTGATAAACTAACCAGCACAATATTTTTAGTTTATTTCTGGGTGCTGAATGAAATCTTTTTCTGAAGAATTGAGAATACTACTTATATACATTGTATCTTTTGTCTAGGTGTACTTGACTTTCCATTTCAATTTTAGGTGGGAATGATGGTTAGATGCTGTCGAACATATGAAGAAGTATGTGAAGGTGATGTGGGCAAAGTCATCAAACTGGATAGAGATGGATTACATGACCTTAATGTGCAGTGTGATTGGCAGCAGAAAGGGGGTACCTACTGGGTTAGGTATATTCATGTTGAACTTATAGGTGAGCACACTCCTTGTTAATGTATTACATTTCTTAGAGACACAGTTCCCAGAAAGTGAACACTAATCACAGTGTGTTTGCCAATGAAATCCTCAGGCTATCCTCCACCGAGTTCTTCTTCTCACATCAAGATTGGTGATAAAGTACGGGTCAAAGCTTCTGTTACCACACCAAAATACAAGTGGGGATCTGTAACTCATCAGAGCGTGGGGCTTGTGAAAGGTAATAGCCAAGCAACAAATGCTTTGTTAAAGAGTATAGTTTCCTTTTATTTATGTATGCGTTTAGCATTTGTCTCTTTTTACTAAGGTATCCAAAGTTTAATGACTATGTCTGAGAAAAAGAGTAAAGGATGGAAATAACAGACATAAAAATAGCTAGGTTAAACACAACAGGTTCTGCTACAAGGAGAAAACAGACATGTGTCACCATCCCTCATTATTTTATCTTTAACACTTGGATACCAGAATACTGGTGCTTTCCCAGTGTTTAGGGCCATTGTTAGAACTTCTCAGGTTACACAGAGCAAATGACTTCTTTTATAGTTTACTTTTTGTAAGTTTTTTTTTTTTTTCCTTAAAAGATTCTTAAATATCAAAACAAAGATAAGTTTAAAAAAAGATTGTGGCTGCTAAGTCACTGTTTTGACAGAAGATTGTTCTTAAAGGATGGAAAGTTTTAGTATTACGAATCTGATTTTATTTCCTAATATATGAAGGTTCTAAGTGCAGTTGACTTTCTGTAATTAAAAACTTGTTATTGTGGAGATTATAAGCATAAATGAAAGAGTCTAGTACACTGAGCGTCTGTACCTTCTCATCAGTGCATCCACAGATAACTCAGTCTTCCTCTGCTGGAGTTAGCCGATGACTTTTCATCTCCGAGTATCTTAGCTTGTACCTCCATGGGAACATTCTTTATAAAGTGTGAATAGCTACAGTCCAGTACTACAGAGCAACAGGAACTGAGCCGTATATGTTTATGTTGACTTTAAAGGTGTCTCAAGTAGTTTCTGTCCTGTGCTAGCTTTCAGTGCCAATGGGAAAGATATCATTGTGGACTTCCCCCAGCAGTCTCACTGGACTGGGTTGCTGTCCGAAATGGAGTTGGTGCCCAGTATTCATCCAGGGGTCACGTGAGTTGCTGGTTTTATGATTACTAGATTTGTTTGAGGAGGAAGAGTTTTCTTTTAAAATGATTTAAAAATGACCTCATCATTTTCTTATCTACTTTAAAAACAGGTGTGATGGCTGTCAGACTTTCCCTATCAATGGGTCTAGATTCAAATGCAGGAATTGTGATGACTTTGATTTTTGTGAGACATGCTTCAAGACGAAAAAACACAACACCAGGCATACTTTCGGCAGGATAAATGAGCCAGGTAGAGCTGAATGCTCACCTTTTCTCTTCCATCATCATATACCACTAGTGAAGTGATTACTGAAGTTTGCTGTTAGGGTCGTAGGTGTACAGTGAGTGTTGTAGTTAGAGAGAAGGGGCAGTCTGATCCATTTCCTCCCCTGAAGTTTCCCTACTTCTTTCTTTTAGAGTAGTAAGGTTTGTTTGTCTGAATTTCCAGAAGAAATGTTAGAATTATTTTCAGAAACTAAGCATGTTTAGTGGATGCAGTGGAACTTGGTGGAGTATAAGTTTTCATTTGTGTTACATATTTTTATTGATGTGAAATGCACAGAGCATAGCGTTTGCCATTATAAATGTACAGTGAATGTGTTAAGTATGATGTTGTACAACTGTCTCTACTATGTATTTTCAAAAGTATTTGTGTCCACCAAAAACTAGCATTAACTTCCTCATCTTCTCTTTTCTAATCCTGGTGTCTTAGTTAGGCTTCCTATTACTGTGATCAAACACCATGACCAAAAGCAGCTTAGGGAAGAAAGGATTTATTTAATTTTACAGTTTACAAATTCATAATCCAGGGAAGTCAGGGCAGGAATCTGGAGGCAGGAACTGAATCAGAGGCCATAGAGGAGTGCTGCCTATTGGCTTGCTCCCACCCCTGGCTTGTTCCTATCTCTGGCTTGCTGAGTCTGCTTTCTTTTTGGACCTAGGACCATTTGACCATGGGTGGCACCCATTAGGGGCTAGGTTCTCCATATCAGACAGTAATTAAGAAAATGAGGGGCTTGGACGTGACTCAACTGTACCTGACTCCCCAATGGAGACCTTGCCTTGGAGAGGTTGAAATGGGGGGTGGGTTGGGAGAGAAGGCGGGGTAGGGGCGTGGGGGGGTGGGAGGAGAGGGGAATTTGTGGTATGTAAAATGAATAGAAAATCTCTTAATAATAATAAAAAGAAAGAAAGAAAATGTACTGCGAACTTGCCCACAGACAAATCTTACGGAGGTATTTTTTTAATTGATAGTCCCTCTTCCCAAATGACTCAAGCTTATGTCAGCTTGTCTTTCTGTGTCTGTGATTTTGTTTACTTTAGTAGATCATTGTAGTTAGAGTTTTCCTGCCTGGCCCAGTCAGGACAAATCTCTCTTACCCACCAGTCCCAAAGTCGCTCAGACCCAACCAAGAAAGCACACAAAAACTTATATTGCTTACAAACTGTGTGGCCGTGGCAGGCTGCTTGTTATCTACCTTTTCTATCTTAAATTAACCCATTTCTGTTAGTCTATACTTTGCCACATGGCTTGTGGCTTACCAGTGTCTTTACATGTTGCTTCTCATGGCGGCGGCTGGCGGTGTCTCTCTCCAGCCTTCTACATCCCAGAATCCTCTTCTCTCTTGTCCCGCCTATACTTCCTGCCTAGCCACTGGCCAAACAGCATTTTATTTGTACAGAGCGATATCCACAGCAGATCTTGTAGGCAGAGCGATGAAATATTTACTCTGCTGATTAAAGTCTCAGTTTACCTCGCTATCTTCAGGGTTATCTGTGTTGTAATGTTTAATCAGAGTATGTCTTACATAGTTGGTAGTTACAATTGTCCACTGTATGTATATACCAAGCGCTTTTTTCCATTCATTTATTCATGGCCATTTAGTATTTGTTTTCCGTGTTGGCTGTTGTGAATGATGTAGGCATTAACATTGGTGTGCATGTATCTGTCTGTGTCTTGGTTTTAAATTGTGGGCTGTGTACCTTGGAGCTACTGCCAGAATGTTTCACCAGTAGCTGTGCTTTTTTATATAACCACTAGCAATGTAGCAGCATCTGGCTAGTTCACATCCTTTTTAGCATTTGTAAGTCTTTAGTTTTGTTTTTTTTTTTTTTTATGATGTCCTTCATAGTAGGTAAGAAATGTTTTCTTAAATTTTGATTTGAATTTCCCTAATGACAAAATAATTTGTCAAGTCTATGCTTCTGTGTATTGTTTTGGCTACTTATATATATATCCTCTCTGTGGAAAATTGTTTTGCACTATTTTTTTTTTTTTAAATGATTACCTAGCAGGATTGCTCAGCTGCTACAGGCTCTGGCTGTACAAAGCTTGTGAGCCAAGTTTGATTCCCCTACATCAGTGGTTCTCAACTTGTGGGTCGGACCCTTGGGGACGGGGGCGGATTGTCTAATGACCTTTTCACAGATCACCGGAAAACACAGAAATTTATATTACAATTCACAACAGTAGCAAAACTACAGTTATGAAGTAGCAACGAAAATAGTTTTATGATTGAGGGTTACCACAGCCTGAGGAACTGTATTAAAGGTCTTAGCATTAGGAACATTGAGAACCAGTGCCCTACATGAATTTTGGGGTGCATTTTTCTACTCCTGATTTTTAAAAAGCCACTTGGGTATTCATAAGGCTTGTATAGAATCTGTATGCTTTAGACATGACCATTTTCAACATTCCGTTTCCTGGCCCATGTAGGGGAGAAATCTTTGTGTTTGCCTGACTGTTCAGTTTCTGTCAGCAGTGCTTTTGTAATTTTCATTATATAGGCAGCAGACATTGTCCAAATTATTCCTGAGCATTTGCTTTTCATGCTATTTTAAATGGAGTTGCTGTTGTGAGGATGTGTGTAATAAACTGATGTGCAAGTACTGAAGTACTGTATTTTGCTAATCTTAGTAGCTCTAACGTGTGTGTGTGTGTGTGTGTGTGTGTGTGTGTGTGTGTGTGTGTGTGAGAGAGAGAGATAGGAAGTCAGGCTAGCCTCACACTGGCTATGTAGTGGAGTCTGTTGTTGATCCTCTTGCCTCTGTCTCCTTAGTGCTGAGATTATAGGCATGCACTAGTCTGCTCATAGTTTTGAGTATTATTTTTCCTGGGCATTTTCTTTCATCACTTTAAAAATTCTGTGCCATTGGAATTTGTTTTGGTGTCTTTTTGTTAAAGTCAGCTAAAAGTCTAATTGTGGGGCCATTAATCCCCATGTATTTGTTTCCTCTTAATCTGATTTTGAAATATCTTTGTATTAACGTTATAAATTTTACACGTGCATAGAGGCATGTTTTTATATTTACCAGTATTATATTCACTTCTTCATTTTGTGGCTTGGTAGTTTGGGTTAGTTTTAGAAAATTGTTCGTCACTCTTTTTTTCACATGTTGACTTTGCTGTATTTTCTTCTATTTGGGGCGCACTCTTTGATCTGTATTTGCTTTTGTCTCAATCCTTTTTTTTTTTTTTTTTTTTTTTTGTGAACTGTTGCTTCTCAGTTCATGCTAGGTGTTTTAGTACCTCTTCATTGGAGGCTTACCTTTTTAAAATTTGCTCATGAAATTCTTAGTTGTATTGTTACATTTATTCTTTTATGTTTATTTTTAGTTTTTCAAGACAAGGTTTCTCTTTGGAGCCATGGCTATCCTGGAACTCATTCTGTATCCCAGGCTAGCCTTGAACTCAGAGAGATCCACCTGCCTCTGCCTCCCAAGTGCTGGGATTAAAGGTGAACTTCACTACCACCTGTTGTCAGATTTTTCTTTGGGTCGCCAACTCACAAATAATGACACTAGACTTATTATTAATTATGAAAGCTCAGCCTACAGCTTAGGCTACTTCCTATTTAGCTCTTATAACTTAAATTAACTCATTCATATCAATCTACATTCTATTACGTGATGTTGTTACCTCTCTTCCATTTTACACCTCCCATTTCCTCTCTGTGTCTCCTGGAGCCTCCTACACACCTAGATTCCTCTTCCTCTTCTGTTTTCTCCCTGGAAATCTTGCCTCTACCTCCTGCCTAACCATTGGCTGTTTAGCTTTTTACTACACCAATCACAGCAATGCACCTTCATACAGTGTACAAATATCCCACAACTATCTGGTTACATTTATTCTTTCTTATGGTTTTTTTTTTTTTGTCTTTGTTTTTTATTTTTGGTGTTTTAAGTCATGTTTCCTTGTGTCCTTGAAATTATTTTATGTATATGGTTACTTTGAGTGCAAACATATCTGTGTGTATCATCTGCATGCCTGGTACCTTCAGAGGCCAGAAAAGATCATCAGATTCCCTAGGACTGGAGTTACAGATGGCGATGAGCTACCATGTAGGACCTAGGTATTAAACCTAGGTCCTTTGGAAGAACAGCCATTGCTCTTAACTACCATCTCATGGCCCTTGTGTTTTAAAAATTGTTTCTGGAATTAGTTTGGGCCTAATACTCATTTTGTTCAAAGAATGAGGGAAGAGAGGGTTATTTTGTCAGATACTAGCAATAAGTATCTATTTGAGCTCACTTTTATCAACTATCATTGACTGACATAGTTGTTTGTTGAGCTATAATCTATTAAACAAACAGAAAAGAAAGCACCTCCCAAACCTAACATCACTTCATAGTTTACTCTTCCTTTGTACTTTCTGTTGGGATCTCAAATGCAGCTTGGTTTCTGTGGCTACTTACAACCTTTTTGGTCCTTTCTAATAGGTAATAAAAGGATCTGTGAGATCCAGGCCATGTCTCCTCTGTACACTTGTTTTTATCCCTAGCCTTCTTTAGATGCTGCCCTTAATTCTTTTCTAGCTCATTATTTATGGTACTTTCAAACAGAGGTTTGTTTACTTTGCCTTGTCTAGTTCTTCTGGTTGGGAAAGTCTAGGTGAATTTCTTAGTTTACCACTAATGCATGTGTAAATACTTTACAAAGTTGATCTTTAGCTCTGCATTTATATTTTTTATATATATTTTTATTTTTATTTTTTTGTGGTGCTGGAGATTGATTCTGGGCCATCCTGTATGCCAGGCAAGCACTCTCCCACTGAACTACTCCCTCAGATCCTAAACACAGTTCTAAAATATTTTGTGTGTGTGTGTGTGTGTGTGTGTGTGTGTGTGTGTGTGAACTGACACAGGTTGTTTGGAAATACATTGCCCTATTATTACCTGAGAAGATTTAAGTGGAATGAATTACAGCATTATGCAGACTTCCTCTTTCAAATTGATATAAAATAAGAATGTTTTTTAAAGGCCATTTTTGGTATTAACTAACTCTTTTTAAATTCACAGATAGTTAAACAATAGTACAGTTAGAAGCTCTTGGCTGTGTAGTCCTCTTAGTTTCTCAAACATGGAGGCTCTGTCCAGTCACACAAGTGTTTACCCTCTGTGTGGTTCCATGCAATAGGGCAGTCTGCAGTATTTTGTGGCCGTTCTGGAAAGCAGCTGAAGCGATGTCATAGCAGCCAGCCTGGAATGCTTCTAGACAGCTGGTCCCGAATGGTGAAGAGCCTGAATGTGTCGTCCTCCGTAAACCAGGCTTCTCGTCTCATTGATGGCAGTGAGCCCTGTTGGCAGTCTTCTGGGTCTCAGGGGAAGGTAATATTTGTGGGGTGTGTTAGCATATGCTCTTGATTTGGAAGATGGATTGTAGAACTTTGCAATGAACAGAAGAACCTTTAGCTTTGCTGATACCCCCTCAACGCTCTTTATATTTCAGTTCATAAATAATTTTAAACGTACAGAGTAGTATATTGTGTATTGTTGTTAGATTTTTAAATACTATGAACAACAGATTTTATTAAATGACCAGTTTTTTTTATATTTTCATATATAAAATATTAATTCCTGTTATACTTCTGGTTAGAAGTTATTCTAACATACAGATGAGTTTTGGGGATTGTACTAATACTGTTTGTACATGTGTGCCAACAGGGTGGATGTAATGGGAAGGGGGCATTTTCTTTGGTGTAAAAGGACTAACCGTGGTCAGAAGTCTATAAATGTATCATTTATGTGACTTGGAGTAAGATGTTGCTCTAATCAGCAAGTGGTGAGGAAGATGTTCTTTCTTCCAGAGTAAGGGTAGATTTTCATGCTATATTTTGTATTTAAAATCTTAAGTTCAGGCTTCCATGATACCATTTTATTTTACTTTAACTTAATGCCTTTATTTCTTTGTATGTGTGTATGCACGTAGGGGTCAGAACTTGTTGGTTTTCTACCATGTAGGTTCTTGGGGTTGAACTCAGGTTCCTAGGCTTAGCAACAAGTGCCTCAGTCCACTGAGCCACCATGCTAGCTCCTAGTGATAAATTTTAGCAGCTAAATATAACTTAAATTTTGGTAACTGAGAGTATATTTTTTTCTTCTCTGTTTTTGAAAAAGCACTGGATTCGTTTGGAGATTTTCCCAGATGTTCTTGTTCATAGATTAAAAATGATAGTAGATCCAGCAGACAGTAGCTACATGCCATCCCTGGTTGTGGTGTCAGGTAATTGAGTTCGTAATTGAATTCGTTTCCTCTAAAAGAAGCCTTTCCTTATGTTTAATAAAGATTGTTTGTTTGATTTCTTTATTTTTTTTATTTTTTATTTTTTTTTTTTTGTCCTAGGTGGAAATTCCTTAAATAACCTAATTGAACTAAAGACCATTAATATCAACCAAACTGACACCACTGTGCCCCTGCTAAATGACTGTGCAGAGGTGAGTTATAGTCTTGTTTCTTTTTGTGTGATTTCATGTAGGACATGTATGACAGTTAGCACTCAACCCAGTTTTTTCCTTCTTAAATGATTTACATATTTCAATGCCTTATTTTATACCATTACTTTTGGAAAAGAAACAAAACTGATTTTACTTTTCACTGTTTTTGGTAATATGCATAGGTTCATATTCCTAGTACTCTTTAAAATAACTTTGATTGGAGTTACTCATTTTTGTTTGTTTTGTTTTGTTTTCAAGACAGGGTTCTCTGTGTAGTCTTGGCTGTCCTGGAACTCAAGCTGTAGACCAGGCTGGCCTTGAACTCACAGAGATCCACCTGGCTCTGCCTCCCGAGTGCTGGGATTAAAGGCGTGTGCCACCACCACCCGGCTGAAGTTACTCTTTACATCCACACATATTTGTAAACACTTAGTATTTTTAGTGGTAGATTTTCTGACCATATTTATGATATTAAAATTGCTTTTTTGTTGCTGTACCTTGTGCTTCAACTGCTGAACTTGTGAAGTAGTAATAACATAACTTGCAGAAAGAATACAAGTTTATGGTGTCTCTTAAATCCTAAAACCATCTGGCAAAGGTTTTCTGAAAGCCTGTAGGCAGGTTGTTCCCTCTGCTCATGGTTTCTTTTGCTGTGCAGAAACTTCTTGTACTTTGATTTGTTAACTCTTGGGGCTGTTAGCTCTGCTCTTGGTGTTCTGTGGAAAGTTCTTGTGTATACCTATGTGGAGTGTTTTCTCTGCATTTCCCCTTAGCAGTTTCACGGTTTCCAGTTACTCTCTAGTTCGCCTTAAGTTTTGTGTCTAGCGAGATAAGGATCTTCTTAGTCTTCTGCAGGTGGACATCAGTTGTGTTTAACAAGTTGTATTTTTTCCAGTGTTTGTTTTTGACACCGTTTTTGAAGAATAGCTGTGTGAGTTTATTTCTAGGTCCTCCATTCTTTTTAATTTGTCTGCATGTTTGTTTTTGTCCCAGTACCATGTGGTCTCTGTCACTGTAGCTCTAATTTGAGGTCCTGTACTATGATACATCTGGCAGTGTTCTTTATGCGTAGAATTGTAGAATTGCTTTGGCTACCCAGGTTGTTTTTATATTTCCATATGAATTTTAAGATTTTTTTTGACTTCTGTTAATATCATTGCAACTTTGAAGAAGATTGTATTGAATCTCTTAATTACTTTTGGTAACCTAGCTGTTTTTATATTAACTCTGCCAATCCAGGAGCATGGGAGTCTTTCAGTAACCTAGCGTTGTCTTCAGCATCTTCAGAGTTTTTATACTTGTCTTTTGCTAGGAGGTTTATTCCTAGAATTATTTCCTTCCTTCCTTCCTTCCTTCCTTCCTTCCTTCCTTCCTTCCTTCCTCTCTTTTGAAGAAAATATGGTATACATGATTTTTTTCCTGAGTTCCTTTCTCAGCAAGTTCTTGATTGCTGTAGAAATAAAAGCTATTACTATTTGTATTACAATTCTGTATATTGCAACTTTAGTGAAAGCATTTATCAGATCGTCCAGTTCCTCATTAGACTCATAGTGTCTTTTAAGTATAGAATCGTGCCATCTGCACATTAATATCTTTCCAGTTTTTATCCTTTAGTTTCTGTCTCGTCTTACTGCTGTGGCTGAGATGATGAGTACTATATTATGTAAGACTGGAGAAAGCAGATTCTCTTGTCATTTCTATTTTACAGGAGATACCAGTTTTTCCCCCATTTAGTACAGTGTTGGCTGTAAGTTTGCTGTATCTAATAGCTGATATTACTGTATGGGGGTATGTTCCATTTATTCCTAATTTCCTCAGGAATTTTATCATTAGTTCAACTCTGTAAACTGCCTTTTCTGTATTTATTGAGATGATATATGATTTCAAGCCTTAAGTCTATTAATATGTTATATTACACTGGTTTGCATATATTGAACCAACCTTCCATCTGTGGAAGGTAACCAACTTGATCATTGCATATGATCTTATTAATGTGAGGTTGAACTCAATTTGTAGGTATTATTCTATTTGTTTATAAGGAAATTAGTCATGGTTTCTTTTGAGATTCTTTGTTTGCTTTTGATATCAAGGTGACACTGGCTTAGTAGAATAAATTTGATACTGTCCCTTTCCCTTTCTGTTTTGTGAAATGTTTACAAATGTTGACGGGTATCAGATTTCCCTTAAACATTTGCTATTATTCATCAGTAAACTCATCCAGTCCTGGGCTTTTCGTTCTGAAGAAATACTTATATACTGCTTCAATCTCTTTTAATGTTATGGATTTGTTTATATTGTTTATATCCCCTAGATTTAATTCCAGTAGGTCATAGGCGTTTAGAAACTTTTTCATTTCTTCTGGATTTCCAAACTTGGAATTTATATTTTTTAAGTATTCTCTAATGAGCTTATGGGTTTGGAGCCTGTTTTAATAACTTCTTTTTCACCTCTAATTTCACTAGTTAAAATCATCTTTCTCTTTCTTTTGGTATGTTTGGCTAGGGATTTGTCAGTCCTACTAGTCTTTCCAAAGAACCAGCTCTGATTTTTCTGTAGTGTTCCTTTAGTCTCTGTTTCATTGATTTTTGCTCTAATCTTTGTTATTTACCAGTTGCTGCATTTCGGTTTAGTTTCTTCTTATTTTCCAGAACTTTGAGGTGTATCTTTGGTTATTTCTTTAAGAATCTATGTATGACTGCCTCTCCTTGGACTGCATGGCTTATCTGTGGGTACTGCTACATTAT
Organism: Onychomys torridus; assembly: GCF_903995425.1. NCBI lineage: Eukaryota > Metazoa > Chordata > Mammalia > Rodentia > Cricetidae > Onychomys > Onychomys torridus. The sequence continues at coordinate 39,773,367 of NC_050443.1, forward strand.
CCATACTCTCATTGGAGGAACTTGGACATTTCCTTCCCCGTTTCTTCAGTGAATCACTGCTCATCTGAAATGTATTCTTTAATCTTCAAGTGTTTGTGTGTCTTCTGAGGTTCACTTTGGGATGGATTTTTTTTTCCACTGTGTTCAGGGATTATTTGTGTCTCCTTCTCTCTATCTCTGTCTCTGATATCTTTGTGGCCTGTAACATGATCAATTTTTAGAGATGGGTGAAATATTCTGTAGATACCTGTTAAATCCAGTTTCTCACTATTATTTTGTCATGACATATGTGACCTTTCATGCCTTTTACTGTTTGTTTTATGGAGTTTGGAGCCACAAGATTCAAGATATTAAATACTTAGAATAGTTGTGTCCTCTTGGTGAATTGTTCCCTTTATTAACATATAGTGGCACTCTATACTTTTTATATTTTTGTAGTTTTCATTAGTTTACTTATTTACATAGTGTGTGTGTGTGTGTGTGTGTGTGTGTGTGTGTGTGTGTGTATGTATGTGTATGTTTGGGTCGATAGTTTTCTCCCTTTCCTTTTCTTTCATGTGAATTTAACAGTGTGGATTGTCTTGACTTGGGTTTATATTGGGAAAGCTGACTGCAGTGGTATTTGTGATGTTTTGACAGTAGTACCAGTGTTAGCCACAGGAGGGAGTTCTCTGTGCTCACGTGTGTCCCTGTGAGACTTGGAGACAGGGACACTAGTGTACTGGGGGGGAAATGTTACAAACACACAGGGTTACGAGGATCAGTATTTTAAGCAATTAATGAAGGAACTGTGGGGAAAGAAACAGAGTAAGAAGTATAAAAAATAGCAGTGGAAGATATTGTATATTAGATTTAGAGAAAAGAGGCATAGACCTAAGAGCCTTTTCCAATAAGATATAAATTACAGCAGATCAGTCGACTACTTAATGTACAAGAATGTAAATGTGGAAGAATAATAAGATTTTCAAAATGAAAACATGCATATGTATAAGATAGGAAGCTAAACTCAAAAGTTAATGATGAAAGCCTTACAGACTAAAATAGAAGGTACCATGTTCTCAGTGAGTGTTTCTTGCACCTGGTAGGGGAGAGTCTGTCCCTGTGTGTGTTCTGTGTATCAGGACACGGACTGCATCAGGTCCTGCCACGTACTCCATGGAACCTCTGTGTCTCCTTTTCTCTTGGGCTGCTGCAATCTTAGCTTCATACTCTCTTTATGTGCTTCTGCTCCTCTACACTGTGTAGCTTGGGGTTTGGTACTTCTGGCCATATGCTACACCATGTTCCAGGTTTTGCAGCCCCTTCCCTGGGTCCAATTCACTTGTTTTATGGGATTTCTCAACCTTAGGATCCCTTACCCTTCTTTGGCTGGCCAGGCAGGCAGACTTGGTTCAATCTCTGGCATTCTTCCCTCATCTCCACTGCCTCACTGTAGACTGCCTGCTCTCCAGGCGGTGGTGAGGAAGGAGGATTTTAAGTGTTGGAAATGTTCAACTTCAGATTCTTCCACTTCTTTCTAGTGTGGTTTGCTGAGGTCTAGTTAACTTGAAGTTCTGCCTCCAGTTTGAATTTCCAACAGCCCACACCTTCTCTTCTGGCAGCCTGTTCTCATGCTTTCCCTGGGAGCTAGGAGTCCCTTCAGGGCACTTCCTGGCAGGGTTCAGCTCTGACTGTGCTCCTTGGTATGGTCAGATGAGCTAACTGGCTTCTTTGGGGTCAGGAAATAGAACCTGTTTTCTGTAGTTCTTTCTGTTATTTCTCCATTGAAGGCCTTTCATCTTGGCCTTCTTCTACCCAGACTCATGAAATTACAGATGCACTTTGTAATCTGCCATCTTCCCAGAATCTCAGTGTCTGTTTCTTGAGTCTGAGAAGTCTGTAGCTCATTCTTTCCTCATCCAGTATCACAGGTACATCGAGATTGCAATCAAACAGTGCAGGAGCTCAGGAATTGACTGTAAAATCCACGGTCTCATCCTGCTGGGACGCATCCGTGCTGAGGAGGAGGACTTGGCTGCGGTCCCTTTTCTGGCTTCAGATAATGAGGAGGAGGAGGACGACAAAGGCAGCACTGGCAGGTGAGAGGCCCTGTTGCTGGGCTTGCGCCTTTACTCTCCACAAGAGGAGAGAGCAGCGTGCCTACTAGGATGCGTGAGCATTCAGTTGAATTTTCAAAGAATAAAACATTAAGAAAATACACATTTCAAAAAAAAAAAAAAAACATTGGAAAGAAGATGGGGGGAAAAAAAGTTTACTTTGTTTTTAACCCGAAACATCTTTGTTACTATTATGGTGTAAATCCTTGTAGCTTCCTTTTCTATGCTAGAACATGATTGTCTACGGAAATGGCGTGGTATATTTTATTGCCAGTTATTTTACTATTAACTTAAATGTTTTAGTTTTTCTGTATTATGGTAAAATATACTAAGTATAATTTTCCGTTTTAGCAATTTTAAGTTTATAATTTGGTAGCATTAAGTACTTGGACATTGTTATACAAGTGTCTCTGGATTATCTTGAGGCTCTTGTGTATAATTTTTATGAAATCTTATGACGACTTGTTATTCCTGTCTTTGTATGTGAGATAGTGATGACTGTTACTGTAATCATCATTCAACATGTGTCTGTGGAACATCTTCTGTGGGTCAGCCCTGTGGTGGACACAAATGAAATTAGACAGACGCATCTGCATCAGTTTGATATTAGAGCTGGAAAGAAAGGGGATTGCATACTGACTTGAGGGACTAAAGTGGAACATTGCCTCTGACAGGAAGAGTCAGTGTTGAGAAGCAGGGTGGGCAGGCAAAAGGCATTGAGTAGCATATGTCAGGGGTGACAGCTTCTTCCGTTTGTGTGTTTATTCCATGACATGTATATAACAAGGACTACTTTAGGCTTCATTTGCTATCCTAACAGCAACATTGCAGATAATCACTTTCCTCACATGTTGTGCTTTTGTGGATGAATTGGTGCATGTGGAGTTGTTCAGACAAACCATGTGCAGAATAAATTTCTATGTCTCCAGCATTGCTAAGGCCTTGTAGAGTTCCTAGTAGGGCAAGAGCCTTCCATAGGCATTGGAGGCAACTCAGTTGACCAAATGCATTTTACTGTAAGTTACTTTCAGTGATGTAAGGAGACAGAGAGAGTAGCTCTATCTGTACTACTGATCAATACATGCTCTTGTCATGAGTGGGCCAGCAACTGTGGGGTAAGCCAGGTAATTCCAGGGCCTGTGGTATTGGTTTTATATGCTGTCCTGCCTTATTTCAAAACCTCTGCATAGATGTTGAAAAGAAAACAGTATGTACATATATATACTAGCTTATTTACAATGTGAGAATTGTAAGTTAGTTTTTCTCATTTAGTGGCTACTAAAATGAATTGGGCAGGTATAATTAATACATCTATTATATATTTGAGGTAACCATAACTTAGTGATGAGGATTTTTTTGTTTGTTTTGTTTTTTGTAATTGAATACACTAACAAGAAAATCGAGACATTTGAGTGCATCTTTAAATTCCCAAATAATGCTATTAATTAATCTAATAATGTCTGGATTAACAAGCAGTCTAAGCAGTCTTTCTCAGAGCCTGCCCCCAAATTGCATGTGTCCACAGTGATTATGTTTAGCTGACCATTTAGTACTTAACATTGTACCACTCACTGAATATTCTGAATATCAGTACTTGTTTCCCAGCTATATTTTTGACCAAAATCTATTACATGATAATATTGTACTTTGTATATTAATTTGTTCTACTTTGCCTCTTACCAGGTAAGTCAGCTTTCTACATTTTTATTTTCATACCATGGGGTTTTGATCTCCTAAAGTAAATATTTATTGCTATATAACACTTATTTATTTTTTAAAAAACCTATTTACATAAAGGGTAGTTTCTAAAACTCAGGATCTTCCATTCCTTATAAAAATGGATCAAAAAAACAAGTAAAAGAAGCAGAGTTTTAGCACTTGGCATCAAAGTACCAGCTGAGACAATCTTAACTCTGTCCTGTGCACTATGAGCCTTTATCAAATTAAGAACTGGAGTACTGTGGCTGATGGTGACTTGGTGTCCTACCATCAAGGACAGGTCAGGAGATGGGTTCAGCAAGGTAGGTAGCAGCCCAGGAGTGAGAGGACAGCAGAACCTCCAGCTTGTTCTTAGCCAGTGAAGCAGTGTTACGTTTAACTTGTGTTTAGGAAGAAAGCAGATATGCCCTGGATTATAGAAGTTTTGCCTCGCAGAATCTTATGGTGTGGGAATGACCAATTTATCTGATTCTGGAATGTTCTCCACAAAAATAAAAGGATAAGATATAAATTCTGCTATTAAAAGATAACATATTACCAGGTGCGGTGGTACACACCTATAATCCTAGCACCTAGGGAGCCAAGGCAGACAGATCTCTGTCAGTTTAATGAACAGCCTAGCCTAGCTAGTGAGTTCCATGCCAGATGGAACCCCCATCTCAAAAACGAACAATCAAATGGATAAAAACAACACAAACTACTGTATAAATGTTTATTGTACTGAAAGTAAGATACAGTTTAATGTACAACTTTCATCCATGTCTCTAGAGATGTTGGTTCTCTGGAGCACTTTCTCATATACAGATTGGTGGTTTCATGTGTTAAAGCAGATCTGGTAAGAGTTTCTAAGAGTGACAAGAATGTGCTCATTACTTGGAGGTTCTCTTGTGTGTGTTAAATGCTTTGTGCTGGATAAGCTTTATTCTACCTTTGTTTTCCTGCCTAGTCTCATTAGAAAGAAGACTTCGGGGTTGGAGTCAACAGCTACAATAAGAACCAAAGTGTTTGTGTGGGGACTGAATGACAAGGACCAGCTGGGAGGGCTCAAAGGCTCTAAGGTACTTACCCTGTTCCCTGTGGCTGATGTGAGTGCTTGTTGTTGCTTCTGTCTAAGGCTCTTTAAAGTGCCACTTTCTGGATGTGGGTTTTGAATTCCATTTTCAAAGGTAATATACTGTGTCAGGTTGAGTTTGTGAGCAGCTTCTCTCCTTTAGATATAGTTGTATTCTGGCCCTAATAGACTATAGCATAAACTAAAACATACGTGAAATGCACAGGTCAAAACTGTAGATTATGACTCTATCTTGCCTTCGGTACAGTAAAACACTTACACTTACAGAATAATGTGTAAAAATGCTGTAGTGGTACACAGATGAACAAACTGACTTTTTTGCTTTCTCAGTATTTGAGGTAGTATAGTTTTTATGGAGAGGATGCTTTGTGAGCATAGAGAAGCGGGGGGAAAATAGACCTGAATGTGCATGGCGTGGCTTATGGGTAGAGACTTATCACCCCCCCCCCAGTCATTTACCCACCCTATCTATCTATCTATCTATCTATCTATCTATCTATCTATCTATCTATCCATCCATCCATCCATCCATCCATCCATCCATCCATCCATCCATCCATCCATCCATCCATCCCATCCATCCTGACCTCAGTTTTTCCTCCCTCTTCTCCCATTCCCTCCCTTCACTGTTAGTAAGTCCTGAGACCAAGGAGAAGCCATATAACATTTTGTTTCTATGCTTGTACTTGATTTCATAAATAGTTGGGTTAAAGGCTAATTTGTGAAATACTTATTCACAAAAAAGGTAAGATTTTCCAAAAAAAAAAAAAGAGTAACTATAACAAATAATGCATTTGAATTAGGATTGATTTCATTGTACATTATGTCTTGCTTGAGACAACTTCCTCCAAATTTTAGTATTGGGAGACAAGTTCATCCGATGAAATCTGTTCTTTTTAGTTTTCTGTGGTGGTGTCATCAGTCATATGCCTCTATCACCTGCATTGTCCAGAAGCAGAAACTATTAGAACTCACTTACTTGAACCTCCTCCATGTTCGTATTGGAACTAATTTTTATTGTTATTTGGGCAGCCTTAAATTACATTTATGTCCTAAGGTCCCAGATCTCCATTTTGCAGGGGTCATTGGCAGTTAGATCTAGGTCTTATCTGGTCAAAGACTGTTTTACCTTATATTTCCAGGTCTGTTCATAATGATAAAACAAGCCATGATGTAATAATAAAGGGTTTCTTAGAGGATTTTCAATTTAAACCACATCTATCTACAGTGGAAAACAGAAACATATAATTTCCTTCCCTCCCTCCCTTCCTCTCTCCCTCCCTCCCCTTTTTCCTTTCTTTCTTTTTTTTCCTATTTGAGACAGGGCCTCACTATATATCATCCCTGGCTGGCCTTGGACTAACTCTGTAAGCCAGGTTGTCCCTAAACTCAGAGATCACTATCTGCCTCTGCTCATCAAGCTTTGAGATTAAAGATGTGCCCCACCACACCCAGTTAGCATACAATTTCCTAGAGATGTGAGTGAAAGTCAGAGTGAACAAGGCTATGACTTGAAGAGCAGTTTACTTTTTTATTTTTCATCTTTATATTATATATTGTTTGACCTTGCTCAATGTGCTTGGGCCCACACCTGGAGAGGGACACAGTGTGTCAATGTGGGGAAGGCATGGAGGCAGTAGCTTGCTTTTCCATCTGAGCAGATTGGGAATCAGAGAGAAGACCACAAGCAGTGTTGTGCTTTAACCCTCAAGTCAACCCCCAAGTATCCTCTTTCCGCTACCTACCTCCCACCTGCTACAGAATTCTCCAGCAGAGTACCATGAGCTGGAGACTAAATGTTCAAACACATGAACCTGTGGTAGCATTTTATGCTCAAATCATAGCATATATATTCCATTTTATACCTTTCAGTACAGAAATGCTCACAAAGTAGAAAGGTTCAGAGTTGTGACCTCTCATGTCCCTGTTTCAGACTCCAAATGTTGCCTATAACTGGCTGATTTTTGGTATGTGTTCATGCATATGGCAGTTCCTTAGGCACCATTTGCTTTGTTTTTTGAGACAAGATCTTTTGTTAGTCCCAAATTCACTGCTCAGGCTAGGTTGGCTGACCAGCAAGCTCCAAAGGACCCAGCTGCCTTTCTTCCCCAGCATTGAGATGATAAGCACAGGGCACCACCCCTGGCTCTTTTATTGGAATGTGGGGATTGGACTCGAATCCCCATGCTTGCATGGCAGGCCCTTGACTGAGTCATCTCCCCAACCCCTGGTCTAATTGTGTTTCTGCCCTGCATATCCACTCTAAGTAAATCTAATTGTATTCTTTCATCCCCAAAGTACTTAGTTTGTACTTCTAAGAGCTAAGGACTCCTGTGGTTAAGTTAATCTCAAATTAGCAATAAGTCTGTATGTCATCAGTTAAATCACTTAGGATTGAAAACGTTTAAACATTGTCTTTTTCCTTCCTTTGCTTTAAAAAATCCTATTCCAGATCAAGGTTCCTTCATTCTCTGAGACTCTGTCTGCTCTGAATGTGGTTCAGGTAGCTGGTGGTTCTAAGAGCTTGTTTGCAGGTATGATTATTCTAATATTGGGAAAATCATGTTTAACATGTATTTTTAAAAGTAGCTTTTATGTTGTGAGAAGTGAGACTTCTTCTGATTGTTCTTTCAGTGACTGTGGAAGGGAAGGTGTATTCTTGTGGAGAAGCCACAAATGGCCGGCTGGGGCTGGGTATGTCTAGTGGGACGGTTCCTATTCCTCGGCAGATCACAGCCCTCAGCAGCTATGTGGTCAAGAAGGTAGCGGTTCACTCAGGTACGAGTCTAGCATTAGTGTTCATGTGCCTAATATGCCTTTTGCTCCTGCAAGTGATAGAGGCCCTTCAGGAACTCCCTGAAGTACCCTTGTGTTCTTTTTCAAGTTTTAGTTCACCATTCTGAAGAAAAAGGTGCACGATGTGAATCCCTGGGTAGTCTAAGATTTAGTTATTAGTTCTTAATAATGCTTTTTTGGAAGTCACATTGTTGACATTTCAGGTGTATGGGTGTACCTCTCAAGGATAGTGTGTTCAGTCGTAGAGTGATTATGTCAGGCCCAGCATTTTTTAGCTATGAAATTATAAAGTTCTATTGCTTAAATACGCTATTTTACTGTGAAAAGTCAGTGGCTTTCATCAAATTCTCCAAAGTACCTGTGAATTCTCAATGATGAGAAAGATAATTTTTGAACAAGTTCATTGCTGTCCTTCAGTTTTAGCTTTGGCATTACTAAAATGTTATGAAGCACCATGCTAGAGACTCTTGAGGAGTGGAACTGAACTCTCCATACCAAGCTCAATTCATGCTCATACTGGATAGGGTTTGATAGAACCTACAAACAAAATAAGAATTTACTTTCCTCCCCTGTTAGCTCCAGGGTTAGGGTCTGAGCCTACCTGTAAGTCATCTGCCTGTGAAGAGCACTCTGTGGCTCTTCTGGCCTATCTCTGTGGGAAGATGGCCCCATGCAGCCCCTCTCTAGAGTTAAGCTTATTGTTGCCCCTGATAATACGGAGTTTTCTGTTGGTGATAAGATAGAAAGAGAATACTGGGTACCAGGAGCCCCATTTGCTCGACCGCCTTGGAGCTCAGTGGTTTGTAGTGCCCTGACTGTATAGCCAGACTGCATGCCTTTAACCTGAGGCAGAACATTGGCCTGGGAGAGTGTCAGGGAAAAGCATAGCTGATGTGCTTTCATAATAGTGGATACGATGTCTTAACTGCCAGTAATGGAGATTGTCTAAATAGTCCCACTGCTGGCTCATCATGGAGTATTTATCATGGCATTTGTCTGCCTAATTATAGTGTCCTTATTTTCACTCTTTTTATCTTAGTTTGGACTTTTTAATCTGTTTAAAGTAATGGAAGCCCATGAGCAGTCATTATTATTTTGGTTCTTTTCAGGTAAAATATTTTTAACAATTTGTAATTTACTAAAATTCCATTTATTTTATTTCTGTCACCCAGAAAGCTTTTATGATAAACTCTGGTGATGGGTCTGTTTATTCATGTAGTTAACACATGCATATTGAGTACATGCTGTGTGCCAGGCAGAATGGGTAGCAAATGGTGAACCTTTTATACACTACACTTTGGCAACCTTCCCCTGTATGAATGTTGCAGGTGGCCGGCATGCTACAGCCTTAACTGTGGATGGGAAAGTATTTTCATGGGGTGAAGGTGATGATGGAAAACTTGGACACTTCAGTAGAATGTAAGACTGTTTCCTTCATTCCTGCTTATTAGTAAGAAGCTGTTAACTAGTAATAATAGTGTATTTTCATAGTTGTTTCATAGAAAATTATACATAAATTATTTATTGAAGTAAATATTAATTTAAAAAAACCTGGATGGATACACTGTAGTTTGACACACTTTTTAAAAAAAATTTATCTATCTATCTATCTATCTATCTATCTATCTATCTATCTGATTATTTGTTTATTTATTTGTTTTGTTTTTGTTTTTTGAGACAGGGTTTCTCTGTGTAGTTTTGCTGCCTGTCCTGGATCTCACTCTGTAGACCAGGCTGGCCTCGAACTCACAGAGATCCTCCTGCCTTTCCCTCCTGAGTGCTGGAATTAAAGATGTGTGCCCAGCCACACACTCTTTTTTTAAGGTTTAATAGTTTGAGTGATATATAATTTTTGTTGACCAAAGATGCGCCATCTCTGTGAAAAGACAATTGGTAAGGAGTGTACTTTACTCTTGCCTTAGGAACTGTGACAAACCAAGGCTGATAGAGGCCCTGAAAACCAAGCGCATCAGGGACATTGCCTGCGGGAGTTCTCACAGTGCAGCCCTGACGTCCAGTGGGGAACTGTACACCTGGGGCCTTGGCGAGTATGGCCGACTGGGACATGGGGACAATACAACACAGCTGAAGCCCAAAATGGTGATTATACACATTTTTATTGCTTATGAAAAGCTTTATCACTTTGATTTTTCAAGTGAAGATAAGCCTCATGTCTAGGTTTTTAAAGACATGAACATTATTGACTTTCAGTCTGTGGGAAAATTCCCATTGCTTTCTCTATCTCCATGTTTCATTCTGTTTTAAATTTGTAATCGCGTAGGTCAAAGTCCTCCTTGGTCACAGGGTGGTCCAGGTTGCTTGTGGAAGCAGAGATGCACAGACACTGGCTCTGACAGATGAAGGTAGGAGCTGGTGTGGTGCTGGGTTTCCAGCTGGGTAGACGTTACTAAGTATTTGTCTGAGGTATTCTTTTTTAAACCTAGGGTTGGTATTTTCCTGGGGTGATGGTGATTTTGGAAAATTGGGCCGAGGAGGAAGTGAAGGCTGTAACATTCCCCAGAACATCGAGAGACTAAATGGCCAGGGTGTGTGCCAGATTGAGTGTGGAGCTCAGTTTTCCTTGGCACTCACCAAGTCAGGAGTGGTGTGGACATGGTATGTAAACTTCCTCAGTGTCATTGCTGAACGTGGAATGTGTGGAGAACTCAGGCTTTGCCCTGTGCCTAGGCTAGGCTGCTTGTAAAACTGTTACTTTCTTACTCATTTGACATCTTTTTGTGGGGGGGAAAAAATCTATATTGAATTGAAATTACTGATAGAATTATGAAAAAGAAAGATCTTACAGTTCATTATGTAAAGAAAATCTAGAGAAGTTTTGAACTAGTTTGCATGACGTTTATATAGCTTTAAAAACGAATCTGTGTTACATTATTTTTTTTTTATTTTTATTTTTTGAGCTGAGGGTCGAACCCAGGGCCTTGCGCTTGCTAGGCAGGCGCTCTACGACTGAGCTAAATCCCCAACTATACTGGAAGCTATATGAAATAAGGAGAACAAAACAGACTTCTAACTTCCTTTGGTCCTGAAAAAAATTTCTACCAGGGTCTTGTGAGAGCTGGTGTTATTTAAAAAGTCTGCAGGAATGGGTGTCCAGACCATCCTTGGATGTCCTGTCAGGCAGTTAGCAACTTGAAAATACATCCGAGAGCACTTGGGAGGGGAGTGTGCAGTGTCGGCCATTCAGTCTCTTTACAGTGAAGTAGGTCTACAGTAACTGACGTACCACATCACAAGAAGGGTCCTTCCTGCCAAGTTAGCGTGGGTTAGTTTGGATTATGGTGTATAGTGGCAGAGTTCAAGGATCTTGAGTACTGTATGTGACATTATCCCTCCACTGTAGGCGTGTGGCAGTGAATGTGTTCTTATAGCATTGTTAAACTGTAACCATGCAGTGGTAGTAGAACTGTTGCCTTCTTCTCAGGGGGAAAGGGGACTACTTCAGACTGGGCCACGGTTCAGATGTGCACGTGCGGAAGCCCCAGGTAGTGGAAGGACTGAGAGGGAAGAAGATCGTGCATGTGGCGGTTGGAGCCCTGCATTGCCTGGCAGTTACAGACTCAGGGCAGGTGAGGCTCTAGTGGGCTGGGGTAAGGTGCCCTCTTGAGTGCTCATCAGGGTACAGCCCTTGTCTCGTCAAAATGAAATACTCAATTGGGTATCCTGTTGTATGCCTGGAATCCCAGTGTCTGCAACCAGGGAGTAGCTAGTTGAAGGCCAGCCTAAGTTACATAGTGAGTTGTTGCAGGCCAGCCTGCACTACATTTTCAGCATGCCACACCAAGAAAATAAAAACAAAAAATATCCCTAAATTGCTGGAATGCCTAGATGTGTTTTAATATTAGATTGGTGCAAATGTAATCACAGTTTTTATGTTGTTGAAATTTGCCATTTGATACTGAAATATATTCTTAAATAAATGGTTTATTATATGTAATTTTTAATTTTTTTACAATTATTTATTTTATCTCTGTGTGTTTATGTCTGTCTGTCTGTGTGCATGTATACACACATGTTTAAGTCAGAGGACAACTTTCTGGGGTTGGCTCTCTCCTTTTCCCATATGAGTCTTGGAGACTGAACTAGGTCATCATTCTTGGCCACAAGGACTTTTACTTGCTGAACCATCTCAGTGATCCCTATTATACATCATTTTAATTCACATTTCTCTCTCTCATATATATGAATATATGATGACTTATACTTGTCAATTATTTTATACTATTGAAATGATACTAGACAAAAAATAAATTTTAGTGATTTTTCTTACTCATGTTCAAAATGACTCATAAAGCAGTGCTGGCAATTCATAAAACCAGCAATATGTCTGGCCCAGGAATTATTAACAAATGGACAATGCAGTGGTGGGTCAAGACGTTTTACAAATGAGATGGAAGCCTTCAAGATAATGGCTGAGCATCAGGGGTTGACGATGACCAAATGATGACAGTCATGACAGCTAATTAGAGAGCTTCACAGGATGTTGCCAACTAACTCAACAGTCACTCAGTATTTAGAGAAAATTGGAAAGTGAGAAAACTTCCCAGAAGTGGGAGCTTCATGAGCTGTACAAAAAGAAGGAAATATTGTTTTGCATTGTTGTCCTCTCTTGATCTATGAGTAATGGAACTATTTCTTGATTAGATCATGATGTATAGGACAGCCGTCTGTGACATGCTTGGTGGTTAGATAGAGAAGAAACTCCAAAGCACTTTCCAAAACAAAACTCGCACAAAACAAACATAAAACAAAACAGAAAAAGGCCATGGTCATTGTTGACGGTGTGCTGCTAGTGTGATCCATTATTGCTTTATGATTGCCCAAACCATTGCATCTGAGAATTATGCTCAGCAAATCATTGAGATGAACTGTTTGTTCAACTAGTGATTCAAAGGTTAATCTAGCTGGGCTATGATCTTTTGCCTCATCCACCAGACCTCTTACCAACCACCTACCACAGCTTCAAATACCTTGCAGGGAAAACATTGCCACAAAACAGGATGCAGAAAATACTTTCTAAGACTTTGTCAAATCCTGCAGCTTGGATTTTTATACTATATGAACAAATAAACTTATTTTTCATTGGCAAAAATATATCTATTGGTTGTAATGGTTCTTGTTTTGATTAATAAGTACTTTTTGAACCTACTTACAGTAATTTAAAGTTCATGCTCCAGAACTGTAATCTGTTTTGCACCAACCTAATATTGGAGAGCTGTTAAAGTGGAGCAGTGTTCATCTTGTTTACTGGTGTATTGCTTAATTGTCAGGGTTGGGTTGGGGGTCTTGGCAAACCTTCCTTTCTATTCTGAAGTACATGCTGGAATATAAAAATTAGTGAAAATACTCCTACACCTAAGCTATTAGCAGTATTTAGAAAAAAACCTGATGCATGATAGAAGCTATTCCTACATAATAGGTATAGCTATACTTATATGATAGAGTGTATACCAACACAATAGAGGCTATATTTACATGATAGAAGCTATACCTACTTTATTTTGGAAATGCACAGGATTTGATAGATATTACTGATTTTGTTGCTTTGAGAAGAATATGCCATGACTAGCCCAAGGAGCCATATTTTAAATTTGGTTTATGAAAATGAAATTAACATTACTGTTTAGTCTGAAGTGAATTATACTCTATAAAACCTAAAAGCAAATTACGTGAAAAATGAGCATGGTATTTTTCTTTTTCTTTACAGTTTATAGTGTGGTGGATTTACTGCACTTAGCCAAAGCAATGATGTACCCTGCATCCTCTGTCTCACACCCAAAAAAGGATAAATTAATTAGAATAATATTAAGTAACATTTATAGTTGTTGGCAAGCATTTTCATGGTTGATTTTTTTCCCCTCAGAACTATATGTACTCATGCTCTTTTGTTATATTGTGAAATAATTTTTTTATCTTTAAGAGTGCATTTCTTTTGTGTGCCATGATATATGTTTTATGCATTTTCAAGTAAGTGTTTTTAGAAATGATGTGAAATTTAAAACTGTAAATTCTTTCCCCCTTCACAGGTGTATGCTTGGGGGGACAATGACCATGGCCAGCAGGGCAATGGCACAACCACAGTTAACAGAAAGCCCACACTGGTGCAAGGCCTGGAAGGCCAGAAGATCACTCGAGTGGCTTGTGGGTCATCACATAGCGTAGCATGGACAACAGTGGATGTAGCCACACCCTCTGTCCACGAACCTGTCCTCTTCCAGACAGCAAGAGACCCGTTGGGTGCTTCATATTTAGGTAACAGAATTTAAACCTTTTCAGACATCCTATTGGTTGCAGTAGCAGCCTAGATGTGTATAGTAGTGTGAGGAAGGCTGTACTGCTGTTAACCTCCAGGCTGGGCTATTCTGATCTCTAAAATGTGTAGCTTCTCTCATTTCATTTGTGTAGATGATACTTTTGTGATTTCCTCTGTTCACACAATGTGATGTATACCCTGTAGAATCCTCTTAGGTTGCTGTTTGTGTCAAGAATTGGTTTCTTTTTGTTACTGAATGTTACTTCATGCTTTATTCATTCATTGAAGAGCATTTAAATCTTTGTGTTTTTTGATTGTTACAAATTAACGTTCTTTATCATATCAAAGTTTTTTTAGTGAGTGAAAACAAGTTTTTGATTCTTTGGTATAGATGCTTGTGAATATCTTTATAAGTGCATGCCATTAGAAACTGTCGAATTGTTTTCTATAGCAACTATAGTCTTTTACATTCTTGTTAGCAATGGATGAATAATCCATTTTTTCCTGTACATATTCTCACTGTTTTTGAAAAAATTATTTGAATTATTTCAGAATTTCATACAATGTGTGCTGATCATATTCACCCTCAGTTAATCCCCTTAACTCCTCCCAGATTTTCCCCTTCCCTGCCTCTTCCCATTCTAACCTTTTTAAAAAAGTTTAATAATCCATGGACTCCAATTTGTGCTATCTCTACATAACTTCTGGGTGTGGGGCTGTTCATTGGAGTGGGGTCCACCTAATAGGAAAATTGACTGCCCCTCCCAGAAACTACCAACTGCCAATAGCTCCTCACGTAGGAATGGGGGCTCTTGAACCCCTTTTCACCCTATGGTAAAGTTGATCTTGGACAAGTCCTGTGCAGGCAGCCACAGCTACTGAGTTCATGAGAGCACTGTCACGCCATGTCCAAAAAGCACTGTTTATAAATTTACTTTTCTTTGAGAATTTCATGCCTGGGTACTGTATTTACATCAGTTTACCTCCTCCATCTTCAAGTACTCTCATCTCCTCATTCATGATTCCTTCTTCTTTAGCACGCACACATGCACATGCATATACACACACACATGCACACACATCCCTACTGAATCCATTTAGTATTGCTCATGTGTACATGTGTTTAGGGCTGACCACTTGAAGTTGGATAACCTATCGGGGGACTGGTCCCTGGAGAACACTGAATCTCTCTTTCTCAGCAGCCATTAGTTGACTCTAGCTTGCTTCATCAAGCAGTGGAGCCTTGTGGTATTTCTTCCATTCATGTTGGCATGTCAGCTGGTGTTGTTATCATGTTGATATTGTTTAGGTGACCATATGTAGCAGGAATCTTAAATGGTCTTACTAATAAAATCAAACCTGGGCCAGGTATTGGGGTGAATACTGGGAAGATCAAAGAGACAGAACAGGCCACAGCTTCCTTACCTTGTCAATTCCTCAGTTGATCCTGTTTGCTCAGACTGGAAGCTTCTGAGTCCTCATCCAAAATGGATCTCAGCTGAACTGTGCTGCTCAAAGCCTAAAAGCTTAACTAGCCAAAATGCTTCTAGTTTCTAGTCTTCACACCTTATATATCTTTCTGCTTTCTGCCATCACTCCCTGGTCTTAAAGGCTCACTTCTTGGGATTAAAGGCGTGTGTCACCATGCCTGGGTGTTTCCAATGTGGCCTTGCACTCACAGAGATCCAGAGGGATTTCTGCCTCTGGAATGCTATGATTAGAGGTGTGAGTGCCACCAAAGAAGCTTCTGTATGTAGTGGCTGTCCTGTTCTCTGACCCCAGATAAGTTTATTAGGGTGCACAATATTTTGGGGGACACAATACCACTACAGCCATATTTTGTGGGTCTAGCTTCCCTGTCATAGATAGAAGATAGTATCTTGTAGCAAATGTCCTGGTTCTCTGATGTTGCAGTCTTTCTGTACCCTCTTTCACAGTATTCTTTGAGCTCTGGGTTCACCTCTTTTTGTTTCACCATTGTGATGGTTGTGTGATGGCATCTCACTGTGGTCTTGCTAATATTAGTACCTTTGGATGTGCTTACTGACTGTGGTGGTTTGAATTGGAAATGTCCCTCATAGGCTTGGGCATTTGAGTCCTTGGTCCTCTGTAGGTTACACTGTTTAGGGAGATTAGGGGGAGTTGCAGCCTTGCTGGAGGAAGTAAGCCATTGAGAATGCATTTTGAGAGGTGCAGCCTCACCCCCCACTTCCAGTTCTCTCTCTGCTTTGTGTTTACTATTGAAGATGTGTTCTCTCAGCTTCCTGCTCCTGGCACCTGCTGCATAGCTTCCCTCATATTTTAGACTCTCCCTGTATAACTGTATGCTAAAATAAAGTCTTCTCACAGCCAAAGAAAAGTGACTAATTACCAACTTAGCGTGTTGGTAATGTGCCCCCTTCCCCCATTGTGTTTTGTTTCTCTCTCCGGACTCTTTTTTTTTTTTTTTTGTCTGCTGTTTAAAGTTTTTTATGGATACCAGATACTTCATATTCTTTTTTAGATATGTGATCTGTATATGATGTCTTCTGGTTTATGGGTGTCTTTTGTTTGTTTGTTTGTTTTTATAGCACAAATGTTTTTAATTCTGATAAAGCTTAATTCATTAGCTTTTTCTTATATGGATTTTTTTTTTTTTTTCAAATCTGAGGTATGATTTTGTCAGTCTTGGGACCTAAGGGTTTTTTACTCCTATTTTTTTTTTTTTCCTGAAAGATTTGTCGTTAAGTGGTGGGTTGTGTGTAACACCTGAGACATTTGCTGAAGCTTTCTTTTCCCTCACTTATGGAAAACTGATTGCCCCACTGTAGAGAGCTGTTGTTCTTCTGAGTTGCTCCTACAAATTTGTTAGAAATCACTGGGGCACATTTGTGCAGATCTGTTTCTGTTTTACTCCGTTGATCCTTAATGTCACTATCACACAGTCTTGTGTTACTTTCATGATTTTTAAATCAGGTAGACCTTATTCTTCCTCCTTTCAGAATTGTTGAGCTTGTTATACTTCCTCAGCCTTTCCACATACATCTTAGTATGAGCTTGTCTGTGTCTAGAAAACCTCTTGCTGGGATTCTGATAGACAGATACTGTATCAAGTCTGCATATCATCTTCCATAAAACTGCAGTCTGTGCTAGGTGGGGTTTTCCAGTCTGTGTGTGTGTGTGTGTGTGTGTGTGTGTGTGTGTGTGTGTGTGTGTGTGTGTGTGTTTAGATATTCCTTGGCTTCTTTATTATTGTTGTCATCATCATTATTATGAGTATTAGTTTTCCCGAGATCTCAGCAAAATTAGAGTTCTAGGTCCAGCAGCCTTGCCCTAATAGGAAATGAAAGAGAACATATGGATACATATACTTGTGACAGGATAATTCTTTGAACTTTCAGAAAGACTGATTAACCTTGCTTTCCAACTTGTAACCAGAGAGCCTTTCTATAAGAAATTGTTTATACTGCAGCTCTTACATTCTGTGTTCAGTGTAGGTTTGCCCAGTCATCACATGTGATGCTGTGAGCTCAGCTTATTTCATTTTCCTCTAGATATGAGTGGCCTCTGGTTATTGGAATGGTGGGAAGGGCCAGGCATGTATTTCAGTGCTAATGCACTTGCCTAGCAAGCACAAGGCCCTGGGTTCGATGCCCAATACAAGAACACCAAAGGGTGGAGGGACAAATTGAGTACACCAGCACATAGGAAACAGAGGCTTTTTTTTACTGTGAGATCTTGGGCAAGAAGAGTGTAGTGATTTAGAGGGCAGCCTCTGTCCCAGGGTCACAAGCAGGAAGGACACGAGTAGTGTTTGTAACTAGCGAGGTCTCAGTTTGTAGTTCCCTGCTTTCATTGTGACTGGTTTCTGTTCTCACCTTCATTGGTTCCTCCTTTGTGCTTACTTTAGTGTTACTTTGCTCTCTCGTGATTTGTTAAGATGAATGCTATAGCTAATTAAAGTTTTTCTTTTTTAAATGTAAGCTTTTATGAATTTACCACTTAGCATTGCTTTAGCCATATCCACATTATACAAATTTGATGTAGTTTCTTTTTCATTGCCATGCATAATAAAATTTTAATAATACCATCACATCAGTGTTATTGAGTAATAGTAATAAGTTGATACCATTATACATCACACTAATGGTTTTATTAATAATGGATTAACAAGTAAGAGCTTGTCCATCCTGTTTGTAGGTGACAACTGATGTGTGCTTTTCTTAGACTGTCTGTGTCCAGCTTTTGTTGCCAGTGTTCCTGGCCTGATGGCATGATGTACTTAGTATTCCTTTCATTCTCATTATCTTGTAAATTTGCGTGGGATTATTATTTCAGCAGAGTTAGACAGCTGGGCCTAGAGTTTTCTGTATGTGTTTAACTGTACATTGAGGGTCCTAACAGATAACTAGTTTTCTGGTAGGTTTTATGTCTGTTGGGAAGTTGTTATACCTTCTAGTGTAAAGTTGGTTGCAAAGTTTTCTTATTTTCTGTATAATATTTGTAGAATCTGTAGGGGTTTCATCATCTTCATTTTTTATTGATATTTTTTTTAAAGATTTATTTATTTATTTATTATGTACACAGCATGTATACTGCAGGCCAGAAGAGGGCACCAGATCTCGTTACAGATGGTTGTGACCCACCATGTGGTTGCTGGGAATTGAACTCAGGACCTCTGGAAGAGCAGCCAGTGCTCTTAACCTCTGAGCCATCTCTCCAGCCCGCTTTATTGATATTTTATCTTTTCAGTTTGGCTTGAGGCTCCCACTGCTCTCAAAGGACAACTTTGTACTAGCCGTCTTGGTCCCCCCACCCCCTTTTTCCCCATTGAGCTCTGCTCTAGTCTCTACTAACTCTTTTGGTTTAATTTATTCTTTTCTAATTTCTTTCTTTCTTTTTTTTTTTTTTAATAAGTATAGGTCTTTGATTTTAGGACCTTTCTATTTTCTAGTGTAGATATTTATCTCCTTGGTTAATTGCTCATACTCTTTTGTGAACTAATCTGCTTTCTCATTTAGCTTTTTTGCTTAATTTAAAATGTCTGGCATTAATATAGTACTGATAGCCTATGTTCATATTACTGTATGTAGTATGTAATGGTGGTTAGCTTTAATTGTCAACTTCGTGCAACCTAGAATGCCGGGGGCGGGGGGCAGGAAATGATTAGTTATATTTTGATTAAAAACAATAAATTAAAAATGAAATTATGAGCCTCAATGAAGAATTGTTTACCTTGGTTTAGCCTGTAGTCTGGGGGGGATTATTTTAATTTAGCTAACTGATATGGGAAGACCCAGTTCACTGTGGGCAGCAGAGGGTCCTGAACTGTATGCAGAATGGAACTGAACACAAGCAAGCAGTCAAGCAAGCAATCTTGCATTGATACCTCTCTGTCCTTGACTGTGGATTTGATGTTACTGGATGCCTTGAGCACTTGCCACTGTGACTCTACCTCAGCAGACCATACCCTGTAATTGTAAAACCAGGTAAACCCTTTCTCCCCTAAGTTGCTTTCCGTCAGGGTGTTATTTTATTACAGCAAGAACTGTATACCTAGGACCATCAGAGCACCATGGTGTTGTCTGTACCATGACATGTCATAGTTTATCTTTCCTATACTTTAAGCTGTTTGAGTTTGTACTAAATGCAGCTTCCTTATGGGCTACATAGGGGTGAGTTTTCTTAAATTCACTGCTTTCTATGTCTTTTAATTGGGGTTACCTTATGTTTAATTTGATTATTTATAGGCTTGTCTTAATCTATTTTCTGTCATTTTTTTTTCCTGTTAGTCTTCAGTGTTCTCTTGGTGTGTGGTGGTTTTTTAATGATTTTCCTCTTGTTATCTGTGGGCTACACTCATTTATTTTGTGATTACTTTAAGTTATTGAGTGTATTAGACTACTTGAACTTGTCATAATAACCTTTATGGTAATATTGTATCTCATGAATAGAATAGATTATAGTCATCTATCTCTGTTTTTACTCTCTAGCCTTTGGTTGTTAAATATTTTATATTTTTGGTTGTGAGCCTAGCCTTTAATGGCTGAGCCATCTCTCCAGCCCGGCTGTAAATATTTTACTTGTTTATTTTTATTTATTGTTTGTTTGTTCTTTTGAGATAGGGTTTCTCTGTGTAGCCCTGACTGTCCTAGAACTCAGCTCTATAGACCAGGCTGGCCTCAAACTCAGAGGTTCACCTGCCTCTGCCTCCTGAGTGCCGGATTAAAGGTACTTGTTTATTTTTAAATATTTATTTACACACACACTTGTGCAGGGGCCTTCCTGTGGAGGACAGAGGACAACTTGTGGGAGTTGCTTCTTGTCTTCCACCTTGTGAGTCCCAGGAATTGAACTCATAAGGTTTGGCAGCAAAGAAGTTCCACTTGCTGAGCCATCTCCCAGGCTCTTGGGAGTCTTCTTATTGAACGGCCTATGACTGAGGGTCCAAGCTCTAATAACTCAGAAAAGAGAAAACAATCAATTGTATCAGTAACTCAAAAAGAAGTAACCTGTATTTGACACTGGGGTTTGTAGTTGATAGCATATGGTATCTGGGCAAAGCATCATCTCCCAGTTCAAAGTAACTCCATTTGAATGTCTGTTCTCCGTGTTTATGTATATGTATATATTTTAGGAAGCTGCTACAGTAGTAGGCTTCCTGTGAGTTTTTCAAAGATCTCTAGTGCTACTTAGCTCTCCCTGTACCTCTTCCTCTAATGTACCCCATCTCATTTAACCCTTCCTGTTCTGTTACTGCACTTCACTCTTCATACCATGTCTATTCTGTCCTCCTTCCCTTGAATCTGCCCTCCCCGTTGCCCCTTAGGGTTTCCTTTTCCTGTGGTACTCTAACTTAGACACAGCTATCTAAAGATTCACATGAAAGAGAACATGTTTCATTGCTGGTCTGAGTTGTCTCACTCAGAGGGATTATTCCTAGAACTACCCATGCCTGTGATTTCATTCATACTTAAACATTGTGATTTAAATAAAAATATAATTACATTGTTTCCTGCCCTTCCTTCAATCCCCCCACCCATGTCCCTGCTCCCTCTCAAATTCATGGTCTCCTTTTCTTACTTATTATTTTTACACACACACACACACACACACACACACACACACACACACTTATGTATTATTTATAGTTTTAGGTAAATATAAAAGGATATGATACCCTGTAGTTTTTCCAAACATCCTTAATGTTATTTAATCCACCCTCCCTCCCACTTCTCTGTTGTCCTCCCTCATCCCCAGTTAAAAGCCCCCCTCTTGTTTTCTAACTTCCTCATATATCACTTGTACCCTGATTGTTCCTCTCTTGAGCATCCTGCCCACTCCCAGTGTCAGGTTCACTTTCCCATTTCTGTAGTTACTCCAGGTTCTATACTCACACCTGAGGAATTAGAACCTGGAACCACAGATGAGAGAGGACATGCAGCATTTGTCTTTCTGGGTCTAGGTTGCCCCATTCATTATAATGTATGTTCTAGTTCTGTTCCTGCAAATTTCATGATTTCATTTTTCTTACAGCTGAATAAATACTATTTCATTGTATATGTGCATCACAGTTTCATTATCCATTCATCAGTTAAGTGACATTTAGGTGGTTTTCACTTCCTAGCTATTGTTTCTGAGTTCTTTGAGCATATGCCAAGATTTTTTGTTTGTTTAATTTAATGAAATACAGGTTTTTCAAGTGTTCCCTAATACATAATACAATATTATGAATTTCTTTGGTGTCTGCTTTATGTTTACCTGCTCATTTGTGATTTTGTTTACTTAGGTCATCTTTTTGGGTTAGTGGGTCCAAGGATCTGTCAGTTTTGCTTGTCTTCTCAAAGAACCAGCTGTTAGATTTGTTGATTTTTTTTGTCTTGTCTGCTTCCCTCCCTCCCTCCTTTCTGGAAGTTGGGCCAGGCACAGTCAGGACTCATTATTCTTGACCATGGCCTGCTTGGAGACCTGGGATGGTCTGGGAATTGGGGAGCATGCTGGCAGGGTAGGGTCAGGTGGACTTTTCAGGCTGTGCTAGAGCACAGGCTAAGCCTGGAGATTGGATGTGGCAGAGGAGGGATAAGGTTAGGTGGATATAGGGGTCTGGGTGGGCACTAGATTGTATGTCCTGGCCCAAGCCTGGAGGTTGCAACCAGTATAAGTAGGGCTTATCAGACAGGGTAGGGGCACTGGATGTGGGACCTTGGTTGAGCTGAGAATTGGGAGGGTCAAGATAGGATCAAGGAGACTCACCAGTCTGGGCCATGCCATAGCACAGCATGTATGGACAGAGCTGGGCCTGGAAGTTGGCTATGGTTAGAATGAGGTAAGGTCAGGAAGACGTGGGAGCTGGGCTGGCACTTAGGATGTCAATTTGACTTTTCTTTACAACTGAGAAATATTCATCTTATATCTCTGTTTATGTCTCCATCCTATTAATGGATGTTTAGGGTGTATTTCCTATCCATCATGAACCAGTACCTTTGGCAATATTGCTTTGATATTTCATGCCTCAAGGATCTCTGCATTGGGTGTTGCACATCTGAGGCTATTTTGTCTTTATGTTTTCTGTGTTCTTTCACTCATAATTTGAACTCTCCTAGTGTGACTGGGTTTTGGTAGAGTTGAGTTCCTCCTCTCAGTAGACAAGGGTGTAGTTCACTGACTAAACCTCGGTCTACATGCTCACTTCTCTGTGAGTAAAATATTGACTTCAGAAACAATAGTTCCTGGATATCCACAGTTGCTGGATAGGCTCACTTTGCAAATGTTGTTAAGTTAACCTAGTTGTCTCTCTAACTCACTATTGGAAACTGAAGGAAGGAAGAACAGTACAGTGTAGTAAGATCCAACTTTGCAAGGTTAGTAGGAAGTTAAATAGACCAAGGATAGGCATTAGTATTTAATTTAACAGGCAAAAATATCAAGGAGGGAAAAGTAGATGGAGTGAGAAAACTCACTGTTCAGATCTACAGAGTTCTTAGATTTTCAAAGCTGTTAACAGTTACATGTGAGTGAAAAGGAGAGGGCTGGGAAAGAGCGACATGAGGGCAAGAAGGAGAATGGGTGTGGCTGTGGATAGGAAGAATAGTATAGAGCAGTGGTTCTCCGCCTCTGGGTCATGACCCCTTTGGGGTCGCATATCAGATATTTATGTTATGATTCATAATAATAGCAAAATTATAGTCATGAAATGGAAATGAAATAATTTTATGGTTGGGAACTACCACAACATGAGAAACTAAAGGGTGTAGAGAGTATACAGTAGAATGAGTGGAAAACTACAGAGTAATAAAAACTTAGTTGAACAGCATAGAAACTAGAGCAAGATTATCAAGAGATATGTATGCAAGAGTGATGTTGGGAGTCCAGGGTAGTTTTTATTGTAGATCAAACCTGTAAAACCAGGGTTGTGGACATGCTGTGTCCTGTCAGTTTGGGGTTGAGTTCCTGCTCAGTTGCCAGTAGGTGTCAGCTGAATGACCCATTCACCCCATATGATTTCACATGGGCTTGATGGTGGGTTTTTTTTTTTGTTTGTTTTTCAACTCCATTGAGTAGGTTCTTGGTGGCCGTAATATTTATCTCAGCCACCTCTTCCTATCCTGTGGCTTCCTCAGTGTGGCTGTCTTGAAGCATCCCAGTGTTCTTGTTTGTTGTGGCTTTGCCTATGGATTTTTTCTTACTGATGTTTGAGTGCGGTGCTTTGTTTCCCCAGCCTTTCACCTTGAGCGCTCTTCTTTCTGTTTGGTCATATCTGTCCCTCCTGTCTATGTGTTTTTTATTTGGTTCACTGGACATTTCAAAGATTTCTCTTTTTAAACTGAATTTCTTGCTAATTTTTCTTCTTCTGGGGAGTTGATCTTCCCATCCAGTTTTTCTGACTTTTCCATCTGTTTTCCTTGCCTTCCCTCTCCAGGTTTTGGGCTGAGTTAATCTGCTTGTTTGTATCCTCTTTAAGGTCACTGATCTTTGTAAGTTTAAAAAAGTGTTCTTTTGTGTATTGATTGCTTTGCCTGAATGTATGCCTGTGTACCACACATGTGCCCGGTGCCTACCGAGGCCAGAACAGAGCATCAGATCCCTAGAACTGGAGTTAGAGATGATAGTGAGCTGCCATATGACTGCAGGGACTCGAACTTGGGTCCCTGGAAGAGCAGCCAGTGCTCTTTTCTGAGCCATCTCTTCAACCCCTCTTTCATCATTTTTTACTAGTAAACATTTGAAATCTTCGTTTGGTGTGTTTTATGTCTTTCAGTGTCTTGAGTTTAGTACTTTAGTGAATAAGCTTTTGGAGGAGGCCTGTTCATTTTTAAGTTTCTACATCTCTGAGATGTGATTTGTACATGTGTTAGTTTGGATATTACTTCAAGTTTTATTTGGGGATCTTATTGAGCAGCCCACTTTTGAAGGCTCAATCTCCAGTAATCCTCAACAAAGAATACAAGCAGGCATAGCAGTGACATATCAAATCATCCATGATAAATACACTTAAATTGAGTTAAGGCCCACTAATGTGCTATTGTGGTAATACACAGAATATGGCAAAGGATGTTCTATGAAGTTAAAAAGTATTTAGAGTAAATGTGGGAGTACTAATGCATAGTGAAGGAGGGGTAGGAAATGGGAACTATAAGAGGGGTCAAATAGAAGAAGGTGAATGGAGAAGACTGTTTTGGAGGTGAAGAGAAATGAAGAAGGACTTAGAAGAAAGAACAAAGAATAAAAAAGATTCTCAATAATGAGAAAGTTTGAAAACCAAGCTAAAAGTAAGAAAGGAAATAAAAAATTGAAACAAGACTTGTTTAAAAGAGTAAGAGAAAGTCAGAGCACTACCAACAGCATGGTAGAGTGAAGAAAATGGAAACGTGGAACAAAAAAGGAAGGAAGGAAAGAAAAGGACTGCCTGAGAATACTAAAAACATCATAAACTGATGAAGAATAAAAATGACATAATAAATAAAATAAAATCATTGCTCAAACTACTAGGGACAATCAGGTAGGTGCAAGTGACAAAGATAGGGAGGGAAGTCTTGTGCTAGAGGTCTGCTGTCTGTCTGTACTTCTGTGCGTCTACTTGTGCACCAGAGACCTCTGCTGGGCACTCTTAACTTTCAGTCTGTGGGCTGCACGCCTAGGCTTCCAGATTGTATCCCCTGGAGTAGTGCCTAACGATTTCACTGGAGTGTGGGAAGCAACCACAGCACTGAGACTGTACAGGGGGAGGGGTCTGTCTTCTTGCTCTCAAGACCTCTTACTCACCTTACTAGTAAGAGCTCCTGGGCTGTGCAGCACTGAACAGTAGATAAACGACTCTAGAGGCTGATCAGGCTCAGAGCTGTGAAACTCCAATGGTTTTTGGTTTTTGGTTTTTTTTGTTTTTGGGGTGTGTGTGTGTGTGTGTGTGTGTGTGTGTGTGTGTGTGTGTGTTTTCAGTTAATGGGACCTGTTCCTGACACATTACAACATTATGTCTTTTACTGCATAAGCCAAGTGCCTCTTGCAGCCTTGGATTTATGCCAGAGCCTGGTTCTCTTGCCCTTCACAGCTGATTCCCAGGGCTGTTTCATCCTGTGGAATGTTAGGCTTTCTCACTTGGATTTCCCCGTTTTCAGGCTCCCAGAGTAGCTCAGTGTTAAGCTGTAGATTTCCTCTCAAAATAGCACCTCGCTAACAACCTCCCAAGTCATATGGAGTGACAACATGGGATTCCTGACCACTGCTGAGTCCTGTCCGAGGAATCTGTCCTACCAAAACCCAGAGTTTAGTTCTTATGAGGGCTGTGGGCCTGCCCTCTGG
This sequence comes from Onychomys torridus, assembly GCF_903995425.1. Classification (NCBI taxonomy): domain Eukaryota; kingdom Metazoa; phylum Chordata; class Mammalia; order Rodentia; family Cricetidae; genus Onychomys; species Onychomys torridus. The sequence goes on from NC_050443.1 coordinate 39,799,099, forward strand.
TCAGGACTTCCAGTTCACTGTGTCCAGTGCTGTCTAGCACACCTCTCCCTCCAGGGAGCTCTGCGATGGACTCACTTGGCCTGGTCTGCTTCTTTTGCTGTCACATGTTTTTCCTCTGCACTTTTGGTGTCCTACTTTCGTGAGTTTCCAAAACTTGGGCATGTTCTGTCTGTATAATAGGACTATATTGGTCAGCTTTGTCAGTTTGACACACACTAGTGTTATTTGAGGAAGTTATGTCCATCATAGTGCCTGTAGATAAGTGTGTGGGATATTTTCTTGATTAATGGTTGATGTAGGAGGTCCCAGCTCACTGGGGGTGGTGTCAACCCTGGGCAGGTGGTCCTAGGGTGTAAGAAAGCAGCCTGAACAAGCCATGAAGAACAAGCCATTAAGCAACAGTTCACCATGGGCTATACATCAGCTCCTGCTTTCAGGTTCCTGCCTTAAATTCCTACCCTGACTTTTTTCAATGATGGTTTGTGATATGGAAGCAAACCATGTATGTAAACAAAATGAACCCTTTCCTCCTCAAGTTGCTTTTGGTTGTAGTGTTTTATCACAGAAACAGAAACCGTAAGACCGACAAAATTTAGAATATATGATTAAAACTACAATTAGTAGGGTAGACCATAAAAGGGATTAGAATATCTTTAAAAAATATTTTATTTAATATTCATGCATGTTTGCTGGGCACAGTGGCACACACCTTTAATTCCAGCACTCAGGGCAGAGGCAGGTGGATCTCTGAGTTAGAGGCCAGTTTCTTCTACATTAGTGAGTTCCAGGACAGTCAGAGCTACGTAGACCCTGTCTCAAAAAACAAAAACTAAAACAAAAACCCACCCAAATCAAGAAGTACTCATGCATAACTACAATGGTTAGATCAAATCCAACCCCATTCCATCCCCTCCAGTTTCTCTCCTGTCCCCCATCACTTCTCTCCTCCCTCCTCTCTAAATACTCACTGAGTCAATTTAGTGTTGCCTGTGTGCACATGGTCTAGCATACTGGAGCATGGGCAACCTTGGGGCAAGCTTCTCTGATGAAAACTGACTTCTTTTTTCCAGCAGCCATCATTTGCTAATAGTTTCTCAAAGGTATGTGGAACTTCCTGAGTGCCTCTCTCATCCATACTAAGATTTTGGCTGCCAAGGAAAGAGACTTTTAAGAACTCTGTGCACTGTAAATCACAGGGTCTTCCAGTCTGGCTGATGTGCACAGGTGCTGCTTCATAAACGGCAAAGTGCAGATTGTGGTTTGTGTTCAGAATAGCCGGAAGTAGTCAGACTATATAGAAGAAGAGCAATCTGTCATCTTAAAAACAACTTTGATTTTTGTTTCCCTTTTTAGGTGTGCCTTCAGATGCTGATTCTTCTTCTGCCAGCAATAAGATAAGTGGTGCAAATAACTGTAAGCCTAATCGCCCTTCTCTTGCCAAGATCCTCCTGTCACTGGAAGGAAACCTGGCTAAGCAACAGGCCTTATCACACATCCTTACAGCACTGCAGATCATGTATGCCAGGTAGGCTATGTGTTGGTTTATAAATCCTACCTCAATGTGAACTTTATGGCTTTATAATATTTTTTTTTTCTGTATGTAAAAGCAAAGAGCCTTTCTTTTTCTCCCCCCCCCCACTGTCTTCCATACCTATTTATTTATTTATTAAGAGATTTTCTATTCATTTTACATATCAGCAGATTCTCCTGTCCTCCCTTCTCCCACCCCTCAGTCTTGCTCCACCCCTCACCCCCCATTCCCACCTCCTCCAAGGCAAGGTCTCTCCTGGGGAGTCAGCAAAGTCTGGTATATTCAGTTGAGGCAGGTCCAATCCCCTCCTCCCTGCACCACGGCTGAGCAAAGTGTCTCACCATAGGCACTAGGTTCCAAAAAGCTGGCTCATGCACTAAGGACAGGTCCCGGTCTCACTGCCTGGGGGCCCCCTAAACACTTCAAGCTAAACAACTGTCTCACTTATCCAGAGGGCCTATTCCAGTACCATGGGGGCTCCTCAGCTATTGGTTCACACAGTTCATGTGCTGGAGGAAAGAGAGCTTAGAGGAGCGGGAGGTCTTAGCTAGATCAGGCTTTATAATATTTTAATTGACCAGATGTTTATGAGAATGTTGTGCTATTGTCTTAAGTGCTACCAATTACAAGTCACATATCCTTGCTGGTAATTAATGGAATCTTGGTGCTTTACAAAGAAAACCCAACTGAGTGTTGAAATATGAATCAGAAAATCAAGCTTAAGGATGTTTTCTTTCTTTCTTTTTCTTTTTTTGATAATTCTATATCAGTATGTAGGTAAGAGGAAGAATGAGTTGATGCTAATTTAAGATGATTCTCACCGGGCAGTAGTGGTGCATGCCTTTAATCCCAGCACTTAGGATGTAGAGGCAGGAGAATCTCTGAGTTTGAGGCCAGCCTGGTCTACAGAGTTCCAGTACAGCCAGGGACACACAGAGAAACCCTGTCTCAATCCCCCCCCCCCCCCCCCCACCCCCCACCCCCCAAAAAGAATTATTCTTTCCATCACTTGATAAGGTAGTTCTCACTGTCTTACATATTCATTTGCTGCTGTTGTCTTGGAGCCTGTTGTAGTCAGCTTTCCAACACTTAAGAAAACACCAGAGATAGTCAACTTAGAGGAAGATTTATTTGGTCCATTGTGGGTCCTCCAGCTTTGGGTCTTCATGGTGGGAGCCAGAGGCAGAGAAAAACCTGCTCACCTTATGGTAAGAAGTTGAAAGAGAAGGAAGCAATCAAGGTTCCAGTCCCCTCAATGATATGCTCTCTTAACCCTAGTATGGTTGATGTATTGTGCACCCCAGTAAACTTGTTTGTGGGTCAGAGAACAGAACAGCCACTATATTAAACATGGGTTTAGGCAGTGGTAGCATACACCTTTAATCCTAGCATTCAGGAGGCAGAGATCTGTCTGGATCTCTGTGAGTTCAAAGCCACACTGGAAACAGACAGGCATAGTGACACACGCCTTTAATCCCAGGAAGTGATGGCAGGAAGCAGAAAGGTATATAAGGCATGAAGACCAGGAACTAGAGCCTTTTTAAGCTTTTAGCTTTTAGCAGCAGTTAAGCTGAGATCTATTCCGGTGAGGACTCAGAGGCTTTCAGTCTGAGGAAACAAGATCAACTGAGGAATTGGCTAGGTGAGGTTGGATGTGGCTTGTTCTGTTTCTCTGATCTTTCAGCCTTCATACCTGGCTCTGGGTTTGTTTTTCTTAATAAGACTGTTTAAGATTTGTGCTACACCCTATGATTCTCCCTAGACTCTATCTCTTACAAATCCCGCCACCTCACAGTAGTGATATCTGGACTCTACCACGTGGTAGTTAGCAAAACTTAAGTGAGTGCTCCATCAACTAATGTATCGTGGGTGTGGATTTCATAGTTGTGTTCATATAACTTAAGAGCAAAGCCTAAAGTAGTCATTGAGGGATAGTTAATCTGCTGCTTATTATGTCAAGTTTTTCTTAAACATCAACTATCTATTCCTCAAGCTTCAACAGCAGCCCAACAGGTTTTCCTAGACTGAGCTAGAGGCTTACTCTGCTCTGTTTTTTCCAGTGGTTCTCAGCTTTCCTAATACTGCGACTCTTTAGTTCCTCATGTTGTGACCCCTACCCATAAAATTATTTACTTTTTACTTCATAACTGTAATTTTGCTACTGTTATAAATGCTAACATAAATATCTGATATGTAGGATATCTGATATGCAACCCCTGTGTAAAGGTCATTCAACTCCAAAAGGAGTCATGACCCACAGGTTGAGAATCACTCCATCAGACAGTCTTTCACTTGTCTTTACTGTGTCTGCTAAATACAACCATGTGTTGTTTAATATAACAATGAGGTTACATTCTCAGAAACATGTTATATTAATGTTATAAGTAAGGACTTTGTTATATGCATGTAATTTAAGCTCACTGGGACCTTTCTAGTTGATATAGTTCTATAAAAATCACAATTTAATGTACAGTTCATTGTGGACTGAAATGTTACTATGTGTCTTATACCTATGAATAAGATTGGGATATACATTTTAGCTTAGAGCTATTGGCTACCTGGTTAAAAATGCATAGTAGTTTTCTAGAACTCATTTATGCATAGGCTGTAAAAATGAAGCACTTGGCCCATCATGTTGCTTCTCACGGTGCCCAGGTAAAGGGTGGCTTACCACAGTCCGGGCCTTCTGTTCTGACAGAGATGCAGTGGTTGGAGCCCTGATGCCGGCCGGCATGCTCGCCCCAGTGGAACGCCCCTCATTCCCCTCCTCAGCACAGGCTTCTGATGCGTCAGCAATGGCCAGTCCCATGAGTGTAGAGGAAGGCATGCTGGCTGCGGATCTTGAGGACCGACTGAGCCCAAACCTATGGCAAGAAAAGAGAGAGGTAAAGGGCCAGCAGCTTAAGGCAGTGTTGCATTTGAAAGGGAAAAGCAGCTTCACTATATCTAGGAAATTCTACTCATTCTGTTGCTTAAGTTTTGTGTCTGCTGTTTGATTTTGAATTTGACTTGGTAAAATGTATATTTAAAGGGATTTCTTAGTGTTGAAATGAAAATAGATTTATTCCATTAAAAAGTCATTAAATAGAATGCTGAAGTGTTAAAAATCAGAAAATTGGAAAAGTGTATTAACTTACTTGGGACTCCTTAGAGACATGTGAGCTCAGTGTAGTGTGACTGTGGGCCTGCTGTTTTCACAGGGCTGTTGTGGCCCACTAGGGATGCTAGGTGAGACTGTGATACAAGTGCTAGATTGTCCTAAAATGCTACAAGTGGTTTCAGTGTTCCAGATTGCCGAGCTTCTTAAACATTTCCTCTGGTGTATGCTCCAATTAGATGGTCTCCTCTGAGGACCCTGTGACCCCCTCTGCAGTCACACCATCTGCTCCTTCTGCCTCCTCTCGACCGTTTATCCCAGTGACGGATGACCCAGGAGCTGCCAGCATCATTGCAGAAACCATGACCAAAACCAAAGAGGTCAGGAGCCATCTTTGACTTGAAGTGTAAAATTGCCTTAATTGTACTCAAAAGTTCAGGAGTCCTGTTTAAAGCTGGAACATGCTGTACTTTGTATATCAGTCACAGCTCTCCCATAAAGTTCTGAGACAGTGGTACACTACTTGGAAAAACTACAGTTTCTAGATGTATTTTTTTAGTTAAGTGTCTTAGTTTTAGTTAAGTGCCTTGACCACGGCAACTCTTATAAAGAAAACATTTAATTGAGGGTGGCTCGCTTACAGTTTCAGAGATTCAGTCCATTCTCATGATGGGGAGCGTGACAGTGTGTAGACAGATGGGGTGCTGGAGCTGAGAGTGTTACATCTTGCAGGCAACAGGAAGTCAAATGAATGTCACACTGAGGGAAGCTTGAGCAAAAGAGACCTCGAAGCCTGCCCCTACAGTGACACACTGCCTCCAACAAGGCCACACCTCCTATTAATGCCACTCCCTTTGGGGTCCATTTTCTTTCAAACCACCACATTAAGCATAATCGATATTTAAGTAGGGAAGTGAGCATATAAGGAAAGAGGCAGAGGAGTAAAGTAAGAATGAGAAGGGAGATGCTAGAGATTTAAGTAGTTGAGAAAGTTGTAGAGAAGGTATAGAGAAAGAAAGGATAGTCATGAAAGCCTTTTCCAAGTGAGATACAAGTTAAAACATAACAGCAGTGCTGCTGGTAACGGCAGTCCCCACCCCCTGTGACCAACCTGCTGTGGCTGAGCATTGCTGGCTGGGCTTTTTACAGGCTCTACCACTTTACCAGGATGTCTTGTCTGTCTGTCTATATCTGTTTGCCTTTATATTGTTACACAGTCATGGGTTTCCATTAAGTGTGCTGTTTATTTCTGTCATTGTTAAGAGCCAGGATTTCCTTCATAAGTCTTTGATCATTTCCTTTCATCACTGTTGGGGTAACAGAATTAAGGAATAAATTGTGTGTGTGTTGAGGGGGGTGGTCCAGGTCACACACAGGAAAAACCAGGCTATGTCATCTATTTATTTTTTGTGCTGGCTGCCACCTACTTTAAGGTGTCTTTGCTTGAGCACAGGCACTGGAACTCCAAGCCAGTCTGTCTGCCTCGAGGGACCACATCTTCACTTGACTTGCAGCCACCCCACTTTTCATGCTGGCTGGACTTCCTCACTTGGCTTGGCTCTACTGCACTAGGCACCCCATCAGTAGACACCTTCCCAGCCTCATACTTAGTACCACACCAGTCACCTTAATAGATTCCCTTGATTCATTCCATAGTTACCATTGACAGGAAGTACATTCTATGGATATAATTCATAGCCATCTGTGTAATAAGAAAGTCAGCATAAGTTCTGTCTAGAATTAATTTTTGTTTCTGGCAATCTCCTGGTATGAGACTAATGCATAAGTTATCCTGAAGAAGGCATAGTTTTTGCTTTTAGGTAGAAGGCAGATGGTATGATTTCCTTACTACACATTTATCAATGAGACCCAGAGCATTTCTGGATTGTATCCGCAAATCCTTATCATTTCTGATTTTGTTAAACCTGTGAGTTATATGAGGTAAATTTCCCACTAGTATTGGTGTATAATTCATGTTTAAGGATATGTAGCTAGTACTTTCTTTTTCAGCAATCTAGACATTTCTTTTCTTTTAAACTTCCCCATCAAATATTGTTAGATTTCTATTTCTGCATCTTAAGACCGAAGATACTTTATGTGTTAATAATTAAATACTCTGCTGGCTGCTTTTGCTGTCATTTTGGAACCCCATTATTTCTGATGAATTTCTCTTACTCTCTGAAGGGAGAACCTGCTCCCAGGACTCAGGTGTGGCTGTTCTCCCTGTTCTCATTTCTTTTATCACAAAAGCAAAGAGGAGTGGACAGCCTTCTAGCTCTCGCTCCTTATTGAGTCTTACTGATTTTGCCTAGGGAACAAACAGGGCTAGTATCTGCCCCTGCTTCACATAGTTTTTAGGGTGAGCTCAGAAGTTGTGGGCTACCCCAGCTTTGATGGCTGGGGTCCCTTTCTCCTTTTTATGAGTATTGCCAAGAGACTCTTGTGCACTGAAAATAAGGTGGGGACAGCTGACCCAGGTGAGGCACCTTTACAGGATAGGGCCTTGGCAAGGTGGGAGGACAACAATGTTGAGGAAGCAACTCCCAGCAAATAAGCAGAAGAAGGAGAAAAGGTGAACAGATGGGGTATGTTTTAATGGACACAGTGAGAGTGGAAAGTAAAATGCTGCATTTTTGCAAGGTTTGTGGGGTAGACCAGAGTGGGGCATTGACAGAACAAAGAAGAGACAAACACAGAAACAAAAAGCTGGAGTTGAGTGGACTGGGCTCTCTCCATGGAGAATGCACAGGATTCTGGAAACTCAGCATGTTCATTTTATAGAGTTGAACAGGGAGTAGGGGTTATCATATACTTCAGCAAGAGAAGTCTCTATAGGGGAACAGTCTACAGGCCTTAAACATCCTAGGAGGAAAGCTGTTGTCTTAGTTAGAGTTTCTATTACTGTGAAGAGATACCATGACCACAGCAACTCTTATAAAGGAAACAATTTAATCGGGTAGTTTACAGGTTCAGAGGTTTAGTTCATTATCATCATGGTGGGACATGGCAGCATGCAGGCAGACATGGTGCCAGAGCTGAGAGTTCTACTCCTTGATTGGCAAGCAACAGGAAATGATCTGTCCTACTGGGAGAGACTTGAGCATACATGAAATCTCAAAGTCTGCTTCTACAGTGATACACTCCCTCCAACAAGGCCACATCTTCTAATTATGCCTCTCTCTTTGGGGGACATTTTCTTTCAAACCACCACAGCTAAGGTGAACATTGTCTGTACACACTGTAGCATCCACACTTGGGCGAGAAGGGAAGGCTTTGCCATTTCCCTCTGAGCCTCATTCCCCCACAACCCCAAGATATTTTGCCATTTTCCAGTGTGTCTGAGGCTAAGGTCCTTGAAATGACTGTGCCCATGTCAATAGCACACATTCACTCAGGACTTCATCCATTTCCTGTAGTAAAAGAGTAAAAACATTTTTAAATTGTTACCTAAAAATGTTAAAAAAAAAATCTTTTCTAAGGAACGCAAGGGAAGTTGATAGTATGAATGATGTGGTATACACACAGGATTAATTTTAAATAAGATTCTGTGAAAGACTTATGGGAGAGATCTAGATGAAAGTTGTATTATAAAATCTGCTGAGTAGAAGTAGGTTTCACATGGCATGGCTTCCTTCTAACCTCATATGCTGTATCACCTACCTGTGCTGCCTAAGTGGTCACAGTAGCAAACTGTTATTTCTTTATAGTTCAAGTCATTATTCTTCGATGGGTGTTATTATTGCTTTGTAAAATAAAGTTCCTTGCATTTGAAAATCTGATACATAGCTTAGTGAAGATATTAGCGTCAGTCATATCTTAATCTGGTTTTTAATGTCCCTTTCCCATTCCCGATATGTCCTTTGGGCTCCTGGATAAACTGATGACTTTTATCTCTTGATATTTCATTCTTTTAACTGTTGATTTTTAATTGATTTAGGATGTTGAAAGCCAAAATAAAACATCAGGCCCAGAGCCCCAGTCTTTGGATGAGTTCACCAGTCTGCTGATCGCTGATGACACCCGGGTGGTGGTGGACCTGCTTAAGCTGTCAGTTTGCAGCAGGGCTGGAGACAGGGGCAGGGATGTGCTTTCAGCCGTGCTGTCTGGCATGGGCACTGCCTACCCACAGGTGAGTGATGGAAAGGCACTGTATGTGGGGCCAGCTTTCTCTGCAGAAACACATGGTCTCATCCTGGACTGCTCCATGGACAGAGCTTTAAAAGCAATCCTTTAAGACAAAATGTATCACAGTTCTCCCTGTGATATCTTTTATCCAGTCCATAATTGGTTTGTGTATCTGCCCTTAAAAATTGCTTTTTTATTGTGTGTGAATATTTGACTGAGTGTATGTGTGCATACCACATTCACACACACGGTGCTTGAGGAAGCCAGCAGAGGGTGTTGGATCCCCTTGAGTTGGAATTACAGATGGTTGTAAGCCACCATGTAGGTGGTAAGAACCAAACCTAGGCTGTCTGCAAGAGTAGCAAGTATCCTTAACCACTGAGCCATCTCTCCAGCTCTTGTTTTTACAAACAAAACCATTTTTGCTGGGTGGTGGTGGTAGCAAATGCAGAGCCACCAGAGAGTTCTTATCTCTCTGAATCCTCAGACTGAAAGTGCTGAGCTCCTATCTCTACCCCACCTTATCACTTCCTCTCTCTGCTCAGCCATATCACTTCCTGTTTCTTCCTCCCAAGTGCTGGGATTAAAGGTGTGTGCCTCCCAAGTACTGGGATCAAAGGCTTGAGATCCCAAGTGCTGGGATTAAAGGTGTGTGCCACCATTGCCTGGCCTCTAGTGGCTAACTCTGTACTTTGATCTCTGGGCAAGCTTTATTTGTTAGAGTACAAACAAAATTTCACCACAGCTGTGGGTCACTTGAAATACAGCCACTGTACCTCAAAAACTGAAGATATATTTTATTTAACTATGATTTACTTTAATTTGTGGGTCAGACATGGGGGAGCCTTTGTGTAATTCTAGCATTCAGGGGTCAGAAGCAAGAAGCTCTTCCAGCCCCAAGAAGTTGGCTGTCCTTTCCTTGATAGGGATGATGGTTGGCTTGGCAGAGGGAGGCCCTGAAATCCCAGGGTCACTTGTGGATTCTGTACATAGACAGTGGTGTTGATGATTTGGTGACTCAGTGAGGTTCCTGGAGAGACAGAAGTAAGGACGTAATCATCTTTATTAATTTGTGGAGTCCTTTGTTTTCTTTCACATAGCATGGCCTCCAGGATCCAGCTCGGTTTGTCAGGCTTACATGGCAAGCACTTTTGTAAATGGAGCCATGTCTCTGGCCAACCAAGTTTGGGGCCTGTTGAGATACTCCATCTACCTCAGTAGGCCTGAGTGGTTTGGTTGTTTCTGGTTCCTGCCCCCGGCCCAACTTGACTCCAAGTACCTTCTAGCATCTTGTCATTTTTATCAACTTTCTGCTCCTTCCCGTGGTGTTTTTGTCCATAGGCAGACTCTTCTCTCCAAGAAATAATCTTGGTGTAGAAGAGATAGTTGTCATCACTGGTGCATCAGTGTATGAGTCAACACATATTGAGTGTGTTTTGTGTGAGGTGCCTTCCACTTGCTTTCATGTGGATAGTCTCTAGTTCTCATAGTTCCTTTACTGTGTCTTGACTTTATGGGAAAGGAAACCAGGTCTAAATAAACCTTTTTTTCTTAACTCAGTTTTCTCCCCTCCTTCTGCCCGCCCTTCCTTGCTTGCTTGTCTCTTCCCTCTCTCCTTCTTCCTGCCCTTTCTTCCTTTCTTTCTCTGGTGTGTGTCTGGTGTGTGTGTGTGTATGTGTTGAAGCCAGAAGTCAGTGTCAGGTGGCTTCCTCCATTACTCTTCCACTTTGTTTTTTGAGATACAATCTCTCATTGAACCCGGAGTTCACTGATTGGCTGGAAGGACAGGACCCACCTGTCTTTGTTTCCTAGGCACCATGAATGCAGGTGTGCATTGACATACCTGGGGTTTTACATGGATTCTAGGGATCTGATCTTAGGTCTGCATGCTTGCATACCCATGAGCCATTTCCCCAGCCTTTTAACTTGATTTTTGTTTGTTTATTTGATTGTTCGGTTGTTTTCTTTTTAAACTCCAAGTCTTCTACCCTACCACCCTGTCCCTATAGAAAAGCAGAGGGCAGGATGAGCATGGGTAGGGCCTGGATGACCCAGGGGTGGTGTCAACTCATTTCTTGGTTCTTTCTTAGGTGGCAGACATGTTGTTGGAGCTCTGTGTCACTGAGTTAGAAGATGTGGCCACAGATTCCCAGAGCGGCCGTCTTTCCTCCCAGCCTGTGGTGGTGGAGAGTAGCCATCCCTACACAGACGACACTTCCACCAGCGGCACGGTGAAGATCCCAGGTGTGTGGGCCAGCGTGGGGAGGAGGGCTGGAAGGAGGGCTGGAAGGCCCACTGTCCGTCAAGGGCTGCTTTTGCAGCTACTTCCAGAGGGGCAATCATTTCCCTTTTGTGAAAAATAAGTAATGCGATTTTTCTCCAAATCTCTATCAAATAAAATGTAACAAAGAAGCTACACTATATTACTTTTCTTTCTGTTGCTGTGATGCAGCTTGGAAGAAAAGAGTTTGACTTATACCACCGGCTCACAGTCCATATTGAGGGAAGTTGGGGCAGAAACCTAGGCAGGAACTGAAGCAGAAACCACTGAGTGATGCTGTTCACTGTTCTGCTCACTAGCTCATACTTGGCAGCTGTCTTACACAGCCCAGACCTGGCTGCTGTGCTGTCATTTCTAGGCATTTTCAGTGGACAGAGAGAAGCTGCATGGGTGGATGGACACAGTAGCTGACTTCTGTGTGTACAATGACACTTGACTACAGTGGTGAAGTGCAAGGCTTCTACTTTTATAACTGCATCTTAGTGGTGCTGTGTACAGTGGACTGGGCCTCATATCAGTCGTCAGTCAGGCCACTCTGACCTGGCAGTTCCTCAGTTGAAGTACCCTCTGGTGATACTAGGCTGTGCCAGGTTGATAGCTACAGCTAACTAGAACATACACCAAATAAAATTGTGTTTTTCTGTTGTTTTGAGATGATGGTGGCAGTTCTTGGTGGTATGTGGAACCTTTCTGGCCTGCATTCATTATCTGATTGGATGTGATGCCAAACTTTGTTTTTTCTAACAATAAGTTTTAGCACTTTTATTTTGTTCATTTTTTTATGTGTAGTTCATTGTCTTAAACTTTCAGAATGAGGTAGGGTTTACGAAAGTATATTTTTTTTGTCTAGTTTTATTTTAATTTTAATCTGTTACACTTTCATGACAGATTTTAAAATCAGGGCTGTTCATAGTAGCACAAACCTTTAATGCCAGCACTGAGGCAGCAGAAGCAGGCCTATGAATTCTGTCAGTTCTAGGCCAGCTAGGACCACAGAATGAGACCTTGGTTCAAAACCACAAAAAATGGCTAGGCATAGTGGTGCATGCCTTTAATCCTAGCACTCAGGAGGCAGAGACAGTTAGAGCTCTGTGAGTTCGAAGTCAGCTGGTTTACATAGTGAGTTTAGGACATCTAGAGCTACATAGTGAGACCCTGTCTTAAACAAAAACATATTACAAAACAAAAAACCCAGAACAAACAAACAAAAAAACACAAAGGAAATTTAAAAACTGAAACAACAGTAAACTGCTTGCTGTGTCATCGCGAGAACCTCAGTCCAGTCCCCAACCCATGTAAAAGAAGAGGGCACATTGGACTCCAGCCAGCGAAGACAGAGGAAGATGCATCTCTGGGACTCAGCGGCTAACCAGCCTAGCCAAATTGATGAGCTCTAGGCCAGGGACAGACTCCATCAAAAGACAAGGTCAGTGGTGTCTGAAGAGCAGCACTGATTTGTCCTTAGTCCTCCGCTCCTGCCTTTATAGGCACATAGCCACACATACACACACTGCATGCATACATGCAATACAAATTCAACAAGAAGTATTTTTATCTAGCAGTATCTTAAGATAGAAATCATATGATTATCTTTTCTGTTTCTCACTTCATACCCATATACCAACCAAAAATATGTTCCAAATTCGGTAATTTCTTAGTAACTCTATATCACCTGGGCCATTCTAATACAATATGTTTTTCTTTCACTCCCTCCTTTTTTTTTTTTTGAGACAGAGTTTCTCTGTGTAGCTTTGCGCCTTTCCTGGAACTCACTGTATGGCCCAGGCTGGCCTTGAACTCACAGAGATCCGCCTGTCTCTGCCTCCTGAGTGCTGGGATTAAAGGCGTGCACCACCACCGCCCAGCTCATTCCCTACTTCTTATGTCCCTCACACAGCATTCAATCTTGTCAGAGCTGTCATTCATCCATGAAGAACTACACAGTAGCTCTGTGACTGGAATGTGATGTAAAGCCCTGCACAAGGCCAATGCTTTCTCTCCTTGGCTCCCATGCTTTTTGTAGAATCTCCCCTAATTGTTCTCACAAGACTCTGGATACCAAATATGTGAGATAACACACTAAGCAATTCTCAGTGAACACCAGCTGGCTGTCTCACAGTTCAGCTCAGTTCTGCCATTACTAGAACACCCGAAGGTTAGTGGTGTAGTCCCACACGTCTGTGCCGACTTAAGATGTCAACCTACTACTTACATCAGATTGACCTATAAGTCAGAAGTTCCCACAACCTGATATTGTTAGTCACATTTTCATCACTGTAACAAAATACTTGAGATTATCAGCTTATAAAAAGTAAGGGTTTATTCTGCCTTGCAGTTATGGAGGTTGTACCCCATAGTCAGCACAAGGCAGCATGTCACACAGCATGTCACAGCAGTACGTGCAGGGGTTGGAACACAAATCACTCACCTCATAGCCAAGAAGTAAGGAGACAGACAGGAAGGAGCTAGAGTCCCATAATCTTCTTCGTGAGCACACCCCTGATGACTTAAGGGCCTCCCACAAGCCTCTTCCCACCTCTCAAAAATTACTTTACCTCTTATAGTGCCAAATGGGGACCCAGTCTATAACTCACAGACTTAGGGGGGCATTCAGGATCACCCTTAGCACCTTCTTCAAAGCTTCATAATATGATATAAGCTTGGTCAGGTGATATAATTGCAACATGGAAGTTTGCTTGGAGGTGAGAGAACAGAACAGTTTGGCCAAGTGGGTGGTTTTCTGGCCCTTTAGTCCATGGGTAGAATCTCTGTTGGGGCAAATAATGAGGAAGGTGACCAGGCTTAGCTGTGATTTGGGTGTTGGTTCTTTGCCAGCTCCTAACTGGTTTTGGTCTCACTCTCGCTGCTTGCTAAACTGTGACTTTTACTTGCTGTCTGGAGTTCCCACTGTGTTCTCTGCTTGCTTATACTCCAGGTGCAGAAGGACTCAGGGTGGAGTTTGACCGGCAATGCTCCACAGAGAGGCGCCACGATCCTCTCACTGTCATGGATGGTGTCAACAGGATTGTGTCCGTGCGGTCAGGTGAAGAAGGGAGGGCAAGTAGGGACAGTCCTCCTCACTTGTGCTCCATAAATGGAGTTGTTAGCCTAAGGCAGGACACTGGTGCTTCATTCCATGGGAACTTTAAGGAAGGTACAGTAAGGTAATGAGTTGTAAAATAGTAGGTTTTGTCTTCTTTTCAAGTACTTTGAAATAAGATATGATCTGTTTAATGTGTGCTTCATACCACTCTCAGAGGGGTTGTGAGTGTCTGGTGAGAGAGCTGTCCAGCAGTTGGAGAACTATAGATGTGTTCGAGTACTGAAGCCTGTGTAGCATTGTTACCATACTGCAGACTTGTTAAAGGAATTCTGCTCCGACTGATGGCAGTAGGGTATGGCTCATGGAGTGCTGTGTCTGGATGATGAGCAGAGTGTGCAGTGCATGGGAGGTATGCTGCATGGTCCTGTCTGCTCTACTGAGTTCCATGAGGTCAGGAAGAGGTGTCTAATAAACTCACTTGTCTAAAAGAGTGTTTTAGAATTGTTAATGCAAGGATATGCATCTCGGGCTGCAGAGATGGCTCAGAGGTTAAGAGCACCGGCTGCTCTTACAGAGGTCCTGAGTTCAATTCCCAGCAACCGCATAGTGGCTCACAACCATCTATAATGAGATCTGGTGCCCTCTTCTGGCCTGCAGGCATACATGCAGACAGAACACTGCATATATAATAATTTTTTTTTTAAAAAAAAAGAATATGCATCTCTTTTCAGGCCTTTTTAATGGTGGTGGTGGCAGTGGCGGTGTGTATGTATGATTCACACTCCACATACACACACACCTCCCTGAGCTGAGTATTGAACATAGGATCTTGTGTGTGCTAGCAAGCACTCTTAACACTAAGCTACATCCTCTTTTATAAAGGGTGAGAATTTTCCCAGTGAAAGGCTAGGTGTGTAAATGTTTGAGGTTTTATGGGCTGCATGTGGCCTGTCCCTTACCACTCAGTGTATGTAGTAAGCAGAATGACTATGTCACATAAGTGACATGGTTTTTCTGGCATTTTGGTAAGTGTCTGTCAAAATAGTTCTCAGTAGTGTTATTAGTGTATGAGAAGGAAGTCCAGCAGGCTGTGTCCACACAGTTGCCTCACACTCCTACAGCATTAAGTTTCCCGGTCTCTTCTGCTTTTTTAAGAGGCCATCCCATAGCTCCATAGACCCTTGGATCTGCCCAGGTTGCTCCATCCATTTCTTGAGTACTGTCTGTCTTGGCCATGCTGAATTATTTACAAATGCCCTTTGTGGGAATTTTAGCTCTTTCTGCCATTACATAACTACCTGCCATCTCAGAAGTATCCCTAGAACCTACCGTGGTGTGGGCTTGTTCTCCCTGCATCCTACTTGTGTGCATCTTCATTTCCCCATTTGGTGGTAGCTTCCTTGGGGGCAGTGCATTTATATGTCCTTCAGGTTCTCCAGTACTTAGATCAGAGGCTGAATAGAAATCTGTGGGAAGGTAGAATGTCCTCGACCCACCATGAATATAAGCTAGTGTGAACAACTTTGCTCTGCTCTAAGGAGTTCTGTTGGTTAGATGGTGGCATCTAACCTAAACCCAGGCTGTACTTTACTCTGCTAGGTCGAGAATGGTCTGACTGGTCCAGTGAGCTGCGCATCCCTGGTGATGAGCTGAAGTGGAAGTTCATCAGTGATGGGTCTGTGAATGGGTGGGGCTGGCGCTTCACAGTTTATCCCATCATGCCAGCTGCAGGTAAGAGGGACTGGGATCATTAACCTCTTACTGTGATTATTACCCAAGCAAGTGGAACCATGCACACTTCATTCTGTGACTAAAGGACTGTCTTCTGCTGCCTGGGAAAAAAGAGTGTCTAAGTCCCTACCTGGGGAGGGTCAGACAAAGAGCCATTTAAGCCATCCAGTTGTCAGGGTGCTTAGCCCCATCCTCACCTGTCGTAGAAAGAAGTTGGTGCCGGTTGTAGCTCCTAATGCTTTTGGTTCACATTAAATGTCAGCTTGAAGAGCATGGCTCAGGGTTAGAGTTGGTTACTCAGTGATAGGATGCTTGCAAAGCATGCACAGTCCCTAGGTTCAATCCCCAATACAGGGGGGGAAAAGCCAACAGACGGACAAAAAGGTTGTCTTTCGTCACTTAGACAGTGCTGTGGGCTTATCTTTCACTGTGTTCCAGTTGGGAGTTGAGTTTGTGAATTTATCTATAAGAGGTGATCCCATTATGTCACATAGGGACATTTGCAGGATTTCTTCACAGGCCCTAAGGACCTCCTCTCCGATCGCTGTGTCCTCTCCTGTCCATCCATGGACCTAGTGACCTGTCTCTTGGACTTCCGACTCAATCTCACCTCCAACAGAAGCATTGTCCCTCGCCTTGCTGCCTCTCTGGCTGCGTGTGCTCAGCTGAGTGCCCTAGGTGAGTGGTAACTCCATGGTCGTACCTGTTTACCTGGGTAGAAGAAAGTAGTCCAGCATCTAATCTTTCCCTGTATGTTGTTTCAGCTGCCAGCCACAGGATGTGGGCTCTTCAGAGACTGAGGAGACTGCTCACCACAGAATTTGGGCAGTCTATTAATATAAACAGGCTGCTGGGAGAAAATGATGGGGAAACAAGAGCTTTGGTATGAAGCATTATGGTTTCTAGACCTTTAACCCTTTAGGGAATAAATGTACTGCTTTAATCATCAAACCCCCTAAACCAGCAAGAAGCATTGGGAATTCTGTCTAAATATCAGGCAACTTTTGTTACATCCAGGCTTCTTCTCATACTACTAACTATGCTAAGTTCAAGCTGGGCTCATTTTTATTTTAAAGCCTGTGTGTCTTGACCCCTGTGAACATAGGTCTGTACAAGCTTGACTGCCCACATCCCTTTTACTGTACTGTATGAGATGGTTCCATTCTGGTTGTTTCTAACCATAGGAGAAGATGGGCAGGATTTGTATGCCAGAGAGGGTAAGTTCCCTGAGAGTGGCTTTCTAAACCAAGACCAAACATTCTGAATGTTGACACTTTCTTTCATTTTAGACATACACTTTTATCTAATTGAGAATTTAAATACTCATTTTTTAGTGGATATAAAACCCTTTACTTACAGGAACAGAGCAAACCCGGGGCTCCACTACATTCTGGATTTCTATAATAGAATGTTGTTTTGTTGCTTTTAAGAGCTTTACAGGCAGTGCTCTTGCTGCTTTGGTGAAAGGCCTTCCAGAAGCTTTGCAAAGGCAGTTTGAATATGAAGATCCTATTGTGAGAGGTGGCAAACAGCTGCTCCATAGCCCGTTCTTTAAGGTAATATTTGACTTATTTTTAAAGTGGTAGTCTATAGCTCTTTGACTGGGAGAGCCACTGGGAGCTATTATGGTAGTATGCTGTGTCGTAGAACTCTTTGGGAGCAGTCCTTACTGTTACTGAAGGGTTATATGAAATATATCCCAAGAAGTGGTTATGTGATCAAAGCCTTTATCTCATAAGCTGTTTTCTCATATTAGCCTGTTTTGAGACATACAGATGCTCATAGTTATTGTATACCATGGGTGTTGCAGCAGTTGTTGGTCTGGGGCCCTGTGTCTCCAGAAGCCCTTGTGTTCCTAGAAACTTACTCGAGGAATTGTCCTCAAGTCTTGGGATGGCAGCCAGTGGCCTTCGCTCAAACATTAGCTGTGTTTCTGAGTATCCTTCTGTTTGCAAATTTTTGTTTACTGCAGGTGCTGGTAGCTCTTGCCTGTGACCTGGAATTAGACACACTCCCTTGCTGTGCTGAGACCCATAAGTGGGCTTGGTTCCGAAGATACTGTATGGCCTCCCGTGTTGCTGTGGCCCTGGACAAACGAACCCCATTGCCTCGTCTGTTTCTTGATGAGGTAACAAAAAAATAGCATTTATTTTATTTTTTGGATTGCTTTTGAGATGTGAATATAATGAAAAAGATGCCAATATAATAAGACACAGTTTGTTTTACTAAGAAATATCATAAAGAAATTCATAGATAAAAATGAATACTATAGCACATGAATTTCAATTAACATTAATTTTTAGCAAAGTAACTAAGATATAATGATATGGTATGGGCCTTTTTACCATCTCACAGTTGATATGATAATACTGATTTTTCATACTAAATATAAAATCATCATCCTCCTATTTAAAGATTCCACATGTTTTCTTACTTTAATTATTTTTTACTCTTTTACAAGGAAGAAAGGTTAAGTCAAGGTCTCACACTATATCGTAGACCAGACTGGAGCTCACTCGATAGCCCAGGCTGTCCTTAGACTCCTGCCTCTGCCTCACAAGTTCTGGGGTTGCAAGTGTGAATCACTACACCCAACTTACTTGATTCATAATCCCATAATAATGTTTTGTAGGTTGCTAAGAAAATTCGTGAATTAATGGCAGACAGTGAAAATATGGATGTTCTCCATGAAAGCCACAGCATCTTTAAAAGAGAGCAAGATGAACAGCTTGTGCAGTGGATGAACAGGTATTACTTCAGAACCAAGAGACAGTGTTGCATGTAAGTGTTTGTAGAAACACTTACACAGATGTTCACATCAAATGTTCTTTTGATGTTTCTTGTAGGCGGCCAGATGATTGGACTCTCTCTGCTGGTGGTAGTGGAACCATTTATGGGTGGGGGCATAATCATAGGGGGCAGCTTGGAGGAATTGAAGGTGCAAAAGTGAAAGTCCCCACTCCCTGTGAAGCACTTGCAGCTCTCAGACCAGTGCAGTTAATTGGAGGAGAGCAGACACTTTTTGCTGTGACGGCTGATGGGAAGGTAAGGGTGCAATTTTTTTTTTTTTTTGTCGTTAACATTTGAGAAAATTATGAGTAGATATTTGTTTGGTTCTTGTATGTGTAAGGACTTGTATTTAAAAACTTTCTGAAGAATGTTTATGATATCACCCAAAACAGGGAGTGTTCTTACATATTTCTGTATAATCTTTACATATACCTTAGCTACTTTATACATATTTTTATTTTGAAGTGCACTCCATCTGTTAGCTGTATTTCTTTTAAGAACCATAAATACTCGAGTCTGCCAGCTGTCTCTTCTCTGTAGATAGCCGTGATCTGCAAGTGAATCTTTGTTTCTTTTCAGTCGTCTGCTTACAGTTCTTTCGGATGAGAGGAAGGGGGCTCTGTTCTTACAGTTGGAAATTGGGGTACAACATTGGATGCGGGGAGGGGACACAGTCCTGCAGTTACACCTTGTGGACATCTACCAGTAACCTATAGGATTTTCTTCTAAGAGGTCTCATCTCAAAATCCCCACCATCTCTTATTAGTACTACCCTAGGGACCAAGACTTTTAGACATAGACATTTGGAGAATACTTCTTGAAGCCATAACAATATATAAAATCTTAAAATTTCCTATGATTTTTAACCTTAAGTTAAATTTTCTCTGGTGTAAAAAATGTACAGAATGCTAATTCTTTGGGTAAGTAATAAATACAGGAATCTTTATGTTTTCTCAT
The DNA here is from genome assembly GCF_903995425.1 of Onychomys torridus. NCBI lineage: Eukaryota > Metazoa > Chordata > Mammalia > Rodentia > Cricetidae > Onychomys > Onychomys torridus. The sequence goes on from NC_050443.1 coordinate 39,818,654, forward strand.
CTTAGCTCTATGCTACTGGCTATGGTGCTGGTGGAAGACTGGGGATCGGAGGGACAGAGTCAGTGTCTACCCCAACGTTACTGGAGTCCATTCAGCATGTGTTCATTAAGAAAGTTGCTGTGAACTCAGGAGGAAAGCATTGCCTTGCTCTCTCTTCAGAAGGAGAAGTTTACTCGTGGGGTGAGGCAGAAGATGGGAAGTTGGGGCATGGCAACCGAAGGTATTGTGTGAAAATATCATTTTCAGTATGTCTTCTTTGGTTTGTTTAGTGCTGGTACAGTGTGTTGATGCTGTTAGAACACTTGCAATAACCTGCTTAAGTTAAACGATGTTAATGGCTTACAGGTCACTGTATGTGAGCTTACCTGTATGACTTCTGTACTGGAGGGAAGCATTATGTCTTGAAGTTTTTATTCACAAGTTTTACAAATACTAAGCATCTTTTTCACCTTGCTACTGTCCACTGAATCACATTGGGCATTTTGCATAGTTACATGATACCAAAATCATAAATATAGAAGAGAGAGCACAAGTGATGGGGAAGAAACCAGACTCAGTTGTTTTTGAAAAATTGTTTTCATCTACCACCGAAGTAGAAATGGAGATGTAGCTTAGAAATAACTAAAATCACCAGGCAGAATATACAGCAGCCCCAAAGACACTGAATATGAGGCAGCAATATAAAATTCCCCAAGAAATAGGAAACAAAGAAGGCTAGTTCAAAAAGTTACCCTAGTAGATTGTCTGTAGACAGTTTCCATGCCACAGTAGATAGGAGAGGCCCTGGCAGATGATGACAGCATCCTTTAATTTAGAGATAACGGAACTAGAGAGCTGAGGAGGCCGAAGGAGGTCGGCTGTGTAGCGAGTACTGCAGAGTAGGTGAGCGCTGTGCGGAGGGCCAGAGACCCTTGGAGCCCAGGAAGGCAGTCATGGGAAGCCTAAGAGCAGACCTCTGCACATGATTGAAAGACACTTTTCTTGGTGCTCACAGAGGAGATGGAGCTCCCAGAAACCTGTAATTCATAAGCAGGTAGAGTACAAAAAGTAGTAACTAACGACTGGAGGGCTTTTGATGCCTTAAGAGTGCTTTTGACCTGGGTTTGGTTCCCAGCACCCTTGTTGGAGGCTCATAACCATCTGTAACTCCAATTCCAAGGGAATTAAAGCCTCTGTGTGTACTGCACGTATATGCTACACTTACCTTCAAACAAAACACTCATATGTATCAATGAATATATAAGTATTCATTAACAAGGGAGAAAGTGAATCATATACTATTGGCTACAGTTCCTCCACCAAAACTTAAAAACTAAAACCATTTTTATAAATAATAGAGATCAAAGCTCAATTATTTTTATGAATATAAACAAACCCTTAACAAGGTAAACTTTACAGTGTCCTGTGTCCACTCAGAAATTGCAGATATGCAGAAGAACAAAACAATACAACTCATATGAGAACAAAAACTAGTCAATCAAAACTGATTCAGAAATGCCACTGTGGTAGACTTTTCTTTTAATCACATACCATGTTGTGAATAAGCTTGTAAAAGCTTGAGACTGTTAAATAGAGCCTAAATATGCCCAAATGAAAAATCTTAAAGATGAAAAGTACATTCACAGAAAGGAAGAGTAAATTATATGGAATTAACGCCTGAGTAGATGTGATAGAAAAAAGACCAGTGAACTGGGAGATGGGACAATAGAAACTACCCAGAGTGAAAGCATAAGGAAAAGGGATGTGCAAATGACAGAACACCAGGAGCTTGGGACAGTGCCACTGGCTTAGTGTGTCCATAAAGAGCACTTAAGAGAGGGAGTGGGAGATTTTTAAGAAATAACTGAAATGCAGAATTGACTAGCAGCTCTGAACTCACAGTTGCAATAATCTTAAAGAATCCCAAGCAAAAGAAACACGAGGAGGAAAAAAAGACTGCACTGAAGTACACTGACAGTAGAGTTTGAAAAGCAGTTGGGATGGATTGGATTCAGCTGTGGTAGGTTACAGACATATTCAAGGGTAGGAAACTGTAGTAAAGTAATAAAATAGGCATGAAATCATAAATCATAGGTAAGTAGAAAACAGACAGCAAGGTGAGAGCTTAAAGCCAAGTATATTTATTTACATCAGAAGATCTGAACCCTCAGAAGGCAGATGCGGGCCTGGGGAGATGACTCAGTCTGTTATGTGCGTGACGACCTGTGTTTGACCCCCCAGAACCCATGTTAAAAAACCAAAACCAAGGGAGCATAGTGGCATATACATGTAACTCCAGTGCAGAGGAGGCAGAGACAGGCGACCCTGAGGTTCAGTGGTTAGTCAGTTCAGCAGATGTGACAAGTTTCAAGTCAGTGAGAGACGTTGCCTCAAAAAATAACTGACTGACTGACTGACTAACTAACTAACGTAGGTGTCCTCTAAAGAATGACACGCAAGATTGTCCTTTGGTCGCCACACCTGCACATGTGCATGTGCATTGCACACACTAAAAGTAAAGGCAAAATGATGGAGAAATGTATACTATGCTAATACTAGTGAAAAGCAAACAAACCCACAATATTTACATTAATATGCAAAATACATTTTCACAGCAAAGAATATTGGCATGGATTAAATTGTTTCTTCATGATAAAGTAGTCAGGTCATCAAGAAAACAGCTAATATTAGACACCTAATAGACACTGCAAATTGATGAAAATAAAAATATGCTAGAGCGATGACTCAGTAGTTAAGAGCACTGACTGCTCTTCCAGAGGACCCACATTTGATCCCCAACAACAACCTAGTGACTCACAACCATCTGTAACTCCAGCACCCACTTGTGGCCTCTGAGGGCATTGCACTCATGTTGTGTACAGGCATACTTGGAGACAAACTCCCATACAGACAAAAAACAATAATTAAAAGATTTGCTAGGACTGCAAGGATAAATTAGACAGACCCCTATGGTCATGGTTTTAAATACTCTTTCATAATTTGTAACAATGAGAAGATTAAAAATATGAAATGGATAAAAAAAATGGGCTAACTGCCAACCAACTTGACCTAATTAACATTTTTAGAAAACTGTGCCAAACAAAATTCTAATCTTTTTATATGTGCATAAAACATCAACCAGTATAGACTATACAATGGCCCACAAAATAGCAGGTTTTTTATGGTAAGAGTATTTATGATTATACAAAGTTTATTCTCTTGTCTACATGGAAATTAAACTGGAAATCAATTGTGGATCTTTGGAAATTGTCCCCTAATGCTTGGAAAACAAATAAAACATTTCTGTATTTAGTCTTAGCCAAGAGGAAGAAAAGCAATTAAAACATCAAAATAACTGATGGATCAGAGAATGAATGAAAAAACAAAATTAATTTTAAACAGAATGAAAGTGAAATTGACTTACCCAGATCTGTGAGATCCCGCAAAAGCAGTGCTTAGAAGGAAACTTATCATGTGAAATGGCACTTAGACAATAAAAAATGGTATAAAACTATGATGTAATACACTATACTGTAGGATTTCCTATAGGAAGAAGGACAAATGCAACCCAAAGTGAGCAGAAAAGAGGTCGTCAGAATCCTTAGCATAGGAAGCCAGGAGAGAGTAGGAAAGCCGGTTCTTGAGGGGGGACATATGACCAGGAAAACTTCTATCAAGACTGATGGTAAAAAGAGATTTCAGGCTGGGCGATGGTGGTGCGCGCCTTTAATCCCAGCACCCGGGAGGCAGAGCTAGGCGGATCTTTGTGAGTTTGAGGCCAGCCTGGTCTACAGGCACCAAAACTACACAGAGAAACCCTGTCTTGAAAAGCCAAAAGAGAGAGAGAGAGAGAAAGAAAGAGATAGATTGAGATTGATTGATTTCAGGTCAGAGGAATTTAAGAGATGAAGCTCTCTCTCTCTCCCTCTGTCTCTCTGTCTCTCTGTCTCTCTGTCTCTCTGTCTCTCTGTCTCTCTCTCTCTCTCCCTCTCCCTCTCCCTCTCCCTCTCCCTCTCCCTCTCCCTCTCCCTCTCCCTCTCCCTCTCCCTCTCCCTCTCTCTCTCCTTGTTTTTCAAGATAGGGTTTCTCTATGTAGCTCTGGTACTAGCTCTGTAGACTAGGCTGGCCTGGAACTCACAGAGATCCACCTGCCTCTGCCTCCTAAGTGCTGGAAGTAAAGGCGTGTGCCACCACCGCCTGACTGCTGCTGAAGGGGTTTCATATATAGTTTGCAGGTATTTAGAGATCACAAAGGCCAGGGATGTAACTTAGTGGTTAAAGCATTTGCCCACCTTCTAAGCTTATCCCAGGGCCTGAGCTCAATCTTTGGTACCACCAAAATACATGAGATCTTTAAAATCAAAACAAACAAAACAACCACCACAGCAAAAAGCAAACAGAAAACCTAGAAGCAGCAACCAAGTGTGATTATGCTTTCCTGTAGTCAAGGTACTTGGGGTGTAGAGGCAGGGTAGTGGTCACAAATTAAGTCCAGACCTATCTGTGGTCTACATAGTGAATCTAGGCCATTGAGGACCATCTTAAACAGAACATAAACCACAGTTTAATGAACAGCTTTATGGCAACAAACCTGACTTTTTAAAGATTTGGACAAACTTCAAACAAACAAACAAAAAAAACAACGCACAGAATGAAAATACTAATTTCCTGAAGATACATCTCCCAAACCAAATGACTGGTGATTTCTGATATAATGTAACCTACTTTTTGAGGACATTGGAGAGAAAGGAGAATTCTTGATTTTTTTATTTTATTTCATTTTTTGTTACTATTCTTTCTTTTTTCTTTTTAGAGACAGTGTAGTTAGAGTTTTCCTGTCTGGCCCAGTCAGGACAAATCTCTCTTACCCGCCAGTCCCACAGTCGCTCAGACCCAACCAAGAAAGCACACAGAAACTTATATAGCTTATAAACTGTATGGCCGTGGCAGGCTGCTTGTTATCTACCTTTTCTATCTTAAATTAACCCATTTTTGCTTATCTATACTTTGCCACATGGCTTGTGGCTTACCAGTGTCTTTACATGTTGCTTCTCATGGCAGCAGCTGGAGGTGTCCCTCTCCAACCTTCTACTTCCCAGAATCCTCTTCTCTCTTGTCCCGCCTATACTTCCTGCCTGGCCACTGGCCAATCAGAACTTTATTTACACAGAGCGATATCCACAGCAAGACAGGATTTTGCTATTTAAAATAACCCAGGCTGGCCTCAAACCTGTGATAGGTTAGGTTCCTGCCTAACCTCCTGGGATGTGCATCACTAAACCTATCTTTTTGTTTGTTTGTTTGTTTTGGGGCCTTTAGGATGCTGGGCAAATTCTCAACCATCAAGCTACAGTTTTTAACTCATTTTTTAAAAGATAGCTTTACCTTTATTAAAACCATACTCAGACATTATTAGGAAAATACAAATCAATATCTTACATCTACACACATAGTAAAAATTCTTAATAGCTTAAAAAATCAAATCCAACAATGTACAAAAGAACAATACTGTATGTTCAAATGGCATTTATGCCAGAATTCTTAGATTGGGTCAGCACAAGAAAGTGAGTCGATATAAAAAGAACACAGTAGTCATATAGCATATTGAGCAGACCGAGGAAGAGCCAGGTAACTCTCCCACCCCACACCTATCACTACCTACACACAGACAGCAATCTCTGGCTTATAGACCTTGTAAAAACACAAAACCACATCATGAGCCTGGCTTAAAGCTGCACAAGCCCTACTTCCTGGCGTTCAGCTACTCTGTAAAGGAAGATAGAAAATCATGAAATTTTGATTTGGGGTCTAAGTGGTTCTTCTTTATTTATGTAATAATCACTTGGCTGAGAAGGAATATTTAGAGGCACACATTGAATAAATAAGTAGCAACCAGAAATGTTGAAATTTTTTGTTCAAATTTAAAGTGTTTAAATTTTAAAATATGTAAGAATAAAAATACATTTCAGCCGTGTTTATTTCTTGCAGCCCGTGTGACCGCCCTCGTGTCATTGAGTCCCTAAGAGGGATTGAAGTGGTTGACGTTGCTGCTGGTGGAGCCCATAGTGCCTGTGTCACAGCAGCTGGGGACCTCTACACATGGGGCAAAGGCCGATATGGCCGCCTGGGGCACAGTGACAGTGAGGACCAGTTAAAGCCAAAACTGGTGAGAAGGTACTGGGTTTAAAGGCCCAGGTCCAGACTTGAGTGTCTGCTCAGGCCATAGTGTTGAAGCAGGTTGGGGGGAGTTTGTCTTTGGTGCTGTGTTCTTCTTATTTTAGGGTCAGTGGTTTGTGTTTTCTTGTTTACTGGAATAAACTGTCTTGGTACATATACAGTCCTTACTAAGGAGTGAATGAGCAGTGTTCACGGTGGTGCATGGTTGGTTCACTGGAGCCCTGATGCCTACTCTCTACAGTTCAGATTTATATTGTTCAAATAGAGGAATACATTTCTATCTTAAAGAATTACTAAGATTTTTCTTTGTGAAATCTAACATTCATAAAGTGGCAGTACTATTATAAAGCTCCCTTTTCCCTCAGTGATTTCCTGCATTCTTTTTTCCTAAAGGTGGAAGCGCTACAGGGCCACCGTGTCATAGACATTGCCTGTGGCAGCGGTGATGCCCAGACACTGTGCCTCACTGATGACGATACTGTCTGGTCCTGGGGAGACGGAGACTATGGCAAGCTTGGCAGAGGAGGCAGTGACGGTTGCAAAGTGCCCATGAAGGTATTTCCTGTGTGTGCAACCCAGATCTCCAATTGCTTTCCCTTGAGTGTGCTTCTCAGGAGCATTCTGTTCATTGCAGGAAGTACACAGGAGTAAAACATGAGTGACGGAGCTCGCACCTTTGGATGCCTTAAGTGCTGTTTGTGTCCTCTTGGGAAGGGCGTATGGCACAGCAGGGCTCCAAAGAGCCTGTGGTTTTACTTCGTTTACAGAGGGGTTTGAGGTGTAGCTAACTTCACAGTGGTAAATAGGGGCCATATCATCTGGTGTAGGACAGATGCTAGAACTGGCTTCTAGTGGATCTGATGGATCTCTAGAAGCAAAGAGACGGAAGAGGCCTTGTGCTGCCAGCTCCCTCCGTAGGCCTAAGTTAGGGGCTATTGTGTCGTTTTGTTTGTTTGTTTTTAGGGAGTGAATGACTAGGCATTTCTTAATGCTGTCAGACTGATACAATGTCTTTGGTGGGTAGGTATAGAGATTGAAGGGACTAGTGTGTTTAGGTGGTATTAGATCAGTGTGTTGGATCATTTGCCCTGTGCCCTGCGGTATGTAAATGTGGTGGTGTTGGGACTTGGGTGTGCTCAGTGTCCTTCCTTGCTGAGCACAGATGTGGAACAGAGAGGCTCAGGGACACAGGCACCCTGGGATGGAATCTGACCAGGGAGGTCCTGCTGGGTCCAACCACATAGCTTTTTGTTTTGTTTTGGAGTTGTGCTTTTCAGTACAACTGCTGTTGATTTCAGGATGACTTTTTCAGTCTAAGTCAGTTTAAATTTTAAAAATGAAAATTCGCAGTGAGGCATAGCAGTATATGCTGTAACCACAGTATTCCAGTTATAAATTCACACTTTAACTTGTGTTATAGAATGAGACTGTCTAGAAGAAAAATTCCTCTCCCTAACTCACCCTGAGATGCTGAATGTATATCCCATGGTGGCCCCCATTTCCCTCATCTGTAGCCCTTTCCCGTTTCCAGTACACATATATACTGCACGGATGTATATCCCATGGTGGCCCCCATTTCCCTCATCTGTAGCCCTTTCCCGTTTCCAGTACACATATATACTGTAACCTCATTATAGGTTGCTCAGGATTTCTACTTTTATGAAAGAAAGTGGGTTGCCTTTTTTGACTTAACTAAGGAAGCCTTTCTGCATTCGAGCATAGGATGTTGGACATGGGGAAAATCTAGAGGAGTATATTAGTGGTGGTACTGTGACAGGGCAGGAGATCCAGAGACTAATTAAGAGAATGAAGTTTTAGTTAATTTAAAAATGAAATATAGGGAAATAAGTAGGAAGACATACACGGAGATCACAAGGAGCAGTTTGTGGGGTAAGGAGAAGTGATGACCAGAGAAGTGAGGTCCGACAGGATTTCTGACACAGGATAGAGAGATTAGTCACCAGATAGATGTATATGGGGTCAAAACAGGTCACAGGGTTGCTAACTGGAGGCGTGTTCATGATGCTGACCTGGGTGGATGGATAGGAGCCTAGTGTTCCTGGCCATCTCTCCCCTGCTGTCTGGGCTTGCTTCCTTGTGGGTCTCAGAGTCTGACAGTGCTGGCACAGGTGAGGACAAGCACAGAGCTTCCTGGAGACTGGTACCTCAACGTCAGTCTTGGAGAGAGAAGACTTTAGACTTCACCTGATGACATATCCTAGGCCTTACTTGTGACAATGTCACATGTTTCTGCTTCCTTCCTGAAATTACTTTGGTGTGTTGGATGTTAATTTTAATATTATATTAAATATTCTACATGATCGCCGTGTGGTGGTGGCACACACTTTTAAAAATGCACTCAGAAGGCAGATCTCTGTGAGTTCAAGGCCAGCCTGGTCTACAGAGTTCAGGACAACCAGGGCTACACACAGAAAAACTGTCTCAAAAAACCAAATATATATATTACACAAGTACAGATTTTAAGAGTTCTTAATAGATTTAGTTAAGTCTCACTGTGATTGCAATGATGGAGCTTGTCTGATTGAATTTTTTCTCTGTCTAGATTGATTCTCTCACTGGCCTTGGAGTAGTTAAAGTGGAATGTGGATCTCAGTTTTCTGTGGCTCTTACCAAATCTGGAGCTGTTTATACATGGTATGTCAGATTCTGTTTGTGCAATCTCACTGAAACCATAGTTTTAAAAAAACCTTAATTTTGTTTGGGTATTTTGCCTGCGTGTATGTCTTGTGTACTGCATGTGTGCCTGGTGCCCACAGAGGCCAGAAGAGGGCATCATAATTTTTTTGGAACTGGAGTTAGAGATGACAGTGAGCTACCATGTTGATGTTAAGAATTAAACCTAGGTCTTCTGGAAGAACAGCAAGTTCACTAGATAGCTGAGCCATCTCTCCAGCCCCTAAAACCATTGGAACTATTTTAAGTCCCTTCTTGTTGACTTCTGTGCCAGGCTGTGAGTCAGATGCTGGTATAGAGCTTACACCATGATGGTGGCAGGGTGGAACGCAAACGACCATAGCCCAGTAAGTTCCATGCTCTCTTTCTATGCAGGGGCAAAGGTGATTATCATCGGCTGGGCCATGGATCTGATGACCATGTTCGGAGACCTCGGCAGGTCCAGGGACTTCAGGGAAAGAAAGTCATTGCCATCGCCACTGGTTCCCTGCACTGTGTGTGCTGCACAGAGGATGGTAGGTGGCTAGTAATTCACTGTGTGGGTCCAGCATGGACCCAGAAAGTATGATCAGTGTTGTGAATGATGAAGCTTATGCCTAGGTTATGAATAACTAGGAAAGGGTTCCTTTGAACACATGGATTTTGTTCATCTTAAAACTGACTTTTCTTCCTCTGTTTATTTAGTGTTCAGCAGCTGTTTAGGTTTTTAGCTATCTCCTTAAGTGTCATGTTACTTGATCAGAGATGCTGCTATTGCATACCTGGTGCAGTGAACTAATGAACTAGACCAGACTAGAGAAGGTGTGTTGGCCAGGAGGTGCTATAGCGAGTCCTGGGAAGTGTGCTTACTTGTGGATAGTAGTGCGATTAGTGTGTGGTGACACCGAGAAGCTGATGCTTAGAGAGGTGAACACTGACAAAACAGAAGGGAAGTAAGTGCTACCAGTGTATGGGAAGGTGTTGGGGTTGTGCATTCACTGCTCCTCTTGTCTCAGTTCTTTACGTTTACTCCCTTAGGTGAAGTTTACACATGGGGTGACAATGATGAGGGGCAGCTAGGAGATGGAACAACAAATGCTATTCAGAGACCTCGATTGGTAGCTGCCCTTCAGGGTAAGAAGGTCAACCGTGTGGCCTGTGGTTCTGCACACACCCTTGCCTGGTCAACCAGCAAGCCAGCCAGTGCCGGCAAGCTCCCTGCACAGGTCAGTGTTATCTGGGTAGATGTGCCAGAATAGGAGGACACTGTTACAGTTAGCCATCATGCAGGTCCAACAATATATGGCTCCTTCTTGTTTATAGAGATGTTGCACTGATAAAAGTTTAGTTCATAATGCCACAAAGCAGTGGCAGTAATAACTGTAATAGTGGGCTGGGAGCATAACACAATGCTAGAATGCCCACTTGCTTGGCATGCACGAGGCCCTGGGTTCAATCCACAGGAGAACAAAAAGGGATAGAGAAAAATTAATATTAATACCATCCAATAAACTACATAGAATAACTGATAGTATATGTGGCCTTTCTTGGTAAATCTATTTCTGTAAACTAATACTTCTAACATTCTTCCATGTTTACATTATTTGTCTCAAGTAATCAAACCAGCTAGAAAAAACATGAGAGTTTTCAGACTAATTTCAGAAATTGTAAAGCTGTATTTTGGCTTTCCGTGCTTTAGCCACTTAGTGGACTTAGTGAAACTTTGATATTTCAGGTACCCATGGAGTACAACCATTTGCAGGAGATCCCCATCATTGCCCTAAGGAACCGACTGCTGCTGCTGCATCACATCTCAGAGCTCTTTTGTCCCTGTATCCCCATGTTTGACCTAGAGGGCTCTCTTGATGAAACTGGACTTGGGCCTTCAGTTGGGTTTGACACTCTACGAGGGATCTTAATATCTCAGGGAAAGGTACTTTGTAGCAGTCTGTGGGACAGGAGCACTGTTACCTTCTGTAAATTTTTACTTAACAAAAATCCTTATTCTGGGACTATAGACAAAGACTTTATTTCATTCAACAAATGGTCTTTGAGTGTCTCCTACGTGCCGTCCAGTTCTAATACTTAGAACATGTTTATAAAAAACAAAAAAACAAAAACAGCCATGAAGCTAAGCCTTGTGCTTGTGGTTTTCTCTGCTTAGGTAATTTCTTCTCCTATGCATGTCCAGCAGAGGGCTGGGAGCTTGGAGAGAAGCTCCAAGGTTGTGTAGGTAGAGATTCCTTGCCGACTGATTTGACAGGGACAGGGAGTAGACAAAATCAGGAATGCTAGCATCTAGAGGTCATAGGATGGATTTTGACCTGTTGACATTTTTATTAATCAGAGCTTCCTACAGGGAATGTCAGGCTGAGAAGTAAAAGAGTAAGCTATTGAATTTCTGGTGCGCAGCTTGATGTGATCTTAGAGGGGACTCAATGCATAGCAGGCATGGGAGCTTGGTATCAGAAAAAGAAGAGCACAGAAGGTAAAGACCGATCCACCCTGAGGCTCTGATTCTTTGGTATATGCTGTTATCAAGGAGTGTAGTCGATTCTTACTGATAAAATAAAATTTAGATGTTTTGTTGTATTGAGCAGGAGGGCTGTGTGCATTTTATGTCCATTGTGCTCAAGGGTGCTGAGCAATAAAGATGGTGTTTAAGGGAAGATACTCTCTCTGCTGATAGGTGCAGGAAGAAACTTGATTTCAACTGTTTTTACAATAGTTAAAGAATAGCAAAGCTGATTCTGTCATTTTTACTTCATCTTTCAAAGAGGAGAGGACAGTGGGCAGCAAAGGGGCAGAAGAATGTAAGAGCAGGCTGCCCCCTGCATGAGGGAGTTGGAGTGCACCTCCCACAGGTTGCAAGAACCTCTGGGGTGGGCTCCCACTAAGTTGAGCATGGGACAACATGGGTTCCTACAATGAGGCAGTAACAGTAGAGGGCAGCATACAGTGGGTGTCCAAAGGGACCCCAGCAGCTGCATAGCCTCTGCTAGATGGCTCTGGGTGGGTGTTATAGGAGACAGTGCAGAGGTAGGAAGTCTTAGTGCCTCTGACTCAGATTACCAGTGAGGAGTTGGGTGTGTTGATAAATACATGTAATCCCAGGACTTGGGGTGGGTGGGTGGAAGCAGGATAATTATGAATTTGAGACCATCCTAGGTTACATAATGAATTCAGGGCTAGTGTAAGCTTCATAGCAAGAGTTGCAAGACCTTTTCTTAAAAAACACACAGAACAATTCCAACAGTATCACTAGAGGAGAGCTGGGCAACCAAGGGTTCAGAGCTGGAAAATGCTCTCTTGGAGGAACTTAGCCACAGGTGTGAGGGGGGCAGGCAGGAAGGCAGATGAGGTGAGGCTGTGCAGGAGGCTGGTGGATGGCTTTCTACCACTAAAGCCAGATCTCCTCTTACCTTTAGTGCTTCTTGGAGTTGCTAATGCCCCTACTTCTGCTGTCTTGGGTTGGAATTCCTAAGAGTCTAATCTGAGAGAAGGGCTTAGGATCTGCTGGAGGCCCTGAGGTTCTACAGATCATTCCCTCCCCAGCTCTGAAAAAGGACATTGTTGTCCCCTTAGCAAAGAGGCCTGAGACCCACTGTTCCCTTTGAATGCCCCTCAAGTGTCCCTTTGTGGGTGATGCTCAAATCCTTAGTGTGGTAGCCACACCGTCTGGCCATCTTCACTCTGGTTTTGTTCAATGCATGCTTACAGTATGTTCCCACCTCAGGTCTGGCTGGACCCATGAGTTCTTGACTCTCAGCTGCTCTGTGATGCACTTAAAAGGTTAAACTTCAGACCCTGCTGCTATTGCACTTCTTTGCTCAATGGTCAGTCATTCTTACAAACTCCAGTTCTCTACATGGATCTCTAGGCTCCTTGGCTCTATCTCACACCCTGAAAAGGACAGCATTGTATCTTCTTAAAGAATACTGACTTTCAGACATAGAGGCTATAAAACAGTGATATAGTTTCTCTTGGCATGCTGGTTTCTATTTCAGACTCTAAACTGTCTGTTGTTCATGTTTTAGGAAGCAGCTTTCCGAAAAGTAGTGCAAGCAACTATGGTGCGAGATCGCCAGCATGGGCCTGTGGTGGAGCTGAACCGCATCCAGGTAGCTCCCTCTCCTGCTCTGACAAGTGATGCTTCCATGGTGCAAGAGGTGTCCCTGTGGTCTTGGGGCAAGACAGCACTCCTAGGCTTAGGGAGCAGGCTTCTTGTGTGTAGTACTCTGTGATGCAAGAGGCTTTGGGAGTGGTGGTGGGGGTGGGAGTATTTTTATTTATGTGAAAATAGGAAAGACTTACCTGTCATAACACCAAAGCACAGGCAAAGAGAAATTTAACAAGGTAAAGTAAGGAGCAGCCATGTTTTCCCCCACAAGGTGATAATGTCCCCTCTTCTGTGTGGCCTTTGTATTTTTGTTACAGGCAAAACTAGGTCATTCTTATAACTGGTGGTTTTTTACATGCAAACAGTTCATATTCCTTCGAGCCTTGTAACAGCCCAACTCTTTGAGTTTTCCAGTTTAATAAACCAGTATTGCTAATGTCTCAGGAAAAAGAAGGGAAAAGCAGGCCATTTCTGAATTAACACTGCTTCTAAGTACACTTAAACTTATACTTTGAAAATTTTGATTAGAAATACAGAGGAATCCCAGTTAGTTATTATGATAGTGCATGGCATTTGACATTTAATACGCAAATGAAATTAGCCTCGCCTCTTAGATGAGAAACAGAGAGCCATGAAGAACAAATTCTTTGTTACTCAACCTTTGTATTAACACATGATTTTTATCCTGATGTTGATTACATGACAAGAATTTTTTTCTGAATTGTACTTGGGGGCATTTTGAATTAAGAGATGAAACTCTTGTCCTTTGTTGGACAGCACATGTGACCACATTGGTAGAACTGGTGTCTCTAGTGATGATCATCACAGTATCTAGTGCTAGCTGTAAGTTGGTCATCTAGTTGCACAAATAAATGGGCTGTTGAATTAGCCCATAAAAACGCTTTTATTTCCCCATCTTGGATGACGTGCATGCTATAGTTTGCAAGACGAGGAGAGCTGTACATTCTTCAGTCAGGTTCCTGTTTCGGACAGACCTACAGGCTCCTTGGAGCCAGGAGTCTCCCTGGGGTGTTCAGGGCTGGAGGTACCAATGAGGCCCTGACTGCTTGGAGCCCAGAGTCCTGCAGTGGACATGCGGCTGCTTACTGTCTTTTTTTCCCTGCAGATTTTCAGTAATACCTGTTTACTACTTGTCTGTATGTCCTTAATTTTGTCCCTTAAAATGTTCACTATATTTAAAAGAAAAACTGACAGATTGCAAAAGGAGAAGAAAAAAAAAAAAAAAGAAAGCACACAAACACCCAGAGACCAGTGTGCAGTGTAGACTGACATCTGGGGCTCCTCTATCATCCATAGTTTTGGGATACCAGAGCTTGCAGTTAGTACAGTGTGATCTCCTGAGGGGAAAGTTCCCCAAACGTTGGGATAGAATTGTTTTTCCACCAAAACTAGACTCCTGGGATAAAGATTTGATAAATCTAAGTGAATTCAGGATGCCAGCACTGAGTCTGATTGGCCGTGTGGTACCTCTGCCCTGGGGTTGGCATCTAAAGTGATGCTGCCCAGCACCAGCAACATTAAGACTCAGGAGGGATTGACTCTGCCCACACAGGTCGTCTTCCAGGAGGTTTTTCTATTGTTTTGTATAATGAATTTTAGCCACACACTCCCATTACCCTCTCTTACACTCCCTTTCCTGATGAAACCTGTGTCTTTTCTACAAATCCCTCTGTTACTTTCATGTCTTTGAATTTGTGTGACCCACTGAATTTAATTAGGGTGATTTACTGGATCACGGGGCAGTTTACCAGGTGTCAGGGGCTATCCTGTTGAAGAAAGTGACACCCTCTGCTCCTAGAAACATTACCTGTCAGTAGACTCGCAGGGAGGGCTGGGACTTGGAGCCCTTGGAGAGTTTTTTATTGTGATGAAAATAATGCTGTTTGATACCAGGAAGTTCTGAAAAATCAGTATCCATAAAAAGTACTTAACATGGTTTTTTGGTTGAGGGGTGAGTTTTTTTTTTTTTTTTTTGCGGGGGCGGGGGGAGGTGTTGTTGAGACAGGGTCTTTCTGTTTAGCCCTAACTGGCCTCAGCCTCCTGTTTTAGCCTCCTGAGTGCTGGGATTGTAGTGCCACTACTCCTGGGTTAAAGTACTTTTAAATTTACTACAGAACTAATTCATGCTCATTACAGAAAATTGGGAAAAGTCAAATTAAAGTCAGCCAGTGTCACCTGTGCCTCTATTGACCCCAGAAAGTACCGCCTGTGTGTAGGTCTATCTCCTGTCACTTGTGTGAACGTGTCCACATGGTGCTCGGTTTTTGTAGGAGACAGGCCGCTGGGCTCCAGTAGTTGGTGCTTTTCCATGGCTGTTGTGTGGCAGCTGTGCTGCTGTGGACACACTGCTTTGTCTTTCTGGAGATTAGGAATCCTTTTTAGGGTTGCTGTGCAGTTGATAGGAGGTAGTCTTTGTAGACATGTGGCTGGGGAGTGGACAGAGAAAAGTTCTTTCTGTAGGAAGTCAGGGCTTTTGTTGTGATTTCTCCTAGATTTACAGTCTTAATTGTGTTCTTTGTGCTGTTGAAGAGAGCTAGTGGGTTAAGCTTGACCTGGCATTCACTGCAGCTGGCTAAAGATGATGAGGCTTTGCTGAAGGACTCACAGTAAAAATATGTTTGCACGGCCAGTTTTTCTTAAACTGAGCATGTTGTTAGCATCTCACACCAGGTGACTGAGGCTGGAAAATGTGTGTGTGTGTGTGTGGGGGGGAGGGGTGAAGGCCACACCAACATCCGTTTTTGGTCTGACTTCCCTGGTGAGTTTAGGATAAGAACCATGGGCATGAAGAGAGTGTGCAGCAGTGACAGGTACAGTGGTCTAGAGTTGCACAGAGCTCAGCACAGTGAACAGACGGGAGGAAATTACCACGGCTGAGCTAATATTTCTGGCCTTGGCCTTTAGAGGAACTTGGTGTAAGTGTATGAATATCTGTTTCAGTCCATAAGAAGGACTGTGTTGTGAAGTTGGTAGTTACAGTTGTCATTGACAGTACCAAGTGTGAAAATCCACACAAAGGCAGTGTTGCCGAGCCATAGTTATTAGCAACACCTTGCCTTCACCCTGTGTAAACGATGATGGCTATGTATGTCATTGTTTGAAAGTATGTTCAGATTCCACAAGTAAGCTGCTGTGCTGTGTCTCTAATGACCTGATGACTAGGGTGACCTCAGATGTTCAGAATGGAGTGACTGCTTTGTTTTGTGTAGTGCCTGCAGCAGAGATCTGTGTGCATCAACTCCTAGCCCACTGGTGCTGTGGCAAGGAAGCTGCGAAGTTTGGTACCATCTCAGAACTGGAGCTGTGGGAAGCCCAGGAGTGGGGTGCAGGGTCATAGTCAGAGCCCTTCTGTTTCTATGGGAGTTGTCCATGGATTGTTTGTGTGTGTGTGTGTTTGCTAGAGGTAATAAGGTAATTGCTCCTCCTTGAGGGACCTGCTTATGGCAGAAGTCATCCAGGTGTTACATAGAAGGAGCCAAAGTGTTGTGAGGTGGTAGGGTGGGCCAGTGTACAGGTGCAGAGAGAGTCCATGAGTGCGGAGTGAAGGGAGGAGTTTTGAGGCTCTTGTAGGCAGATTTCTGTGCAGCTGCTTCCAAGCCCCAGTGTCGCACATTTCCATTCTTTTCTCTCTAGGTTAAGCGCTCCAGGAGTAAAGGTGGGTTAGCCGGTCCTGATGGCACCAAGTCTGTCTTTGGGCAGATGTGTGCTAAGATGAGTTCCTTCAGTCCTGACAGCCTACTCCTTCCTCATCGAGTCTGGAAAGTCAAGTTTGTTGGTGAGATTTGGCGGTGCATGCTCTGGAGAACTTACTTGCTGGGAGAGGGTGCCTGGGGGATGGCAGGCAGAGTGGTACATCAGTAGCAGCAGGTACAGAGGAGCAGAGCAGCCACCTGCCTGGTGCTGTTCCTGCAGGTGGGGTTGCGTGGTTTATATGTTGCTGACTCTCTTTTCTTTCCAGGTGAATCTGTGGATGACTGTGGGGGTGGCTACAGCGAGTCCATAGCGGAGATTTGTGAGGAGCTACAGAATGGACTCACTCCCCTTCTGATTGTGACTCCCAATGGCAGGGACGAGTCTGGTGCCAACAGAGACTGTTACCTGTTGAACCCTGCCACCCGGGCACCTGTGCACTGCAGCATGTTCCGGTTTTTGGGTGGGCCTCTCAGTTGTCTGTCATACTGCTCTGGAGGGCCTGGACCACCCTTAAGTTAATGTAGCATCTCTTGTTTATCTCAAGTCAACAGTAGACAAAAGTGATGTGCAGTAATGTTGTGCATTTACCAGCATTATGGAGGGAAAAAAAATACTACTCTTCATTTTACACTTCGTGTCCAGGACTTGACAGTGGTGAACCGTGAGAAATTATGGCCATTCTATGTGTAGCCATGACGATGTACAGAGCTGGGCAGTGTGTGAGTGTGTGCTCGAGGCTAGATGCTTTCTTTGGCATGCAGAGGATCTGAATAATAGGTTTGTGTTCTAAACGTGTCTCAAACTCAGGAATGCATGGAAAAAGATGGCCTTTACAGTAGGCCTATCCCTCCTTGTCTGGGTCTGTGCAGAGCGCTCCCAGAGTGCTTCTTCATCTACCACTACTCCTTAGCTAAATATCCACCTTCTTGGAGGAATCCATCTCTTTGCTTTGCCCTCAAAGGGACTAGAGTTGGCTTTTTGTGGTTTAATGCCGTGTTTGAAAAGAATACGAAGAGTTAGAAACTTCTCTGTAGGGAGAAAAGGAAGTAAGTTTTGAATAGGACATGCTGTTTCAAAGTGGGCCTAGCTCTCATTTTGGGTGGTACTGGTTTAGAAGACTCGATGATCTCAGTGCAGAGCTGATACTCCAAGGCATGTTTGAATAAGTGAGAAGCAACTTCTCATCCATTCCAAGTATTCTAACCTTCTGTTTTGAATGATCAGGGGTGTTATTGGGCATTGCCATTCGAACTGGGAGTCCTCTGAGTCTGAATCTTGCTGAGCCTGTGTGGAAGCAGCTGGCTGGGATGAGCCTCACCATTGCAGACCTCAGTGAGGTGATTCATTTGGGCTGTGGGTCTTGTTACGGGGCCTGGGCTTTTCTAGGTATCTAACCTAACATGCATGGGTATATGAAGTAGTGTGAATGTGAAAGAGTTGGTATGCGCTGCACTTTGTGGTGCTCAGCAACCGATGTGGCCTGACAGACAAGGAAGATCACTGCCATACGCTGCACCTCAGGCTTCCAGGAACAGAGACTAACAGGGCAGTCACAACCTGGTGTCCTTAGCGACCTTGCTCTTTGTGCCCTTCAGGGATTAGGGGAGTGTCAGTCACCCACCAGTGACAGTTATTTTCTCAGCAGTTAATTTAAGAACTCTCTGGAGCTTTCTTCAGCTCCTTGGGTGAAGTACTTCCTTGGAGAAACCTTTTTTTGTGGGGAGGGGTGAGGGGAAACCTGCATACCCTTGTATTCTAGAGACACTCTGAGGCAGATAAGTCAGGTTTGGCTGGGACTGGGCTCTGTAGTAGGGAACAACCCAGATTTAGCATGTATACTGTATTCCTCTTTGACAGGTTGATAAAGATTTTATTCCTGGGCTCATGTACATTCGTGACAATGAAGCCACTTCAGAGGAGTTTGAAGCCATGAGCCTGCCCTTCACAGTGCCAAGTGCCAGTGGCCAGGACATCCAGCTAAGCTCCAAGCACACACACATCACCCTGGACAACCGTGCAGAGTATGTCCGGCTGGCAATAAACTACAGGTTTGTCGTCATCTGTCCTTCAAATTGCTTTGACTTAATGAATTACAGAAGTAACAGATTATAGTTACTTGGGTATCTACATTTTTCCAGATGTATAGTATATAAAAAGATGCTAATTTTTCTTTGCTATTGCTGATCTTTGTTACACATTTTATTTGGTGGCTGTTGTTCAGAGTACTTGTTATTCTCACTTGAAATTTCTAGGTTTCGGTAGAATAGTGAGGTAAATACAATGTACTCATTTAGAGGACAGTCCCCACGAGGCTGTCAGGCCTGTCTGTGCCCCTCTGTACTTTCTTTGTCAGCTCCTCAGGAACAGGGACACAGAGGGGCCATGTGAACACGGCAGCCTCTACCAGCCCCGAGAGGGCCTGTACTTGACAGTGTAGTTCTGGTGAAGTGTGACGAGAACACTGCCCAGCACTGTGCTTGGAGTGTGTGTGGCTGTAGTTAATCATGAAGGTGGTGTCCTGTGCACAGTTTAGGTGAACTCAGTAGTGTTGTATATGAAGCGCATTACCTAGAGCCTTCCTCTCAGACCTCCCCTGTGGTGTGCATTGTAGCAGTACTGTGTATAAAGCCTGGTACCAGCAGACCAAGGTGCCCAGTAAATGTAGGCACAAGTGTAAGGAAGATTTTGTTTTTGTTCTTTTTTAAGACTCCATGAATTTGATGAGCAAGTGGCTGCTGTCCGGGAAGGGATGGCCCGAGTCGTGCCTGTACCCCTTCTCTCTCTTTTCACTGGATACGAGCTGGAGACAATGGTATGTGGCTGCTCTGTGCTGCCTACAACTGCCTTGGCACACTAGTGCACTCATTTGATCGTTTACTTAAAACCTTTTGGAAAACTACAACTTGACTAGGATATTAAGTGAAATGAAAACAGTGTGCCCCTCCCTCACTGCTTGCCCACTAGATGTTGAGGTTCAGGGTGGTGCTCTTGTTCACCTGGGTCTGTAGGAACCTTATTAGAGAAACAGAGGGCTATCCTGTGGAAATGAAAAAAGAGGAAATGTGTGCCTGCTTTAATAGGATGTCTTTCCTAGGTATGTGGGAGCCCAGACATCCCACTGCATCTTTTAAAGTCAGTGGCAACGTATAAAGGGATTGAACCTTCTGCATCCCTGGTTCAGTGGTTCTGGGAGGTGATGGAGTCTTTCTCTAACACGGAACGCTCCCTCTTCCTTCGCTTTGTTTGGGGCCGGACAAGGCTGCCCAGGACCATTGCTGACTTCCGGGGTAGAGACTTCGTCATCCAGGTAGGCTCCTCACCAGGACTGCAAGGCACTGTATTGACATCAGTAGAAGTGACCTGCCCCTTGTGTATATTCTACTGCAGAGCAGTTGGGAAAACAGATTTTGTAAAAATGAAAATGGGGAATACCTAACTTCTATAATTTGAAGTCTTAAAATTTTACAATTACAGATCTTGTATACCATCACCTATCTTTAAAAAGTGTATCAGAGCCATTATCAGAGCATGCTGATGTTATACCAGCATTTAGATTTTGAATGCACATTCAAAAAGCATTTGTTTGATTTTCTAGTTGGATCAGATAGATCACTAAATGTTATGCTCACTATTAGATGAGAAAAATGAGACTGCTCATACATTTGAGAACAAGTTTGCTTTGTCTTAGAACTCAATAGTCTGATGATTTAAATGAGCTCAGTTTACCTGTTAAGGTCACTGAGGTGGGCAAACCAGACCTAACACTCTCTTCTTTTTCCTGGTAGCAATAGCGTAGAGACACATCTGTGGCCAGGGTTATCAAAATATCTTTAAGAAACATCTTTGACAGCAAACATAATTTTTCTTCTAAAACAATAATAACAAATCATTTTTACTGCTTAGTTATCTTGGTCTAAAAGTGGACTGATACTCTTATAAAGAGTGTCCTCTGGTGGTCATGTGCTGGACCCCAGTCTCATGCCCTGGTGTCAGCTGGGTGACAGGGTTCTACCATACCAGTAGAAGTTGATTGGTGGGGCTGTTCCAATGGCCATCTGCATGTGACTATTTCATGATGATCAGGAGTCACAGTGACATTGGTTTGCTTCTTTGATTGCAGGTCCTAGGGATGAGTTACTTTTTTTAATTTCTAAAATTGGTTAGATTCTACATTTTCTTATGTTTTTATTTATAGCCAAGTATATAGTTTCTGTAAGAATGAAGTGAACACAATAAAACAGATCCAGAGTTTTACTCATCCTTTCCACAATCTCTTATTGTTTAATATTTTCTACCAACAGGTCCTGGATAAATACAACCCTCCTGACCACTTCCTTCCTGAGTCCTACACATGCTTCTTTCTGCTAAAGTTACCCAGGTATTCCTGTAAGCAGGTGCTTGAGGAGAAGCTGAAATATGCCATCCACTTTTGCAAGTCCATAGACACTGATGACTATGCTCGAATAGCTCTCACAGGAGAGCCAGCTGCCGACGACAGCAGTGAGGACTCAGATAATGAGGATGCAGACTCTTTTGCTTCAGATTCTACCCAGGATTACTTGACAGGACACTAAGATGGAAATGCCATCAGGAAGAAATGTGGCTGAACAAATAGGAAGAGTCCTGCTGTGTAAATTGTAAATGACCAGTGCATTTGATGAGGACGATCACTCGGTGAAATGTGTGGAAGAGAGAGAGCCTGGCTGTCTGCGATGAGGGACGGATGCGGTAGGACAAAGGGAAGATGAGCCTGTGCATGAGGAACACTCGGGGCACTTCTTCCTCATAATGCTGCATTACCTATAGGAGCCAGTGTTTACTACAGTGCAAATGTTTATATGGACACAACAGCATCACAAAGAAAAGCCTTTTTACTTGTGGGTGCAATAGCTTCCCCCTTTTCCCTGTGCAGTGTCATCTTGATTGTATATTGAAAAGACTGTGTAATGAAGAAATCGCATTATAAATATTTCAACTAATTTTACCCTGAATTTGTTTATTAAAAGCGTTTTGAACATTAAATTATTATTTCTTGAGTGCATTTAGAAGTTACGTAAATCAGAACAGAAAACGAGAATGCCATTTGTCCCCCTCTCCCCAGGTGTACCATTTTAGCATATGCATTATGTGACTGGAATTGAGGGATTTTGGTGGACAGTATGATAATTTCTATCATGGAAAGTGTACTATACTTAATGCTTGTGTCATGTATATGCCAAAATTTTAATCCCCTATAAATAAAACATGTGTCACAAAATTGTAGGCTGAGCTTTCTTAACCAATTAGACTAGTCTATGTGGACCTGCTACAACCAAACCATACTCAGTGACAAAGCACTGAAGCATTTATTAGGATAGAGCAGCAGCTCTCAGGGCCCAGAGGGGCCCAGGGACCCTCAGAGCTCCTTCCCCTACTTTCTTCAGACTTGTCCTCTTTCCCAGTCCCAATGCCTGTTCCCAATGGCCTGGGTCAGGCACACCCTTGGCCTATTGGCCACTGGGTAGAAATTGCTGTGTATGGTAAGCTCTCTGCAAAAGGAAGAATAGAGAACAGCCCAGAAGAACTGGAAGGTAGTCCTAGTACACTAGATCTTGAGGTCTGGTACCTGATTGAGGCAAAAATTTGTAATTCATGTTGGAGGGCAATTTTTGCAAAACTAAATTGTAAACTAAGACTGAGATGTCTTTTGATTTTTCAGTCATAGATTCTTCATTTTGGCCCTAGAAGATACCAGGACAACGACATCTTTAACTTTTTAACCTTATCCAGCTTAAAATGAAGTCAAAATTCATTTTGCTACATCAAAATTTGAGTAGAAAAATCTACGGTAGCAAAGATGGGCCAGCTCTTTAAAACAAATATTATACATTGTGGATTTGT
Source organism: Onychomys torridus (assembly GCF_903995425.1). Taxonomy (NCBI): domain Eukaryota; kingdom Metazoa; phylum Chordata; class Mammalia; order Rodentia; family Cricetidae; genus Onychomys; species Onychomys torridus. Next base: position 39,841,197 of record NC_050443.1, read on the forward strand.
TGGTTGGATATATTGTGTTTTTTTTTTAACTAATAAAAATGGTAGATTACATATTTAAAATATACATAAACCAGCATTCTGCTTGAATTCATAAGAAGTGTGGTATCTGTAGTAATCTATTTTCTATTAATTATAACCAAATGCCTGAAGCTGGCTTAATTTCATAAAGAAGATAGATTTAGCCTTTAATCTCGGCACTCGGGAGCTTGAAGCAGGAGGATCGTGGAAGCAAGGTCAGCTTGGGCTGCTGATTGAGACCTGTCATGACTTTTCCTGAAGAGGTGTAAAAAAAACTTGCATTCACCTCAGGTAGACACCGACAGACTAAAGAAAAGGTCTGTTCCATCCAGGTTGGTAACTGAAATGTTTATAGGGGTGGCAGAAATATGTGTGCATGACTTCAAAAGGCAGCTACATCACTGGGAGGTCCCCTGTGCAAATTATGGACAGCCACAACACCGAAAAGCAGCAGCATAGTGGTCTTGTGTTGCTCTGGGTGACTCACTTGGTGTCCTAGTTGTCTTTCTGTCTTGTGAAAAATCACTGTGACCAGAAACAAGTTGGAGAGGGAAGGTCTTCTTTCATCTTCCAGATTAATCATCTAGGGAAGCCATGGCTTGCTTTCAGGCTCACGGTCGGCTGCCCTTCGTATATAGCCCAAGCCCACCTACTTAGGGATGGTACTCGCTCCCAGTGGGCTGAGCCCTCTTGTATCAATTAGCAATTAAGAAAATGCTCCACAGACATGCCCATAGGCCAGTCTGATGAAGGCAGTTTCTTAGTTGAGGGTCCCGCTTCACAGATGTGTCAAAATGACAAGCAAGAACAGCCATCACATCTGGGGAACTTAAAGGAAGCTACATTACTATGATTTTCTTCTTATAACCTCACGGAATGGAGAGGCTTCATTAGGATCTTGTTTGTAAACCTGTCAGTACTGTTCGCTTCATGAGCCCTCTCCAGCCATCCATGAGTGAATGTTAGTAGTCCTGATCTCATGAGGATAATGACAGCTACTCTAATTCAGTGCAGCAATGGTTGTGTTCAATCTGGAGGAAATATGCTTAACACTCCATCTTCCTCCAGCTCTTCTTTTTTTCTACCTCCTCTTCTGTAGTTGAGTCTTGAGAGGTACAGGGGATCGGATTGTTTTCTTTCATTTATGGTTGGTCATTGGGTTGCTATGCTATAGCAACAGTCCAGACCACAGCAACAGACTTTCCTAGCATTTTGACTGCATAGGAGTGTCTGCAGTAACTGCCAGCAGTTACGGTAAGGTATTGGCTTCCACTGCAGCTGACAGCAGTTACCTATGGGCATAAACACAAATGTTTAGAAAATATTTTGATAAACACATTATACCTATTTAATAAAGCAATAGCCATAGCTGCCTCACAGGGTATTGGGATTTCTCTACCTCAGGTTTATGGTGCCAAACATGAGCCTCTCCTGTGGAGCTGGCTTTAAATACAGTTGGCAAATAATGGGTGTTCTACTATTGCAGCAGCAGGAACATCTTGCAAGACATGCTAGCAGTGTAATATGCGGGGGGGGGGGGGGGGGGGGGGGGGGGAGAGGTCCATAGCCAAGCTGGACATTGGTGACAATTCTCCTCAGCCTGCATACCACCTTTTGGCAGTACAAATGCCAGCCAATTGGGGAGCTTCTAGCTCAGACCCAGCCTGATTTTTCTATCTTATAACCTGCTGTATAGTGAATGTCTTTAGTGATAGAGTGTATCCAGGATTTCTAAAGGACCATTCCAAGCAAGTGAGGATTGGTTTGGGACGGAAGTATCCCCTGGATAACTTACAGACCCTGCTATACTACTGGAGTCCTCTCCAATGTATTGTTCTTCTCATATATCGAAGTGACTTAGGTAACATCATCTTGTCCTGACTATTTTGTACTTGCTTAGACAGTTCTCAGCTTTCTACCCCACCACAGTTACATCTACTTCAGCAACACATTTGAGATTTTCATGGCCTTGACTTTGGCCCAGAGGTATTAGCCAAAGTAAGTAATGCTTATACAAACTTAACATAAACAAAAACAACAAAAGATGGTAAAAATAAATGTCATGTTGGGTTTGAAATAATACTATGCTCTGCCAAAAATGAATGTTTCAAGGTTTACTCTGACCCTCATCTAACTTTGATGTAAATTATGTTTTTCATAATTTTTGCCTTAAAAAAAGGCTGTATCCCTGAGCTTCGGCACCAAGAAACTTTGAGGCATGAACCGGCTTTTGGTCACTGGCCAATAAAGGACTAAGACTTTTAACCAGCGGGGTTGTCTGTATCTTTCTTGCGAGAATTATTACAGTGTAACCTCAGGAAGGTGAGTGATTTGTGTTGTGAAGGCTCGTGAACTCTATGAGCCCCATCAGCACTGTGAGGGGGCTCTTGTGAGTCTTGTGAGTCTCTCAAGTCTTCAGAGCCATGTCCACCTTCCCTCTTCCCCCAGGAGGGAATGTTAATAGACTGGATCTCTTGAGGGGCACATGAACAAAGCTGCCCTGAATCAAGATAGTCATTGTCACAACTATGACCAACCCAGAGGGAACAGACAGCAGACCTTGTCTCAAAAGAGAGTGGGAGGGAAGGTAGAGGGGAGGGGATAATTGAACAGCTCAGCTCTGGTGGTGACTTCATGGCAGTTAGCATCATGATGGCATACACATGTATGAGAGAGCCAAGGAAGGATTGATGGCTCTTTCGTAAAAGCCTCTTGAAACAACCAAGTCAGGATCTAGCTACCATAATCTCTTCTGTGGAAACAACGGTGACCTACAGGCTTTCCACCAAGCTTCTCCTCTCAGTTCCTTTCACTTCTGACCTTGCCCACAGAAGACTCACTCAGCTTCTAACACATGAACTCTTAGGGAACAACCCAATTCAAAGCATGGCAATGTCTCATACACTTCACCCTTATGATCCCTGTCAACAGCTGGTTTCCCTGCATGGATGGGCTCCACTCTCGTCCCCAGCAGGCAAGGTGCCACTCTTCCGAGACTTGGCCAAGACAACTCTAAGAACTAGTAGGTGTAGAAGTTGTTTATCAGGTTCTTAAGTAGAGAAGTTGGGAAGGGGGCTTTTCCTGCCAGAGGCTTGATTCAAGCAAGACCTCAAAAGTAGACTTGCTGGCTCTGAAAGGCACCCGATGGTCAGCCTGCCTGGCAGGCTCACCTATGGAAGCTATCTCAAAGTCTAGGAACGGGGCCAAACAAAATGGCTCAGCAGGTAGAGGCACTTGCTGCCAAACCCAATGACCTGACTTTGATCACTGGAAGCGTTGACTCCTGCAAGTTGTCCTCTAGTTATATACATCCTGTGGCATGTGTAAACACACATACATACATGCACACAAAATAGTTCAATTTTTTAAAAATCTATGAATGGTGGGGGAATAGGATAGGGCATCTGGGTGGTATATGATAAAAATATGTTGGAGTCACGTATGGAGTTATCAAAGAATAAATAGTATTTGTTGTTGTTGTTGTTTTTAAATTGACCAAAGGCTGTACATAACTCAGGGACTGTCTGAACAAGAAGGTTTGCAGTAGCAATGCCTGGCTTATATTATATTCAATGGATGTGATTTTGCCTGAATGGGTTTGTTTTTATCAGTGAGGTCTGTGCCCAGTCTGTGGTTACTACTGACTGTCCACAGTGATCAGGTACCACCCTCGGGTTTAATTAGAAGTCTAGGACTTCCAGAGACAGCTCCCTAAGTCCATGTGCTGCATGCTATTTGATTTGCAAATCCAATCCTTTGAAGGAGAGAGGTCTGTGTTCCTTTTTGAAATGCCAGGGTTCTTTGTGAAAACCTCTTTGAATTGCTCTGAATTCAGTTAGTGGAGCTGACAGACTCCCCAAGACTCCAAAGGCACCCAAGCCTGAGCAGTGTGCTGGGCTACACTTCGTACGTGAAACTACTCAACAACATCCACACGGATTAGTCCACCAGAGCAGGGGAACACGTGAGTGTGAGATTCCTGGGAGTGTAAGTTGGCCCTGTGGCCGGGGGTCTTGTGATCCTTTGCCGGTCTCCTTGGTGAAGTTCATGCTTTGGCACTAACATAAGCTGGTTAATCCTTAACTTTTTCTTTGTAGGGGACGACCTCTGCCTGAGTATTTCTCTTCCCACTCAGATCTTATTACTTGGGTAGAATCCTTTCCAGTTGAGAACAGGGCAGTAAGAAAGCTGTGGTTCCTGGGAGTAGAAGGTGCAGTCAGGGAGTGCAGGAGCTGACTGACCCAGGCTCCTTCCCTCCCTCCTTGGCTGCAGGAGTATTGTGCAGCATCACTACCTCTGGAAGAGACCAGCCCTAGGGGCCTCTGATCTCAGGGTCAGTGGCTCCTGGGAACCCACTTTTCCTGGGGACTTGCACAGGATGAAATCTACACCAGCCACCCTGGAGTAGGGTGAGGGTGTGAGGCTAAAAGTTAGGTGGCCAGGCCAGGGGCTTGAGGCTGAAAGTCAGGAGGGACAGTGGGCCAGGGAGTAGAACTGCTTCCCAGGAAGTCTCAGGAGCCTCTTCCTGGCTGTTTTTAGGGACCCCAGCCACCTCTGTCTGCAGAGGTGTGCTTTGGGCAATGCAGAGTGAAGAGGACCTTCTCATACAGGGGGCCTAGGCTCCCTAGATGTTCCTTGGGATAGCTCCTACCTTTCCTAGAGCTACAGAGAGGCAGTTGTGATACCTGAGCTCTGCTGTGGGTGACATAAGCCACACATTCTACACTTTGCCACCAATATAGGAGTCATCCTTGGCTGCTTCTGCCTGTTCTTGCCAACATATCTAGGTGGCCATAGGCATTTGGCTGGCTGTTTATCCTGGTGTAGGCCCTGGTGCTAAGGTCCCAGTGTGGAGCCCATGACAGTTAAGAGCAAGAAAGAAAACTGCCTTCATTGGATCACATAAAACACATGCACATACATACTCAAATCCTACCGTGTGAGCAAAGGGATTCTATAAACATGCTGGGATTTACGTTCAGGTACTTGAAAACAATCTCCTTTAGGTACAGGCTTGATTTCAATGATACAGCTATCTGCTAAGAAAATAGAGGAGCTCTTATATGGAATCTCCTTCTGGGATGTTCTGAGTCATTCAAAGACATAGTCATAACTTGTTTTGCACCTGAACCCTTCTTCACAGTTCAGGAGAAAATGGAGGTTTCTAGGCTAGGTCCTAATCACTTCTGACTGAGGAGGCCTGTTCTCTCTTCAAAGCTCTTAGACCATCCTTGAGTTGCGCCTCTGCAGGATTCAAATGCCATCATTTTCATCTAGTGCCCACTCCCGGTTGCCAAGAAGAAGCCTCATCTAGACACTGCTCTATGAGCCAAGCAAGGTAGTTGATTGGTTCTACTGAAAATGCTGGAGATAGATGGTGCCTATGTGGCTAGCTATGGATCACAGAGATTTTGTCTTACTCTGTGGGAGCCTGATCATGTCTCTCCCCAGAGGTCCTAGCCTGTGGTTTTAGGGCATGAAAATCTGGTTGTCTGAGCCAATCCATAGCAGAGATAGGATTTTCTCCAGGGTCAAGGCCATATAGTCCATCCATAGAGTTGAGGAATGGAGTCCACTGCAAACAGTTGTCAACTACACAAACAATATCTGTGAGGCACAGTGAACTTGATACTTGGCAGTGTTTGCACCATTGGTGTTTATAATCCTCCTTTGGACAGGTTCCCAACGCATTCTATCCTACAACCAGGTCGCCATGCACAGTGGTCATGAGCCATGCCCACATCTAGTACCTAGGCAGTCCAAATTGGGACATCTACAAACTTCATGGTAGGGGTGATCACAGCGAGCTTGGTCTCTTCTTTGTATAGAAATGGGGTGTCGGTGTCCATGTGCTGTGGGCACGATTGGTCCCTGCTGATTGGGCAGCCCCTCATACATCCATCACTGTGCAATGTGCTTTGGTTTAAAGCCTGTGACTTACAAACATCTAGCAGGGTTCTCAACCTTAGCTGGAGAAGCTTCTTCTGTGGTGGGTAACAGGTAATACCATGACTCATGACTGGTCTAAGGGCTGAAAATGAGTGACTGTGGGTCACTAATGGGACACTTAGATCAATCCCCACATGCAAGGCTCAAAGACCATGGTAGAAGAGGGGCAGAGGGAATACATACATGAGTTGGAGGCTGGTGAGAGCTGTGAAGTGCTGTCTCCTGGATGCGACTTGCCTGGTGCATTCATGGTCTCATTACCGCTATGGTGACATATGAAAGACCTGTATGAGATCAGCAGGCAATGCCGATTGAACTCAATGAGTTATAAAATAAACAAAAGGAGAGGATACGGAGGGGGGAAGATGTCTTGGGAGATGTCTAGGGGAGTGTTGGGGTGGATAGGATCAAGATACGTTGTGTATAGGTATGAATAGTCAAAGAATAAATAAACAATATTAAAAAAATAAAAGTTAAAAAGTTTAGGGGCTGGAGAGATGATGGCTCAGTGATCAAGAGTACTTGCTGCTCTTGCAGAAGACCCATGTTCGGTTCCCAGCACCCAAGTAAGGCAGCTCACAATCACCTGTAACTCGCTCTGGGAATAAATGATGCTCCCCAGGAGATTACTAAGCTCCTCCTACAAGAGGCCTTTTTGTGCTGTTACTTTGTGGACAAAGTCAAGAGCCTCTCAAGTCCAACCACTTCCTGTATGGTGCCTGACGCCTGCGTGTGATGTGCCTATGTGTGGCCACTTCCATGTACAGAGAAGATGTCCACATGCAGTGGGCAGCACGGTTGCTTAGAGACCCTTTTCACCCTTGACTCCTTTTCACAAGTTCTTTATCAGGTTCTGACATAGAGAAGTTGGGGAGGGGGCTTTCCCTGCCAGAGGCTTGAGCCAGGCAAGACCTCAACAGTAGACCTCACCGGCTCTGAAAGACACCTGGTAAGGCTTGGCTGAGCCTGTCTGGCAGGCTCACCTAAGAAGCTACCCCCAAATCTCGAAATGGGGGCAAGCAAAATGGCTCAGCAGGTCAAGGCACTTGCTGCCAAACCCAGTGACCCAACACTGGTCACTGGAAGCCATCTGATGGATGAAGAAAATTTACTTTAAGTTGTCCCCTAGCTACATATGTCCTGTGGCATGCATGAACACACACACACACACACACACACACACACACACACACACACACACGTTAAAATTTGTAAAAATCTGTGAATGATTGGGGAGGGGAAGCAGCTCCTTCAGCCATTGCAGAGACTGCTCTGCCGTTTGCTGATCTGTAGGGAGGCATTGGGGAGCTCTCCTGTGGGCATTTGTGGCATCTTGTAATTTATGTCTGCGTGTAGGATGTGTGTCATGTGCCTGCTTCTGTGCTTGTTGTGTTTCTGTGTATGTATGTACTTCATATATACCATGTGCAGTGGGATTGTGTAGTTTGTGTTTCTGTGTGTCTCAGCCTTCTTCTATATGGCATCTGGGTATTTGTATAAAGTTTGTGTGTTTCCATGTGGCTTATAATTTCTGTGAACAGACTCTGTGTATTTGTTCATGTCCATGTGTGTATGAGCGAGCTTTCCTCAGGTGTAACCCGAGGCACCCCCTGGTACCTTGAGAGTCCGAGTTGGAGGAGAACAAGATAATGAGGAAGTTCATCATCTCCAGTAGAGAGTTCTTAAAATGCAGATCACTTTCCATTTCCCCAATTCTTGTTTTAAGGAAAAAATCTGCGAGATCCTTGGCCACCTGTGAAGTGGGGCTTGAGCTTAACACACGTGCCTGGGATTTTACAAAAGCCTGGCTTCTGCAGCAAGGCTCTCTACTTCCCAGAGTTCCCTGAAGCTCTCTAATGCTGCTGGACCAGTCTCAAGTGGGGGTTGGGGGCACTGAGCCTTCTTGCTCTGTGAAGGTCGGTGGGCGTGGCCAGCAGAGGGTGGGGTGAGGAGCACAAGCTGTTCAACCTCCCAGGGCTGCAAGTGCCTGCTGAGAAATCTTAACCCCAGGGTTGTGTCCCAGCCACCACTCAGCCTTTGGATTTGGACACAAGACTTCATTGTTGGAGAAAGATCAGCAAGACATCAGGTAAAATGGTGGCTGGGAGTCAGTCGGGTGGTAATAGCTTCCTATTCTGGGGTGCTAGCAGGGTAACAAGTTGATAATGAAAATATGCAGATAATGAGATTGGGCAGTTTGTATGAGCATTTCTGATTTTACTGGGGAGCCCAGCAGCAGCAGCAGCAGCAGCAGCAGCAGCGTTTCAGACCATAGCTCCCTGGAAGGCCGTGTCCCAGGACAAAGGGGAATGAGGTAGGGAATTTGGAAATCAGAGCCTGGCCACTGGGCATTTCTTTGGAATGGAGCTCACTGAAGTGAGAACACTAAACCATCAAAGTTGCTGCTTTTAATCTAGTCACACCCAGTGAAATAAACGGGATCCACATAGCCAGCACTTTTCCATGACACGGTTATTAAGCCCAGAAGTCTGAGCGAGTGGACATCCTTGGGAAATCAGAGCCCCGGGGCTCCGTTGCATCCCTCTGGCTTGTAAAGCTTGCTCAGTGTCTTTAACCTGAAGTGATGTTTGAGGAACACTGACTTAAACCAATGTGGCAATTCTACAAAGCCTAGGTTTGGGTTAATAGCTGTGAACCGAAGCTGCCCACTGAAGTCACCACGAAAATTCCATTCCCTGAGGTTTGCTTGCTGGCTGGTGCCTGAGCTGGGCTGGCAACAAGGCCCACTAAGGCTGGATGCCTGTGAACTCTAGTGTAGCTAGCTGGTGATCCCAACTCTCATCTGGAAGCTTCTGAAGATCCAATCTGCAAACAGAGGAGCACTCCAGTGTTTCAGGCTGTGTTTACAAACTCTTGAGTACAGTTGTTTGCCTTGGGTGTAAAATGCAGGTGACTTAGGAACATTAGTTTTCTTGACACCCCCAACCTCATGGCTCAGTTAGCTGAGTTCTGAGGACATGAGCAACTATTGTGACTGCCACTGGAGACCAGCAATGTCCTCACCTGGAACCTTAGCCAGTATATGGCCAAATGTATATTTTGAAAAGATGGTGTGGGCTAGGAGGTAGGGGGCAAGAAATGAGGGCTCACACAAACCCCTGCCTGCTGAGAGGGGTCTGCTTGTCTCAAAACTGAACCAAACAAATATACAGACATGAAACCCCAAGTGGCTGCTGGGTCAGGGCAGGGAGCATTTTGCTAGTGATGGATCTTCAGGGAGAATGTGAGACACGGAGATTGTAGGTTTGGATATGTGGTGGGATCAGGCATGGGGGTACCATGGGAAGTTTTGGGAGTCTGGAGGCATCTGAGCACCTTTGCTTCCACAGAGACCAGAGACAACGAGGACACAGTGGTCTAGGCTGCAGAGGAGCTGTGGGGTGGGGTGGGGTGTCACAGGTGAGGAGAGGGAAGAAAAGTCCTTTAGTTGTAGGTAGGCCTGCAGTACGATCTTAGAAATGCCAGGGTCGAAGGCCCCTCTAGAGGTTTAGGAAACAGCTGGGGGAGGAGGGAGCCTGGTGTGTTTGTTCTGATGTATGGGAAACAAGAGGGCGACCCCCATCCGCCAACTGCCTTGAGCTGCTAGTCTTGTGTCCTCGTGGGATGTTGGCTTTCCAGGTGGTTTGATGAGGAATTTTGTCATCTTTTCTGACTGTCCTTCCTAGGGGCGGGCAGAGGCACTCCCTGGTACTCCAAGAGGTCCTGCCACCCTCAACTAGATGGCTTGTCCTTGCCTGGACACAAATGCCGTCCAAGGCCTCCAGCGATACAGGGAACTCACCTGGCTGGGGTCTGCCAGAGGGATCCTGCTCTCAGCCCTGCCCGCTGCAGGTGATGGGGGTGGGTGGGGGTGGTGATGAGGATGTGTTCTGCAGTGCCGAGGAGGGAATCAGACTCAGGTGGTGCTTGGGTCTTTCCTACTTTAGGCAAGGTTCAGGGTTTCCAAGCTGATCTGCAAGGTGTGCCAAGGAAAGCCAGCGCAGCAGTGTATAATAAGCAGAGCTGCTGGAGCCTTTGCTGCACATGGGGATCTGGTCCCAGGAAAGTCAGGGGGCCCAGACCCTTGCTGTGCATTTCACATGGCTTTCTCTTCCTTACTTGGAGCTATGATCCCTGCAGGGAACTGTCTCTGGTCTGGAGACCCTGTGGGTGTGGTTTGGAGAACAAAGCCCTCTTCACCCTAAGACCTCGTTGCTAACCTTCCTGAGTGCAAGGGAACTCTTTAAAACAAGAAGTGATTAATAGCCATACCACTTGGTTGAATGATCCAGAAGCTTCAATCAAGTTCACATGCTGAAAAAAAAAAAAAAATCAGACTGAAGCAATAAGCAGAGCAGCGGTCTGTGTCCTGGCCTTGCAGAGAGACAAAGAAACAACTTGACCCATCTTGGTGAGACATGCATTTGACCCTGTGCATCCTGGGTTTCCTGAACTAGAAAGGCTGAACCAAACTCAGCCGTTCTGTCTGGAGGCATGCCTACCCGACACCCCTCCACTCCCGCCACCCAGTGGACATGAAATGACTGAAAAGTCATAGCCAGACCTGGCAGGCTAATCCCTACAACAGCTCTGTACCAACAGGATGGTCTGGGATTGTGATGATCCGCATAGAGAACAGGCAATAACGAGAATTCTCAGGACCTGGGATGGATTGCTTATAGTGAGACATCAAGGAATCTGGCTTCAGTGTTATGTCTGGTACATATAGTGTGAGATAAGAAGGCATCAACCTCCCCCGCTCAGAATCATAGAGGCTGGTTGTTTACCAAGGAGCTGCTTGCTGCCTTGGCAGCACTGAGGGCCAGCCGGCCGGCAGGTTGCTTGGATCTCCCCACCTTTCTACTTCCTGTTCCTCAAACCTCCTCCAGTTTGTTTGCATCGAAACTGATCTCTGCTCCATTAATGCCAACCACCTTACTATCTCAGAACCTCTAGCCACGTCCCCCAGGCCCCTGAGGAAGAGCTGAGATGGTCTTGGTCCCGGTCAGCACTCAGGGTATACAGGCCTGGTTTGAACATCTGGGACAGCTCTTCTTATCCATCCTCTTTTAAATCATGCCAATTGGTGGTCCATTATGGCCAGATGTGATGCCAATGACAGATGGCACCAGGTGGAGAAGACCCAGAAGCAGAAATCTCCCCTCCCTACCCTGTGTGTTGTGCCTCAGCCTTTGGCTGGCCCATTATCCAGTGATCTTCTGATTAAGCCCCTCTGCTATGTGTTTGGCATGTCCCTGTAAAGTTGACCAGGGCTCAACAGTGATTTAGAGCAAGGTTGGTGAGCATCACCTAGGCAAGGTGATGGCTGGGTATAGAGGGCTTAGGAGACATAAGAGGGAAAGAACATCTGCAGGAGGATCCCTGGCTACAGGGAGCTTTGCTGGACCTGTAGGGGGCGCAAGTGCTGTTACAAGGCTGGTGGGGGAGGAAACAGAACTGGGGGAAGGTGGGTAGCAGCCACAATGGTTGATGTAGGATCAAGTATGAAGACTGCAAGGTTCCACTGAGTCTGGATCATTTGTTATTTTCTTTCCAAAAAAAAAAAAAAAAAAAAAAAAGCCATGGAATCTATTTGTTTTCCTTAAAATGCAAGGGTGATTAAGTTATTTTTGGTGTGAATTTTGCTGAGAAAGAGCTAGCTGTCTGTGACCAGCCTGGGATACAAGGCCATGTCCTCACTCACATATGAAGTCTTCAGGGTGAATATTACATGCTCCTGGCAGGGCAGGTTCATGGTGCCCAGGTGGGCTCAGGCAAGCTGAGCCTGTGAACACAAGACAGTGCTCACACTATGAACCGAGGGGTTTGGGGCCCTCCTTCCCACAAGGATGGACTGCTGCTAGAGTGGCAGAGTGACTCCGGAGGCCAAGCCATGGTGGCAGATGGAAGTTCCCAAGGAGACCGGTCATGGGTTGGATTCCCAGAAGACAAGCTAGGACTGGGTTGTTCCAGTGTAACAGATGAGGCCCAGATGGGAACAACTAGCTAAAACATGTGTGTCAGGTGAGCAATGCCTGCAGTGTCCCCAGATAGAAGGCCACAGGAAGTGGGCAAGCAATGGCAAGACCATGCAGTGCTGAGTCAGGGTGTTGGGTGTGTCCATCGGAGACGGCTGAGCTCAGGGCCAGGCTGGGTTTGGAGACCGTCTCCATCAGGTGACTGATATTGGAAGCTGCAGTGGGGTCTCTTGGGGAGGCAGCTGGGCTCTGAGTGAAGCCAAGAAGAGCAGGAGGAGCCAGCACCTAAAGAAAAAGAGCTAGAACCCCCAGAGAAGCACCCTGAGGCCAAACCTCAGCAGAAGTGGGACAGCTTCTGGGAGCCTGAGAGTGGGGTGGAACCCAAGAGTTAGTGGTGACTCTCACAGTAGGATCAGCCGTCAGGGTGGGAGGGCAGAAGCCTGGAGAAGAGCTGCTCGGGAGGAGACAAGCTGAGCAGAGGTGGTAGGCTGAAGAGTGCCATACACTCATAAGAAATAATTCAGATGGGGCGGTGGTGGTGCACGCCTGTAATTGGGAGGCAGAGGCAGGTGGATCTCTGTGGGTTCGAGGCCAGCCTGGTCTACAGAGCTAGTTCAGAACAGGCTCCAAAGCTACAGAGAGACCCTGTCTCGAAAAACCAAAAAAAAAAAAAAAAAGCGAAAGAAATAATCCAGAGAAAACCCATGTGGCCTGAACCCAGTGTCTTTCAGTGCTAAAAGCTTGCAAGAGTTAGAGTGGGACATCACAACCAGGACATAGACATTGACGTGATCAGGGTCCATCCTAACCCCTGCATGGTCCTTGCCTACTCCCATCCCTGCACAGCGGCAGGTGCACTGATCTGCCTCCCTGTGTATCCTCTTGCCATGTCAAGGATGCTGACACATGGAGCCATACGGTATGTAGCCTTCTGAGATTTGTTTTTTCAATCTGAGTTCCCACTTTGTAAATTCGTACATCTTGCTGTGTCCTGGGATATGGATGTACCCCTTCACTTAAGCATGAACACACTGAGGGACCTCGATTCTTTCCCATTTTAGCTGGAATGTCCATAAATGTTGAGATAGATATCCAGGAGGACAATTGCTGGGTGACATGGGCAGGACCTGATGCTCTCAGAGAAGAAGTGCACGTATGCTGAATATTCTATTTGAATGATTGGCTGACTAGAACTTCGTGATTATAGAGGGCTGAAATGGTGCCAATCCAGAGTCAGATTATATTGGGCTATCTTTAGTCCCCACCTTTAGGGTCTGCTTTCTGTATCTAATGCAGCATCTTTTTAACTAATGCATTCTAAAGGTCTTCACTTTAGAACGCATTAACAGATCACTAGCTTCTATCAACCCAAAAGCTAAGGAAGTATCAGGATCCGAAGCCTATAGCAGAGATTCCCTGCTTTTATGAGACCCACTGAGCTGATGTCCCTGTAGATTTGTCTATTTGGAATGTTTTGCACTTACACAAAGCTAGGCAATATATGGCCTTTTGTTGACTGACTTCCTTCACTGAACATAATCTCTACAGTTTTCTTCACAGTCTAGCAGGTGTCCCTACAGCACTGTTTCTTGCTGTTGAATTATATTTTGTTCTGTGGATCCCCAGAGCATATTTATTAATTATCATTGTTCTCTTGTGTGGCTAAACCATGTTTTATTTATTCAAGGGACAAAATAACAACTTCTAGGTGGCTTGAACAACAAACATTATTTTCCAGAGTTTAGGAAGCTAGGCAGTCTAAGACCAAAGTGTGTGCAGATTCAATTCCTGGTGTTCATATGGAGTCTTCACTCAGTGTCCTCACATGTCAAGAAGAGAAGGCTCTGAAGAGAAGCTCTGAAGGCTCTGAGAAAGACACTGATCCCATTCATGAAGATTCCATTCTCATGACCTCCTTCCTCCTTAGAGCCCAATCCTCCTCAAAAGACAATACACTAGAACCCAATCCCTCGCCAAAGACTGTATCTTATTTTTCAAAGACTATATCTTAACACCATCACATACACTAGACCCTGATCCCTCTCCAAAGACCATCTCCTAACACTGTCACATGCAGGAGGATAACAATATGTGAATTTGGGGTTAGAGATTCAAGTATTTAGGCCCAAACCTATCTTAATGGAATGTTCTAAAAGGATGAGAGTATTTAGTGCAGGCAGAAGATAATGCTCTTGAATCAGGGCTGATCACGTGATTGTGGATCCTTTTGATAAAATGTCAGGGGAAACTGCCATCAATAAGACTAAAAATAAAGCTTTCCTTTATCCCTAGTCTGTCTCTCTTAACCTGACACGGCATATTTTCCATTGTTTCAGGTTTTATTTTTATTTACCTTTAAAAATAGGATCTTGCTTTGTAACCTCGGCTGGCCTGGCTTCAAAATCCTTGCAATCCTTCTGCCTCTGCCTCCCAATTCCCACAATTATAGATGTGAACCACTATGCCTAGCTATTTATGATGTTTCAAAGTTGCTGTTTAATGCCATTATCCTCAGTAATGAAAAATTAAGTTTTATTAGTCATCTTTGCATATTGCAATGTCAGTTTTAAATTTAAATACTGAAGCCTATTTTTTTGTATGTGGAATCAGCTAATCACACGACTGATGTTTTGTAACATGTGTGTACACATGTGGTTTGTTCTTACCAGGATGAAAGCCCTGGAAGAATCAAACTCAACTGCTTTTTTTATTTCATGTTTTTTTAAAAAAGATTTATTTATTTATTATGTATACAGCATGGATGACTGCAGGCCAGAAGAAGGCATCAGGTCTCATTACAGATGGTTGTGAGCCACCATGTGGTTGCTGGGAATTGAACTCGGGACCTATGGAAGAGCAGTCAGTGCTCTTAACCTCTGAGCCATCTCTCCAGCCCCTATTTCATGTTTTGATATGTGTATTCTACCAGCACTGTCTGTTATATTGATTTACAAGTCATTTTTTTAAGTCAAACATGGCTAGCCAAAGCAGGGTACAAAACGTGTAGGTTTCTTTCAATGCCAATATCTTTTCATATTTGACATAAATTCTAGCTCCACTAGGCGTGTGTCCAGCTGTGTTAGTCAGGTTCCCATAAGTATAGAAAAATGTCTGAGGTAAACATATTACAGAGAGAAAAGGTTTATTTTTGGCTCAAAGTCTCACAGGTGTAAGTCTATGATGGGCTGACACCATCACTTTGGGGTTGTGGTAGTGTATATGCACATGATAGAAAAAAAATCCCCTCATCTCATGGTCAGGAAGGGAGAGAGAAAGGAGGAGCTGGGGGCAACATGGCCCTCTTCAAAGGCATGTGCCCCCAGTGACCTGAAGACTTCTCACTAGCCTTACCTTAAAAGGGTGCTCCCTTGTCCCAGTAGCACATGGCTTGAAGACCAAACCTTTCACATTCTAAGTTGATAGTGTAACACCAGCCTACTTAGTTGTAGATGTAACACACCTGCTCTGTGCTTGTTTGGAGTCTTGTTGAAGCCCTACGCAGCATGGATCCACAGGCATCCCATCTCAAAGTGTACTGTGGATGCTGCAGATGAATCTGGCAGCTAGTAGTGGCAGACATGCTACATTCACGCCACCAGAAGCACAATCTCTGTGTCTCAGCATTATAAAACTCACTCAACCAAGGTACGCAGAAGTCCTTGGTTTCACAGAAACAGTTGACAGCAAACCAGGTTGCCACAAAGCCCAGGATCATTGCTTGAGTTATTTGATGCTATAAAATTCGAAAAATAAAAGTAGCAAATGGTTTAAAACACAGCCCCCAACAGTAGTTACAGTACATTTTCTACCTTTACAGCAACAATTATTACTTTCTCAATGCAATTAGGAGCAAAATTTGTAACCACCATAGCACAAAGAAAGAAAGATGTTAAAGCCATGGTCAGAGGTAGCCATGCTTTGAAGGATTTGTCTGTTTGCTTTGATGCTCTGTACAAATAATCTGTACATGTTTGTTTCAACAGGACTATCATAGTTGCATACTAAGCATAGGTTGTCTTTTTATATATTCTTTTCTTTAATTTTTTAAAAAAAATCTTGTTTTTGAAAATTATTTATTTATTTATTTTTTACATGCATTGGTGTTTTGCCTGCATGTATATCTGTGTGAGGGTGTCGGATTCCTTGTAACTGGAGTTGCAGACAGATGTGAGCTGCTATGTGGGTGTTGGGATTGAACTCTGGTCCTCCAGAAGAGCAGCTAGTGCTCTTAACAACTGAACCATCTCTCCAGACCCCTATATATTCTTAATATTTACTAATATCACTCAACATCCCTCCTCATAATTTTTATGGCCTCACCATATTTCGTACTATGCACATCTTAAAATGTATTCTAAATCCAAGCACTGAGAAGAAGAAGTGGACACAAAGTCCCACTCTTGACCAAGAAGCTGTTTGCATCTGACAACTGCTGAGAAAAGGAAGATCAGTTTTCTCCAATGGTGTGACACTGGGGTATCATCAACACTCCAGGGCAGGGCACATGCCCAGGAGTAGCTGGCCAACACAAAATGAACTTCATGGCATTGTATGTGTGTGTGATTTTAGTTTGTTTTGATTTTCATTTTTTAAATTGTTATTTGCTTTGTTTTTTGAGGAAGAAAGACCATGAAGTTGGGTGGGTAGAAAGACAGGAAGGATCTGGAAGAAATTGGGGGAGAGGAAAATAAAATGATCAAAATATAGTGTATGAAAAAAATAAAATTAAAATAAAAAATTGCATACTTGAAAAATGTATTATGTTCTATTCTAGAATGTGCAGGTCATTGCTAATATGAACTGCACTGAGATGTCAGCCTTGCAGACAAGCACACGCTCTGTCCTGTGTGAGGCCACTAGAAGGGCTGTGTTTTAAGTACCCTCTGACTGTACGGAGTTTGCTTTTCAGCAACAGTGAGTGGCTTCTTTCTGTTTGGCCTAGAAAGACCAGCCACGGGACATGCACCTAGAGAACAAAGACATCAGGCTGCCATCAGCCACGCTGGAGGTCGAGCTCCGCCAGACTTCAGCTGTGTCTGTCCCAACATGCTCAGACCCTGGACGGCTGCTAGCAGTCAGACCCACCACAGGAAACTGCAAGCCCAGCCAGCCAGACCCCTACATCCCCTATGCAGGCCAGGCTGCTGGGAAGAGCCACCGTGTTCCTGAACATGCAGAGGTTGGCTCATTCCTTGTGGAGGGGAGGTGAGTGTGGAACTGTCTGTGTCACAGGCATGGAGCTGGTAAATACTGAGTGTCTACAAGTAAACTTTCCCTCCATTTGGTGGGAAAGATTTCCAGAAATTTTGTAAAAACATTTTCAGCATTAATCTCTTTCCTGGTTTATTTTAGACAAGTGCTACTTTTAAAATATAGTAAACTGGGCTTCAAATGATAATAGGAACAGAGTTGTCTACGGATATGGTAATTTCATATGATATTTAAAGTATTCCAAGTACGTGATTTTGTGAGTATGTGTCATCTATCTTATATCTTAGAAAATACTGTTTCTGTAAACATAGCATTTGAATTCATTTAATAATTTTTATGTCATAAACCCTGGATTAGAGGGGGCTGGGGCAGGCAGGGAATGGCAGATATGATATGGCAGGAGGAATAGAAAGAGAGAAATCCCTGAGTTGACACGAAGGAAATCACTTTTGGTAAACCTTAAAATACTTGCTCATGTAAAGACTTTATATGTCGATTCTGACACCCTAAATTCAGAGTTTTCACTTCATATATACCTCCTGATAACGCTGAGTGACTGTGTCTGGCTGACTCAGGGAATGTTGAGTACCTTACAGTTGCTAGAGCCCACTCTGAAACCTTGTATCACCCACTGAATGAGACCGTATTAGAAAGTGACTAGGGGCCGGGCGGTGGTGGTGCACACCTTTAATCCCAGCACTAGGGAGGCACAGTCAGGTAGATCTCTGTGAGTACCAGGCCAGCCTGGTCTACAAAGTGAGTTCCAGGACAGGCTCCAAAACTTCACAGAGAAACTCTGTCTCAAAAAACAAACAAACAAACAAACAAACAACCCAAAAGCAAGCAAGCAAGCAAGCAAGCAAGCAAGCAAGCAAACAAACAAACAAAAAATAAGTGACTAGCCCTGAGGCTGGAGTCCTCATGAACGGGGTTAATTATCTTATGAGAGGGCTGGAAGAGCTGGCGAGACCTCTCTCTGCCTTTGGCCTTCTGTGTGTGAAGATGCAGCAAGAGGAGCTTGGGCTCCTCAGCCTGCAGGCTGTGAAAGTAAACTCAGTCCATTACAAATTAGTCCTGTCCAAAAGAAGGTATTTTGTTAGGGCAGTATAAAGGGACTAGACCCAGAGCATTTCTGAAAAGATTCACTTATTGTATGTGTTTGAGTGTTTGCCCGATACATGGGGGTCACTAGACACATACTGGATCCCCGGGTATTGGAGTTACAGACAGCTTTGAACCCCCAATGGGTGGGTGCTGGGAACCAAACTCAGGTCTTCTGTGAAAGCAGGAAGTGCTTTTAACTGCGGAGCCATCTCTTTAGCCCCAGACACAGTATACTGAAGAAATATTTGCACATTTGTGTTCACAACAGCATCAAGCAAGTGTATGCATGTGTAAGTAAAATGGGGAATATACATACAATCCATTCCATCTCAACCAGGAAGGGACTTCTGACACCTGTGATAATATGGGCAAGCCTTGAGGACATTGCCTAAGTGGAGAAGCCAGTCACAAGATGACAGGGCCGTGTGGTTCCATTTACCTGGAGTACCTTGGAGAACACATTTAGAGAGACAGAAAGTACCATGGTGGTTCCCAGGCTGGGGGATGGTTCGATGTGGAATTTCTTAGTGAGACAGAATTACAGCTTGGTAAGATGAGTTCTGGACCTGGGTAGTGCCAATAAGGGTACAGTATTATAAATATACGTAGCATCTCTGAAAGACATGCTTAAAATAGCTAAGAGGATAAGTTCTGTAATGTGTAGTTAACCACTGTTAGGTCTTGGAATAGTGCAATTAATGGGGAGCAGACCACCGAGGTCTATTAATCAACTTCATTCACAAACATGGGATGGTGAGGGGGCTTCTAACTAGTTAGGGCCACAGAATTATTTGGTTCTGTGACCCTCAGAGAAAGGGCTATAAGCTTCTTTTTGTAGTCAAAGGTATACACAGGGCAGGGAGTACATAATGGTTATTTACAGTGTCTTGGTATTTCAGTGTCTCAGGAGTGTTGTCCTGAGCTGGAGCTAGGAGATGTACGGCATCTCAGGATTTATGGTACATCTCAGCATCTTGACACTTGAACTAGGGGTTTTATGGTGGCACTCTCCAGGCTGTCTGAGATCTGAGGGGTATCCAGGATTTATGACTTCTGATTACAAGGTGTTAGTTAAAAATGTTTACATAGAAGTGGGTTCAGTTAAATTGCCTTTCCCTTATCTGGGAGAATGCAGGGCAAATCACACTGGCCTAATGAGTCCTAATACACTCAGAAATATGCATATAGATTATAAGCATACAATTTTTTCATATTCCTGGGCTCTTCAACCAAAACAAACAAACAAACAAACAAACAAACAAACAAACAAACACCATGTGGAGCTAGATTGGTTCTTCAGGTTTACAAGTCCACATTCTCACCACTATTTGTCACTTGCTGTCTTGATGGTGGCCATTCTGTCAGGGATGAGATGAGTCTCACAGTGCTTTACCTCAAGTCTCCCTGATGGCTGAATAAGCTGAGTACTTCCTCATTTGCCATTTAAATTTCTTCTCTTCAGAATGACCATTCAGCTCTTTAGCCTGTTTATTGATTGGGTGGTTTGTGGGATTTTGGGTTTAATTTTTGCCGTTCTATCTGTGTTTTGGGTACTAATCCTCTGCCTGATGGGCAGTTGGTAAAACTGTTTCTCCTGTTGTCTCTTTAGTGATTGTTCTCTTTGCTGTGGAGAAGCTTCTTAACTTCATGCACTCTTTTTTATTTATTTTATTATTTTTTATTGGTGTTTTGCCTGTATGTATGTTTGTGTGAGGGTGTTGGATCCTGGAGTTACAGACAGTTGTGAGCTATTATGTAGCCCTGGCTGTCCTGGAACTTGCTTTGTAGACTAGGTTGGCCTTGAACTCACAGAGATCTGCTTCCTCTGCCTCTTGAGTGCTGGCATCAAATGCATGTGCCACCACCGCCCTCTTTTTTATTTTTACTCTTTTTTTTCTTTTTCCTTTTTCCTTTTTTGAGTTATTTCCTGTGACATTGGAGTTCTGGTTAGGAAATCCCTTCCTATACAACTGTGGTGATTTAAATAAGGATGACCCCCACAGACACATATTTGAATGTTTAGACATCAGGGAGTGGCACCATTTGAGAAGGATTAGGAGATGTGGCCTTGTTGGAGGAAATGTGTCAATGGGAGGCCCAGTCTCTCTCCATCTCTCTCTCTCTCTCTCTTTCTCTCTCTCTCTCTCTCCCTCCCTCTCTCCCCCTCTCTCTCCCTCCCTCTCCCTCTCTCTCCCTCTCTCTCTCCCTCCCTCCCTCTCTCTCCCTCTCTCCCTCCCTCCCTCTCTCTCTCCCTCTCCCTCTCTCCCTCCCTCCCTCTCTCTCTCCCTCCCTCTCCCTCTCTCTCTCTCTCTCCCTCTCCCTCTCTCTCTCCCTCCCTCTCTCTCCCCCTCTCTCTCCCTCCCTCTGCCTACAGATCAGATTGTAGCTCTCAGCTACTGCTCCAGTGCCTGCCTGCATGTTACCTTGATGCCTGGCATGATGACAATGAACTAAACTTCTGAAACTGTGAGCTAGCCCCAGTGGAATGTTCTCTTTTGTAAGAGTTGCCTTGGTCATGGTGTCTTCACAGCAACAGAATACTGACTAAGATACTGACATACTTAAAGATCTAATTTATGCTTTCTTCTAGAAATCTCAGTTTCACGTCTTACACTAAGGTCTTTGATCCATCCTAAATTGATTCTTGTGCAGAGTGAGAGATGTGGATCAAGTTTCAGTCTTCTAGAACTCTGTTAAAGAGGCTGTAGTTTCTGCAGTGTATGTTTCTGAAAGAATGATAGACTTTGTCTTTCTGCATTGACTGAGATGATCAAGTAGTTTCTCTCCTGAAGTCTACATATGTGCTGAATTATGCTTTTTGATTTGCACATGTTGAGTCAACTTTGTATCCAGTACAAAATAAAACTTGGTTATAGTGTATGGTCTGAATGTGTTCTTTAAAGGCAAATGTGTTAAAAAAATTTCTTTATCTATGTTCATCAGAGAAACTGGTCCATAGCTTTCTTTCTTGAATCCTTGTCTGATTTGGTATCAGGGTTATGCTTACTGTTTGGGATGAGTTTGTTCCTTCTTTTTCTATTTTATGGAACAGTGAGGAGCTTTAGAATGAACGTAAGGAGACTGGGCACCCTTGTCTCTTCCCAGATTTTAGAGGAAATCTGGTTTTAGCTCTTCTTTGAAGATTTGATAGCATTTAGTAATAAAACTTTCAGGCCCTGGACTTTCTTTTGTTAGGAGGGTTTATTAGGGTTTCATACTTTCTTGTTATTATATTTCTTTCTTTGCATATTCAGATCTTTGGTGGACACACTTAGGTTTGCCTTTGGAGTGCTGGGCAGAGTCTCCCACCCTTATAAGACTCTCCACGCTGCACCCCTGGGTGACTAATATTTTAGGTAAGGGTGCCTGCCAAGTATGAGAGTATGGGAAATGTTCATAGTACTGAGATGAGCACATGTAGAGGAATATCTATGTATTTTCTAGGCCTCTGATTATTAATTACCCCACTGGAGAAATGCAGCTATGAGTATCATGTACATCCCTAGAACTTGGAGATTTTCAGGCTCAACAGCAGTGAAAAACAGATCATTCCAGAATTTGGTTTATATTGTGTTGGAGATTTTTATGTTAACTTGATACAAGCTAGATTCATTTGGGAAGATGGACCTTCAACTGAGAAAATGCCTCTACTAGATTGACCTGTGGTTAAAGGCTGTGGTGCATTTTCTTGAGTGATTGTTGATGTGGGAGGAAACAGCTCACTGTGGGTGGTGTCATGCCTGGATGGTGGTCCTGAGTGCTATACAGAGACAACCTAAGCACCATCAGGAACAAGCCAATAAACGGCCCTCTTCCATAGCTCTGACTTAGTTCCTGCCTCCAGGTTTCTGTCCTGGCTTTCCTCAGTTATGGACTTGTGACCAAGGCAATACAGAAGAGTTCATTGGGCTTACAGTTTCCGAGGTAAGTCCTTGACCATTATAGCAGGCAGTCAGGTATGATGCTGGAGCAGTAGCTGAAAGCTCACATCTTGAGACAAACCACAGCCAGAGAGGGACACTGGGAAAGGCGTGAACCTTTTGAAACTTCAAAACCTGCCTCTAGTGATACACCTCTTCCAATAAAGCCACACCTCCTAATCCTTCCCAAACAGTTCCACTAACTGGGAATGATTATTAAAATGTATGAGCCTATGGGGTCTATTTTCGTTCAAATCACCACAGGACTTATAAGCTGTAAATGAAATTAACCTTTACCCCTCCCCCCCCACCCAAGTTGCTTCTGGTCATGGTATTTTATCACAACAATACAAACCGTAAGACCCTTACTGGCTTCAGACTTACAACTATCAAACTTTATGGTAATTCTTAGCTGATGAGACCTGATTCTGGCTACTGAAGGTAGCTTTCTTACTAGCCATATTAGAGCTTTAAAAAAAATGCAGCTGTAGAGATGGCTCAGAGGTTAAGAGCACTGGCTGCTCTTCCAAAGGTCCTGAGTTCAATTCCCAGCAACCACATGACCATCCATAATGAGATCTGATGCCCTCTTCTGGCCTGCAAGCATATGTGTAGGCAGAACACTGTATACATAATAAATACATAAATCTTTCCAGCCTGGGCTACCAAGTGAGTTCCAGGAAAAAGGCACAAAGCTACATAGAGAAACCCTGACTCGAAAAACCAAAAAAAAAGAAAAGAAAATGCAGACATGGATGGAAATATAGCAGCAGTACAGTGCTTACCTAGCATACTCTGGGCTTAGTCTCTAGCACAGAAAACAAAGTCAGGGATGGTAGTGCAGGGTTGCAGGGATGGCAGTGCAGGGTTGCAGGGATGGCAGTGCAGGGATGGCAGTGCAGAGTTGCAGGGATGGCAGTGCAGGCTTGCAGGTATGGTAAGTGCAGGGTTGCAGGGATGGTAGTGCAGTGTTGCGGGAATGGCAGTGCAGGGTTGCAGGGATGGCAGTGCAGGGTTGCAGGGATAGTAGTGAAGGGTTGCAGGGATGGTAAATGCAGGGTTGCAGGGATGGTAGTGCAGGGTTGCAGGGATGGTAGTGCAGGGTTGCAGGGATGGCAGTGCAGGGTTGCAGGGATGGTAGTGCAGGGATGGTAGTGCAGGGTTGCAGGGATGGTAGTGCAGGGTTGCAGGGATGGTAGTGCAGGGTTGCAGGGATGGTAGTGCAGGGGTGGTAGTGCAAGGTTGCAGGGATGGCAGTGCAGGGTTGCAGGGATGGTAGTGCAGGGTTGCAGGGATGGCAGTGCAGGGTTGCAGGGATGGCAGTGCAGGGTTGCAGGGATGGTAGTGCAGGGGTGGTAGTGCAGGGTTGCAGGGATGGCAGTGCAGGGTTGCAGGGATGGCAGTGCAGGCTTGCAGGGATGGCAGTGCAGGCTTGCAGGGATGGTAGTGCAGGGATGATAGTGCAGGGTTGCAGGGATGGCAGTGCAGGGTTGCAGGGATGGCAGTGCAGGCTTGCAGGGATGATAGTGCAGGGATGGTAGTGCAGGGTCACTGCAGTAACAGCTGCTATTTGCCTCCAGTCTATTTACAAATATCTGATGGACACCATTCTTTTGTAATTTGTCTTCATGTTTCCCAATCAACTCTTGCTTGTTTTCCTTTGGAACTGTACTGTCCTTTGCTATGCGCCGAGGCCACCATTACCTACAGTTAGAATGTGAGCACAGAGGGGTCATGTAGCTACCTCTCTGTAGCTGCACTGTCTTTACCACACAGCTGCAAGAGCTGGTCGTTTATAAGTTCCCAAAAAGCTCTTTCTTTCCTCAATCATTAGCTGGAATGTTAATTAATTCCATCTGGTGTACAATTCACAGTATCTTTGTCATCTGTGATTTCATAAGCTTATGGCAAACTCGGAATCCTCTTTCTCTTTTAATTTAAAAGTTTTAATGTTTCTGAGGATTTCATGCACAAGTCCTATATTTACAGCATCTCTACTCCTCTACTCCAACTCCTCCCACGTCCTCCTCACGGAATGGAAAAGGAGGACATGACTGCTCCTAAAGAATGGTTGAGGAGAAGGTTTTGCTGTAGACATGAAGGGAAAACAGCCACAGGCATCTGAAGGGAAGGTTCCAGGCTGAACCAGGCCATGGGGGGAGGGGAGAGTGAGTGAGGAAGAGGAGAGGAGATGGGGGGGGGATAAAAGATGAGCCTGGACCAAGAAGAGCCCAAGAGAGGAAGCAGGGGCCGAGAGGCCGCGTAGCCAGAATGGCTGAGTTATATAGGGATCAGAAGCTGGAGGAAGGTAAGTGAAGCTGAGCCCCTGGGCTGGAGATGTTTAGGGTACGGTGCAAGGTGAGAAGGGCTGAGAGGAGCCACAGGTACTGAGTGAGGCTTGCCCTGGGTTTCCTTGAGGCCTAACACTCACCCCCTCTCAAAGTCATGATGTCTTCATTTTAAATTATTATTGTTACATATATATATATATATATATATATATGCATATATATGTATGTATACACACATGTATAAATATGTATATATATACACACACACACACACACACATATATGTCTATTGAGTCCATATCATGTTGCTCATATGTGTATGTGTTTAGGGCTGATCGCTTGGGATTGGGTACCTACCAGGGTACTGGAGAGGATTGATTCTCTCTATCTTTCTCTGTCTCTCTCAATATCCATTAATTTCCTGTAGCTCTTCATCTAGAGGTAGGGCCTGTAAACTGAGGCTTTTCTCTGTTCCCCCACCCATACCACATCTGTTTCCAAATAATCACTCAGAGGCTTATATTAATTATAAATATTTGGTCAATGGCTCAGGCTTATTACTAACTAGCTCTTACATTTAAGTTAACCCATTTCTATTCATCTTTGTATCTCCACATGGCCCATGGCTTACCAGTGCTCTGGCATCTTGCTCCTTCTGCGGCTGCTGGTGTCTGCCCTGACTCTGTTCTTCTTCATCTCTATCTTCAGTTTGATAGTACTGCCTAACCTTATTCTGCCTCACCATTCATGAAACAGCTTTATTTATCAATCAATGAGAGCAACAGATATTCACAGTGTACAGAAAGGTATCTCACAGCAAGGGTCTTGTGAGATTTACTCCATCCATATTGGCATGTCAAATGATGTTGTCATTATGGAGATCTTGCTTAGGCAACCATATATTGTTGAGAGTTCATTGATGCAGCTTTCCTGTCATACATAGAAGACTTCCTGGTTCTCTGGCTCTTAGAATTTTTTCTACCCTCTCCTCTGTGATGTGCCCTGAACCTTAGGAATAGGGATTGTGTTATAGGTATATCAATTGGGGCTCAGCACCCCATGGTCTAATGTTCTCTGTATTCTGACCAGTGTGTGTGTGTTTGTAAAATGCTCTCCATAAGCTGCAAAAAGAAGCTTCTTTAGTGAGGAATGAAAGCTACATTTATGTGTGGTTATAAGTACAGTTATTTAGATTGCATTTAGAAATTGTACTGGTTTAGGAAAGTGGCAAATGCTACATGTTCTCTCTGTGATGGTTTGAATAAAAATGTCCCCCATAGTCCCATAGGGAGTGACACTATTAGGAGGTGTGGCCTTGTTGGAGGAAGTGTGTCACTATGGAGGTGGGTTTTGAGGTCTCATATATGCTCAAGACACGCCCAGCGAGACAGTTCACTTCCTGTTGCCTGCAGATCAAGAAAAAGAACTCTCAGCTCCTCTCTAACACCATGCTTCTTCCTGCCATGATGATAATTGAGTATACCTTGGAAACTGTAAGCCAGCCCCAATTAAATGTTTTCCTTTATAAAGGTTGCTGTAGTCATGGTATCTCTTCACAGCAATAGAAATCCTAAGACACTCTCTCTCTCTCTCTCTCTCTCTCTCTCTCTCTCTCTCTCTCTTTTATCATAGCTTTGAGTCATTAGATATGAGTATGTAACTTGGAGTAACCACAGATACTAGGGAAAGTAAAAAGGGACCATGGGGTATCATCTAGGCCTAAGCTGCTACTGAGGGCCAAGTCTGGGTCCATGGCCCTATGGCAGCCAGGATCTGAGTCAGTGTCTGTGGCTCCTGTTGCAGCTTAGGGCCATGTGGATGCCCTGGGTCAGGTTAGTCACCTGAGTCTATGTTAGTGTCAGAGGCCCATGCTGCAGCTGGAGCCATGCAGATCTGAATGGCCCATGCTACTACCTAATGCCATGGTGATGTCTGGGGCAGAGCTGCACCTGGGGACCATGTCTGGGTCTGTGGCACTACTGCAGCCAGGGTCTGTGTTGATGTCCGAAGTTCCTGTTACCATCGAAGGCCATGTGGATGCCTGAGATCTGGGGCTGTGTTAGTGTTTGAAGGCCACACTGCTGCTGGGTCCATGCCGATTTGAGTGGCCTGCACTGACATCTGGGGCAGTGGTGACATGCAAACTTGGCTGCTTCCAAGGACCACGTCTGGGTCTATGGTCCTACCATAGCCAGGGACTGTGTTGAAATTTGAGGCCTGTGTTGCCATCAAAGTTTACATAGAAGTCCAGGATTGAGAAACCTGTGGCCTTGTTGGTGTCTGGAGGCCATGCCACCAAAGCCATCTTGATCTGAGTGTCTTGTGCTTCCAGCCAGAGCCAGGATATCTTCCAAGCTGTTGCCAAGGGCCACGTCTAGGTCCATGGTCCAGCTGTATCTGGGGTCTATGTTAATGTCTGTGGCTCGTGACATCTCAGGGGGCCATAGGAACCATGTGTGATGAAATCAGAGGGACATGCTGAGCTGGCCCGGTCCTTCAATGCCCCTGGGATAGCTGGCCCTGTCCCTCACTGGATACTCCAGCAAGTGAGCTGGCCCAGAACCTCATGGGTGAGTTGGAGGGGGTTGGCCCCAGTGGTCTGGACTGACCAGCTCAACTGCCACCTAGGCCCACAGCTGGACCTGGGGTTGGCCAACTCTAATATCTACACTATCTAGGACCTGCTGGAGCTTCCGAGGGGACTGGTCCTGTGAAATGATACCCTCAGGATCTCCATGACTTGGATTGACTATGGGATATCTGAGAGGAGTTTCATTGAGGATCCATTGATGATGCTGAACCAGAAACCAGAGGCCTTGAGCCAGACCAATGACTCATTGCAATGAACATTTGCAAGTAAAACTGATTGGGCAAAAGTGTGTGTGTGTGTGTGTGTGTGTGTGTGTGTGTGTGTGTGTGTGTGTGTGTGTATGTGCTGTGTGACACACTGTGGCTCCCAATGCCACCAGAATGAATGAAGAGGTGTTGGAGAGGCAGGAAAGATGGAGGAGTGAAGAAGTTTTTGTTTTTGTCTGTTTGAATGTTTTGTTTTGCAATGGTTTGATTTTTTTAAAAAGCTTTCTTTTGGGGTCACTGCAGGGTTCAGGGGAGGACATGGGTGACTGGGAGGTGAGTGGAATTAGGGTGCATGATGTGAAATTCCCACAGATTTAATGAAGAAATTATGTTAAATTAAAACAAGGGACCATGGGAGTGAAAGTGGGGCAGAGAGAAGGTAATTAACTGGTTACTGGATGGATTTAAGGTCCATTCCATAGGAGAAAATGCATGTCAGTTACGGGAATTATGGGCAAGGGAGCACATAGACTCCAGGGGTGAACTTACTATGGTGGTTTTGCTAAGTGACTATAGTATCAAACTGCCTTTAAATTCATACCTTTAAAGTCATTAATTATTATAACTCTCAGATCTCATCAATTTCTTTGTGAGGTGGACAGTGGTTAATGTAGGTCAAAGTGTTGAGAATAAGTGTCTGTGGAGGGCTCATTCCCAAGAAGGATATCTGTATCACATCCCTCCCCTAAGGCTCAGGACCCTTTCTAAAGACAGAGCAGAACTATTGTAAGACCCAGAGGTTGGAGAGGACTGGACTGAATTAGTGTCTGCTGTGGAATATTCCTTTACACTGTGTGAATATATGCCATTGTGATTGGTTTAATAAACAAGTTGACTGGCCAATAGCTGAACAGGATAAACTTAGGTGGGAAAACCAAACTGAGAATGATGAAATGAGGAATGGCAGAGTCAGGAAATGCCAGGCAACTGTCGAGGGAGCAGGAGATGAATGTGTCATGGTAATAAAGGCACTGCCATGTGTCAGAGCATAAATAAGGACTATGGATTAACTTAAAATGTAAGAACTAGTTAGCAATAAGCCTGAGCTATTGGCCAAGCATTTACAATTAAGATAAGCCTCTATGTGGTAATTTGGAAGTGGCTTCCTAGATGGGAAAACAAGTGTCTTCTAGACATGACAGGGCCACTCATGGGCACACAAGATGGGCACAAGATCAAGCAACATTCCAGCATAAAGGGAGAGGAGCTTATGAACTTCATTCCTAGCTGAGCAGCTGGTGATAGTTCATGGCTTCTTGGGGAGGGAGAGTCAATTTTCTTTAAGGGTATGGCTCCCAAACATGTGAGTGCATGGGCAGCACACCCCGGACTCAGTGAGCTGTACAAAAAAACAAGTGAGGCCACAAAGGTGGGAAGGGGTTGTGGGTGGGGACTGGATCTAGGAGAAGTTAGGAGAGGAATGTAGGGTGAATATCATCAAAAATATTGTATGCATATATGAAGTGCTCAAAAGAAAAATAAAATAACAAGAACACAAATAAAATTATAAAATGCCAGCTTATATATTATAAACTTTAAAATACTTTTCAGTTGCTGTCATTGTGATAAAAATGTATTATATTGATATTCAAGTATTGTTTTATAAACATGTATTAGTTATAATAAACATCTGTAGTTACATATTTAAATATATGTAAACTTTTGACATTTTAACCTTTTTTTTTCCAAACAAATTGTATTTTTGACAATTTCATGTATATGTTGTATTTAAACCACATTCACCCCCCATTATCCTCTCTTCTCTCCCTCTGAAAACCATTTTTTCTTCTTCCCAATTATTCATCCTTTTTTTCTTTTTGGACTCATTGAGTTTAATTAAGGCTGCTTGTATGAGCACAGGTAGGGATATTTACTAGAGTTTGGCAATTGAACCATGTCTATGCTGCTGCTGCTGCAAAAAATATGTCTTCTTCTGCCCTAGGAATCATCAACCACCACCAACTTCTCAAAGTAAGGTGGAGCCTCATGAGCCATTCCCCATCTGTTCTGGGATGTTGTCAGGCAAAACCTTTTCAAATCTTGAGCAGCATGAATGTACCAACTACAACATGTCTGGAAAACAGCTTTCCACAGTGCTGCTCACCATCCTCTGGCTCCTATGTTTCTTCTGCTCCCTCTCTGATGATGTTCTCTGAACCTTAGAAGGCTAAGCATTGAACAGTCACTTATTTTCAGCACTTTGACTAGTTACCATCATTCTTTGCAAAATCAAGCTTCCCTAACTAGGGAACAGCACTAATATGTGGGCATAAGTATAAATATTCAGGAGACAGCTTGAATGGCATAGTAGGTCTACTTAGCAAAACAACTCTAGCAACTTTCCTGCTAGGGCAGTGATAGCCCCAGCCATGGGCTTTTGACCAGATTCATAGTATCAGGCATGTATTCTCTCCTGTGGAGTGGGCCTTAAGTCCAGTTAGAAAGCAGTTGGTTATCCCCATAATAGTTATACCACTGTTGTATCAGTGGGCATATCTCACTTGGCAGTTCAGTGGTATAGCATGTAAAGTTCACAGATTGGTAATACTGTTGCTTAATTTTCTCCTCTACCAGACTGAATAGCATAGGGTAGAATCTTATAGCACTGTGAAAACTAGCTAGCAATGAGGAGTGGCTGTAATCGTGGGGAACTGAACTTCCAGCCCATCCAGCTTGATTTCTCTGTGTCCTGCATCCAAAGCATGAAGTGTCTTCAGCACTATCTATTTTTGGCAGGCAATCAAGAGCAATGTCAGTAAGTTGTATTGTTTTGGGAGCCTCAAGGGCTCCTCTGACTAATAATTTCTAGAAAGGTATCTTGCCCCTGGCACTGAGATTTTTGCTTAATCTGTGCCTTCTGGAATTCTCATTATCTATCTACACAAAGTACTTGTGTTCAAATGATGTTATTATTATCATTACTATAGGCTTTTTTTTTGAGGCAGGGTTTCTCTGTGTAGCTTTGGAGCCTTTCCTGGAACTCACTCTGTAGCCCAGGCTGGCCTCAAACTCACAGAGATCCGCCTGCCTCTGCCTCCTGAGTGCTGGGGATTAAAGACATGCACCACCACCACCAACCACCTATTATAGTTCTTTAAACTAACTTTTAAAATAGTAGTAGTTTTCCATGTGATGTTTCCACCACCGTACACCCCTAGTCTTGTTTGATTCTCTCATACACCCCTCTTTCCCCACATTCTTCCATCCTTACCCCCACTTAAGTCTCTTCACCACTGGTCCCCGCTACTCTCATGTCATGAAGATTCTACTCTTCACCTCCTCACATACCTCTCCTTTGCTGTCATGTTCCCTTTCACACTCTCATTACACACTCTATACACACTCATTCCAACTCAAACACACACATTCAAAGTCTAAAGCTATGATCATATATGAGTGAGAGCAACCAGCATTTGTCTTATTGAACTTGGCTTACCTTGCTTAGTATAATATTTTCCAGGTCCACCCATTTTCCTGAAAATTTCCTTTTGCTATATAGCGGACTAAGATCCCATTGTGTATGTACCATCTTTTCATTTTTTCATGTGATGAACATCTAGGCTGATGCCATGTCTTAGCTCTTGTGACTAGAGCAGCACTACACATGGCTGAGCAGGTAGGTCTCTGCACACATAGTAGGATATAGGGCTCTTTGGGCACATGCACAGGACTGGTATAGCTAGGACATATGACACTTCTGTATCAGTTTTAGTCATGTGAGAAACCGCAATACTCATCTCCATGGTGGTTGCCTCAATTCCATTCCCACCCACAGTGAGTAAAGGCTCCTCTTTTCCTGAGGAGTTTCCTCAGTTTGTTGCCGCTAGTTTTCTAGATGGTGACATTCTGACATTTTCTAGATGGTGACATTTTCTTAAAGTTTTGTAGTTAGAGTTTTCCTGCCTGGCCCGCAGTCAGGACAAATCTCTCTCACCCACCAGGCCCATAGATGCTCAGAACCAACCAAGTAGACACACAGAAACTCACATTGTTTACAAATTGTATGGCCATGGCAGGCTTCTTCTTATCTACTTCTTCTATCTTAAATTAACCCATTTCTATTAATTATACTTTGTCACGTGGCTCGTGGCTTACCAGTACCTTATCACTTTCTTGTCATGGTGGTGGCTGGCAGCTTCTCCTCAGCCTTCCTGTTCCCAGCATTCTCCTCTTTCTTGTCTCACCTACCTTTTCCTTCCTGCCTGGCTACTGGCCAATCAGCACTTTATTTATTTTAACCAATCAGAGCAACACATTTGACATACAGAACATCCCACAGCAAAGTTTTAATTTGCATCCCCCTGGTTGCTAATGATGTTGAATGCTTAAGAAAATGATCAAGCTGGGTGGTAGTGGTTCACGCCTTAAATCTCAGCACTTGAGAAGCAGAGGCAGGTGGATCTCTGTGATTTCGAGGCCAGCCTGGTCTATAGAGCGAGTTCCAGGAAAGGCAGAGCTTTTACAGAGAAACATCATGGGGATAGGGAGAAACCAGGTGCTAAGGAGAAATGATGGATGTTAAGATAGAAAGAACCAGGTTTTCTGACAATGATATTATGAGGCCTTTCAATTCCAGAAGGTCAAAGCTAAAAATGTTAATTTATGATCACCACATTTTATACACTGTATCATTTAGTTCTGACTGTATTTGTGTATGTATGAAAAAAGTAAATTGAATAAGAAGTAATTAAAAAAAGAAAAAGAAAATGACGGGTAATTTGTACTTCTTTTTGAGAGCTCTCTGTTCAGTTGAAGAGTCCATTTTTTTTCATAGAGTTGTTTGTTTTTATTTTTATTTCTTGTATAGTCTAGATATCAATCCTCTGTCAGACAGACAGCTGACAAGGGTTTCCTCTGACTCTGTGGGCTGCCTTTGCACTCAGCGGTGGGTCTCCTTCGTTGTATAACAGCTGCTGAATTTCATGGGTGCCTTCGTTGGTGAAATAAGGTCACAGAGGTGCCACAGTCTCATAGTCCTCACCTCTGCCTGTTCTTTGAAGTGTTTTTCCTACTTTCCCCCAGTGGTTCCTTGTTTTCAGTCTTAAGTTATTTGATCCATGTGGAATTTTTTTTGTGTGTGTCCATTGTGGGAGATACAGACTGAGTTTCATTCTTCTGTTTACAGACAGGCAGTTACCCCAGAACCATTTGTTGAGGAGGTCAGAGTTTCTCTAATAAGTATTTTTGGAATTATAGTTGAAAAGTGTACAATTCAGTGACATTAATTAGACTTATGATGTATAATCGTCGCAACTATGTAATTTCAAAATGTTCTTATCACCCTAGACAGGAATTTTGTATTCATTAAAGCAGTAACTCCCCATACCCTTGCTCCTGCATTGGTACCAAAAACCTACCTTAGGTCTCTATTTGCTGATCATAGCTCCTTCATGAAGGTGGAACCAGACAGAAAATATTCTTTTACTTCTTGTTCATTTACTCAGTAGATGAATGTACTTCATTATGTAGAATGCACCATTTTTTAATTTTAAAGATTTTTTCAAATTACCTTTATCATAAAAGACAAGTAAATAAAAAACCCCACTAAAATATAGTATGTGCCAGTCACTTTTTATGGGGAAATGATATTCCATTGTATGTATATTTATTTATTTATTTATTCATTCATTCATTCATTCATTCATTCATTCATTCATTTATTTATTTATATGCATAGTTGTGTGTGCAGATGCATGCATGTGTGTGCCTGGGGAACCTGGGGTCTACATTGGATATGTGCCTCAATCATGCCCCCACCTTATTTATTTTTGAGAGAGGGTCTCTCACTGAAGCTGAAACTCATTTGTTTGTCTAGACTAACTTGTTGGCCGGCAAGCTCCGTGGCTCCTCTGTTCCCTGACTGTTCAGTGCTGGGATCTCAGGTGCTGCCTCCACATCTGGTTTTTAAGTGGGTGCTGAAGACGTAAACTCAGGTCCTTCCTCTAGCAGCAACCACTTTACAGACTGATCTGTCTTCCCAGCGTTCAGTTGGTAGGTTTAAGACTACATATATTAATAATGACATTATCCTTGAAAAATCATATAGTTGAATACAAAATATCAAAATTGAACTATATGCTACCAACAAAAGCCTTCTGTAAGCATGAAAGCAGGTAGGCTAAAAGTAAACAGACGATTAAGTGCCAACATTACTAAAATGGTTAAAAAGAAGAGCGGAGGGAAGGCTAAGAGCAAGTATCAGGAATTATATTATAAGAAGCTGTTTTCTGAATCAAGACTTTAAAAAAAAGAAATGGTTGACTATAGAGAGAGAATGTTAAGGGGCTACATCGTACTTGTGAGACAGTCAATTTATCAAAACTGTAATTGTTGATGCATGTGCACTTAGCTGCAGCGCTTCAAAATCTTCAAGCAGAAACTGACCTAACACAGGAGGGAACCACAGAGATCTTAATGCCTTCTCTTGGTAACTATTGAAAGAAAAAGCCAGACAGAAAATCCTTAAAACTTTACCTGGATCCAAGGCTTGAATCACATGCAGAGAGAGTTGTGACTGCAAACTCTGATTGTGTCTTCGTTTTCCATCCTGAGACACCAGTTGAGGCTAGTGTTGGGCCTTTCCTAGCACAGGACAAAGGCCTGCTCTATCCTGATAAGCTCGCATATTCTCAAGAAGAGCCTAGGAAATAAGTCATCCCTTGGTATCTGTGTGGAATGGTTCCTGTGTTTCCTAAGGATGCTCAAGTCCCTAACATTAAATGGTGGGGCATCTGCATAGAGCCTGCATTCTCCTGTAGACTTTAATTCACCTGTCAATGACTTCTAGTACCCAATGCAATGAGAAAACTACATGAAGAGTTGTTATGCCACATTGGTTAGGGAACAATGACAAAGAACTCTGTCTGTGCATGTTTAGCATTGATGCAGAACCAGTGATATGGACATCTTACTGTATACCAAAGTACGCCACTGGCAGGATCATCCTGGAAATGAGGGGTGGACTGAATCTGCTGTTCACTTTAGAAAGACATTAGTATCTATCTATCTTCATTCTTTTATATAGATGCCCTGGAATGTTTTATTGATTTTTAACTTAGTAATGCTTAGGATAATGTTTTTAAAACTATGTTCCTCTTTCTAAGTGAGACATCACTGCTGAGCAAATGCTCCACATATTCCTGATATAAAAATGTGGTATTCCAGAGGGCTGTCTACTCTGCCAAGACATGGCAACCTCTAGTTAAACTGTGAGGTGCTTTCAGTCTCCTGTGCAGCCCGGTGGGCAAGGCTGATGATCCCAGCTGGCACTCCAGCATCCCTTCATGTTTCTGTGAGCTGAAGGAGCCTTGGTACCAAGGCTGGAATGCATTTCACAGGTGGAGTCTCTCATTAATCTTCCTTGAAAATAGCCCATCAGTGTGTGTGTGTGTGTGTGTGTGTGTGTGTGTGTGTGTGTGTGTGTGTGTGTGTGCATGCTTTTATTTTATGTGCAATAAAAATACTTATCTCTTAATTAATTACCCCAATCCCAAGCCCAGACACTATTAATGATCACTTTTCTGGGCTTTCTGGCTAATTGAACTGAATGATTTTTTTCTCTGAATTAAAACAATTGTTTGAATAATGTGTTCATTGCTCATTGGTTTGAGATGTGAAAACTCACTTATTATACTGGAGCAATCCTTCCGACATCACTATTTTCATTTCACTTGTTAGCTTGAAAAGGAAAGAGCATGCCTTTGATGTCTGGGAAATTTATGCTAGTTTGAAAGGTTCTCTCTGACTGCCTGTATGTGAGTCCAGAGAGAGTAGGCTTGGTGTGTTTGTTTGGTGTGCATATGTGGGATATGTGTGTGTATGTTTGTATGCACATGTGTGTGTGTGGTTTGTATGTACGTGTGCATGTGTGCATGTGTGCATGTGTGGTGTATGTCCTCGAGTGTGTATGTATGCATGTGTGGTATATGTGCATGTGTGTACATATGTGTGGTGTGTGTGCATATGTGTGGTGTGTGTGTGCATGCATGGTGTGTGTATGCATGTGTGTGTGTGTGTGCATGTGTGTATGCATGTGTGTGGTGTGTGTGTGTGTGCATGTGTGGTGTGTGTATGCATGTGTGTGGTGTGTGTGCATGTGTGGTGTGTGTATGCATGTGTGTGTGTGTGCATGTGTATATGCATGTGTGTGGTGTGTGTGCATGTGTGGTGTGTGTATGCATGTGTGTGGTGTGTGTGTGCATGTGTGGTGTGTGTATGCATGTGTGGGTTGTATGTGGGGTGTGAGTGTGTGTGTGTGTGTGTGTGTGTGTGTGTGTGTGTGTGTGTGTGTGTGTATTTTTAGCATTTATTGAGCAATCACCCACTTCAACAGCAAGCTGGCAGAAATAGCAATGCATGTTTAGTTTTGTTATGAATATATGTAGCTCTTGTCCACTTGGGCAAGTCAGTCACTGCTCCTTCATCCTAAATTGACTTTAACCTTCACATTGAATCATAAACTTCAACAATCATCTTGCTGGTTTGAGGGAGTTCACTCGATAAAGCACTGAAGTTATAATACTGCTAGTTGTTATGTTTACTTGTATGCATACTCGAGCAGAGATCTAATGCCGCTTTCAGAAAACACCTTTGCCTTCGAAGATACAGAACTTATGCCAGACCCTATAGTCAAGTTAATAACATGCCTGTGATCATTTAAAACTATGTGCTCAATCTGCTCTCATATTGTGTACTAGGTTTAACCTGCCCTGAAGAAAGCAGTGTGACCAATCTTACTATGCCTTGGATTTCATATATATCTAAATATATATTACAACCTAAGCTAATTGCATAGCTTCAGTCTTATGATGAGAAGAATGTATTTGTGTTATAACCATTTGCTGAAATTAGCCAAGAAGTTGAAAGCCACCATAAATAACAGATACCCCATGAGTGTTGGAAGCAGCATGCGGGTATAGCTTTGTAACATCTGTTTGAGGTTTGAGTGCTATTCTGGGTCTGTTGGAGTCAGGAAAGTACATTCTTCCCTTGTTAACTCTGTCAAAGATTTCTGTAGAAAAATATTCCTCATTCTTTACCTGCACCATGTTTGCTGTGCTGTTCAATAAATACAGAGCAAAGCCCTTTATTAGGAACAGGCAATACAGACAGGCCACAAACCACAAACTACAGACAGGCAGGCAGGCAGGCAGGCAGGCAGGCAGGCAGACAGACAGACAGAGAGACAGACAGAAGATACAAGGAGAGAAGTGAAGAATTCAAATTTAGGTTCACTCTTGGTCTTAACTACTCTAAGAGGAAGTCTCTTTTCATTCCTTAATGAGATATTGATGAATTTTGTGAATTTTTGTACCCTGGGTGAGCCTTTCTTAATGCATTATTGAAGCATTCTTCAGATCTTTGACCTAGTATCTTTCTTATTTCAACCTGAAAAGCTCCTTTTAGTCATTTCTTGTGAGCTAGATGTTCTGGCCATGCTCTGCTTAAAAACATGGGGCTGGGCATGGTAACACACACCTGTAATCCTAGCACTACAGGGAGAGAGGCAGGTGGGTCTCTGAATTCAAGGACAGCCCAGGCTACATAGCAAGTTCCAGACCATTCAGAGTCAACAGTGAGAACCTGTCTCAAACAAAACAAAACAAAAATTCCCTTCTTTCTCACTTTTGAAGGCTGGATTTACTGACACAGCATTTTAGTTGACACTATTTCCCACCCAGCACTGTAAATATAAACATATGCTGTGTCATTTCCAGGATTTCTGTTGCAAGTCTTATTGATGATCTTTGAGAAGTTATGGGTCACTTCTCTTTTCCTGTTTTCAAGATAACAATTTTTGCCTTTCACCAGCTTAACATCACATGTTACATCATGTTGGATTTCTTGTGTTTAAGCTATTTGAAGTTTGTTGAGATTCTTGTATTTCCACATTTATTTCTTCTATAAAACTTGGGATTTCCCAGAGGGTGCCTGGACTGGTCTACTCTGGTGACTGACCTAGCGAATAACCTAGCTGTCATCATAGAGCCTTTGTCCAGTGACTGATGGAGGCAGATGCAGAGATCCACAGCCAGGCACCAGGCTGAGCACCAGTTGATGAGAGAGAGGAGGGATTCTGTAGGTGAGGGACATCAAGATCATGATGGGAGGACATGTAGAGATGACCGGCCACACTAATGGAAGCCCATAAACTGTGGACTAGTGGCTGTGGAGCCCCCATGGGACTGGACTAGGCCCTCTGGATACGGAAGATGGTTGTTTGGCTTGAACGTTTGGAGGGCACCCAGGCAGGGGGATAGGGATCTGTCCCTGGTGCATGGGCAGGCTTCTGGGAATCCGGTGCCTGTGTTGTGACCCCTTGCACAGCCTTGGTGCAGTAGGAAGGGGCTTGGACCTACCTAGGCTCAGTGTGCCAGGCTCTGCCAACTCCCCATGGGAAACCCTGATTTGGGAGATGTGGAGATGCAGGGTGGCTTGGGAGAGAACTGGGGGGGGGGTAAGTGGAGGTAGGAGGGGATAGTGTGTGAAGTGAGTAGAAAATTTCTTAATTAAAAAAAAGAAAAGGAAAAAAAAACCTTGGGATTTCTTTAGTCAGTATTTCTTCAAATGCTTTTTTCTTTTCTCTCTCATCCTTGAGACTCCTAAAATGTATGCATTGGTTAATTCAATTCCACAAGTGCCCTAATCTCTCTTCACATAATCTTCTTTCTTTTTAAATTTTTCTCCTATATGTGATTCTGTTTTATTTTAAAGTTTTCTCACTTCTTCCACCTGCTAAGTTAGGTGTTAGGAGTTTCTTGTGAGGCTGGAGGATGGCTTAGTGGGTAAAGCGCTTACTGCAACAAGCCTTGTGACCCAAGGATGGATCTGTAACACCCACATATGAGTCAGGTCTGGTGGCATGTGCGCTAACCCCACACTAGAGGGCATGGGTGGGCAGATCCAGAGAGCTCATTGGCTGACCAGGGAGGAGTAGGTAATGATGAGTTCCAGGTTTGGTGAGAAACTTTGTCTCAAAAAATAAGGTGAAAAAGCAACTAAGGAATATATTTCAACATCATTAGCCTCTGGCCTCCACATATGCTCACATGGGTGAGCATGCAAGTGCACACATGGGCGTGTGCACACACACATGCACACTCAGATGACATTTATTATATTTTTTGGCTCCAAATTTTTGTTTGGGTTTGTTTGACAATTTCAGTCTTTTTGTTGATTTCTTTCTAATTTTATTCATTTATTATTTCACCTGTTGCCTTTAGCTTTTTGTCCATTTCTTAAAAGATAGGGTCTCATGGATACTAGGGTGGCTTTGAACTTGCTATATAGACATGGGTGGCCTGGAACTTATGATTCTCTCTGTCTATGCCTACCCAGTGTTGGGATTATAGGGGAACACCACCACACTTGGTTTATACAGGACTGGGGCTTGAACCCAGATCTTCATGTGTGTAAGGCATGAACTTTACCAACTGAGCCACATCTCCAGGCATGTTTTGCAGCCATCCTTTCTGAGGCACTCCTTTACTGATTAGCTGGGTATGCTTGAGTGTTGTTCAAATTTTAGATGGTCTTTTAATAAAAAACCTAGAGCCAGATATCAGGGTGAGAGCTGAAAGATCAGAGAAGCAGAACAGCCAGCCACTAGTTCTTATCTCTATGAAATCCTCAGCCTAAAGAGAGTGAGTTCCTGTTTCCTCATGCCTTATATACCTTTCTCTGCCTTGCCATATTACTTCCTGGGATTAAAGGCATGTGTACTTCCCAAGAAAAGGCATGAGATCTCAAGTGCTGGGATTAAAGGTGTGTGCCACCACTGCCTGACCTCTATATCTAATCTAGTGGCTAGCTCTGTCCTCTGATCTTCAGGCAAGTTTACTAGGGTACACAATATATCACCACACTTAAATTTGAAGGTCAGCTTGAGATAGGAGCCTCTGATCATTCCAATTCTTACTAAGTGTGCATTTGCTTGATCATATGTATGGCATTTTCAATTTCCTGGTATACATGGCTGCTTTTGAATATCTTACTTTCCTAAGGAGGAAATACTCCTTGTGAAGGTTTAAATGGGGATGGGAGCAGAGAGACAGGGTAGAGAAGTGGAGAGTGAGTGGGATAACTTAAAGTAAGGATGTATGAAGAAGCCTTATGTAAATCTACTAGTTTATAAATGAGTAAAGATACTATATATAATAGTATATAAAATTCTAGTTTGAACCAAAGTACCCCATGTAGCAAGCTTTCTTTGGGCTGCCAACCAGCTCCAAAATAAAGACATGGAGACTTAATATTGGTTATGAATGTTTGGCCTTATCTTATGCTTGTCCCACTAGCTCTTATAACTTAATTTAACCTGTTTCTCTTTATCTACGTTTTGCCTCAGGGCTTTTTACCTTTCTTTCCTTCTGTATGTCCTACTTTCACTGCTTCCTTTGTGTCTGTCTGTCTTGCCCTGGGCATCTCCCTTTTTTCTCCCTCATTCTTGCTCTCACTTTCTCAAGCCTAGTTTCCTTCTCCTATTTAGTCTCCCTGCCTGCCAGCCCCGCCCGTACCTCTACTGCCTAGCTATTGACTGTTCAGCTTTTTATTAGACTAATTGGGTGCCTCAGGCAGGCAAAGCAACACATCTTTACATTGTTAAACAAATGCAGCATAAACAAATGTAACATACCTTTACATAGTTAAAGTAATATTCCACAATAACCCTGCATGAATAGGTGACAATGGTACTCTCAGAAGACATGGATTATTAAGTGAAAATCTCAGCGTTAGACACAGGGTATTTTCCTTCAAATTATTGTTCAGGGAGGCTATAGGAGGGACACAAAAATAACACAGGCTATTGACAGTGTTCTGGGTTGTCCAACAGAACTAGCTGATAAGATCCCATTGCTGAAGACACCACGTACTTTGAAGGCAGGTCATGGAGAAATCAACTTTGGCTGAACAGGAAACCATTTCCCTGCTTGCTGGCTTACATAGTGACAAAAGGTGCTGTGCAGAATTGCTGGGTGGTGGTGGTGGTGGTGGTGGTGGAGAAAAGGCATCCACAGCCTCAACTGACACTAGCCCTTGCCTGCTACAATACTGACCTTCCTTGAAAACTGTGCCCACCATTGCAATAGCGGCATGCCTATTATGGGAGCAACCAATTTCTTTCCAGATGGATTTGAGGCCTGTGTCACAGGAGAGATTGCATTCCTTGTACTCCAAACCTGCTCAAAAGCCCATGACTGGGGAGATCATAGGCCCTGGATGGAGGGAGTACCCATTGTTGTTATGCTAACTGGTTGTGTTAACAGCCTTCTAAATATTTATATTTACACCCTTAGGTCTGTGTTGCTCTCAACTTTGGTCAGAGAAGCTTCTTTTGACTGTGGATAGTGATTTATGCAGAGAATCATAACTGATTGAAGTACCAAGTATAAGTAGCTGTGAATGTTTAGCTGTGGATAAACTGTTTATATTAACTCATCCAATCCATGGCTCAGGGAACATTTGCGGGAGACTGGGTGGGATGAATATAAGAGCCAGATGGATGGGGAGGTGAACTGTGAGAAGTCACCTTCTTGATGTGACCTGGCTGCTACACAAATAAATCAACTCAGTGGCTGTGGTCACCTGCACAAGGCCTGGAAAATATCAAGCCAGTCAAAATTCCAGCATGGGTGGTGGAGGGAGGGACCCTTGAGGACCCACTTTGGTCCAAAATAGAAGCTAATTGGCAGTTGGTGGTTGCTGAGTGGATGGGATGAACAAAGCCAGAGTCATTGGATGCAGGAGGTTATTAATAACAAAACCAAGAAGAGGTCACAAAGATAGGAAAGAGAGGGAAGCTCCAGAGGAAGCTGGAGGGAGGCAGTGGTAGATGGATATAGTTCATGAATACATACAATTTCAAAGACTAAATAAAAATATTATTATTATTGTTATTATTATTATTATTTTGCCAGAGCTGAGTACTGAACCCAGGGCCTTGCACTTGCTAGGCAAGTGCCCTACCACTGAGCTAAATCCCCAACCCCTAAAAAATATTATTTAAAAAAAGACTTGGTAAAGGCAATAATACTGCAACCTTACACATTCTAGGCCACCCTGTCTTAAAAAAAAAAAGACTAAAAGGAAGTTTTTAAAATATTAACAGTAAGGATCTCTGAATCCTAAAATTATGTATAATTGTTTAACTTGTTATCATCTTTTACAGTCTCCAAGTTCCTCAGAGTAAGCATAGGCACGTGCACTTTTCACTTACTATATCTTCTTATTTACTGTGACAAAACAAGAGCATTTGTGCATGCATGTGTGTGTACACGTGTGTGTCTATATATATATCTGTGTGTACATGTGTGTGCATGTGTGTGCATATGTATGTATGCATATATCTGTGTATGTGTGTATGTGTGTGACTATGTGTGTGAATGTATGTGTACGTGTGTGTTTCTGTTCACACGATTGAGAAACTAGAGGCACAGAGTAGTTAAATTATTTGAACACGGTCCTTGCAACAATCAGCTTTCCCACAAGTACTCTGGAAACACGCAGGCAGCAACAGAGGGCAGCTGGATACTAACCGACACACTGGGGCACTTCTATAAGTGTAGCAGATGACCTTCTGGATCATTTATGGGGGGTGGGGGAGCCGACTCACCAAACCGGGGAAGCCAGTTTGAGCTGCAAAAGCATGCTAAGTGTTAAAT
The DNA here is from genome assembly GCF_903995425.1 of Onychomys torridus. Taxonomy (NCBI): domain Eukaryota; kingdom Metazoa; phylum Chordata; class Mammalia; order Rodentia; family Cricetidae; genus Onychomys; species Onychomys torridus. The sequence continues at coordinate 39,883,184 of NC_050443.1, forward strand.
GTCTCAGGCAGAATTCTTCTACTTTCTCTTCCTTTAGAAAACTTATTAATTTTTATGTGTATAGATGTTTTGCCTGATTATGTCTGTGCACCATGTGTGTGCCTGGTACCCTCGAAGGTCAAAAGAGGGTCTCCTGAGACTGGAATTACAGATGGCTGTGAGCTGCCATGTGGGTGTTGGGAATGAAATCTGGGTCCTCTGGAAGAACAGTCGTTGTTCTTAACCACTGAGCCATCTTTCCAGCCCCCATACTTTCCCTTTTTGGTGTCCTAAACCAAGAAATCTACCTAATGTTTCTATCCTAGTATTCTTTTGTCTTTAACAGCCTGTGAGCAGGGTTCTTAGGCACCTCTGTTCTCTATAGGAAATGGTGCAGGGCAAGCTCAGAACACACACACTTGTTCTAGGCAGACTGCTTTCTTGAGATATGGTAGGTGCTGTTAGACACAGGGGAAGAGCATGATTTTCCAGTTCTCCATAAGACAAGAGCCTTATGGTCCGTGTCTCAGGTAAATGCTTACATGAAATAAGGCAAACAGGATTATTTTTCTTAAGTCCTTCTTTGGTGTCATTTGTCCATTTATAACCTGAAAGAATTACTGTTATTTCTCTGGGTGAGAGTTTCATGGCCACAGCACCTGTGTATGATATGGGCTCCATAAGAGAAGGAAGGCACCAGTGTATAAGGCAATTAGGTAGGAAAATGGCTTCTTGTTTTTGTTTATTTGTTTGTTTGTTTTTTGTTTTTTGAGACAGGGTTTCTCTGTGTAGCTTTGTGCCTTTCCTAGAACTCACTCTGTAGACCAGGCTGGCCTCGAACTCACAGAGATCCACCTGCCTCTGCCTCCTGAGTGCTGGGATTAAAGGCGTGCGCCACCACCGCCTGGCAGAAAATGGCTTCTTTAACCTCTCATGAAAACTCCTGTAACTTCACTTGTGCATGCTGGTACATGGTGTAGGGTCTGGTTTGAGGGATGCCTTTATGGTGGCCCTTCCTCCACTGGACAGGCCAATATAGCAAATGGGCATCTTATCCAGGGCAAACTTTTGCTTTGTTTCAGCGGCGGCTAATATGCCGTGTGCTCTGAGAGCCATTCTGACTGTTTACCCTGACTTCTGATGGTAGCCACTAGGACATTTTCCAAGAGACTGTATCCTGATTTCAGGAGACAGACTTTTCTACTTAAGAAAGAGACCCACCGGATGTTAATGTTTCTATTGATAGAAAGTGCTGGGTCATCTGCTAAAGTGAGCCCCAAAGGATCAGTCCCCTGGCACATGGCATCTCTTATGAGAACTGCTTTGTACTTTTGATCTGTGTCGAGCTGGAAAGGAGAGTCCTCTAGCCATCCCTCCAAGTTCCAGCTTTCACTGCTTGTGGAGAACTTTGGCTACGCAGACCTCATTTGTGTCTGAACTGAGCACTCCATTCCAGCAAGCATCATTCTGCCTCAGTGATTCTGGATCCTTCCCTGTCTTTCCCAGGACTTATTCACCTTTGTCTCAGTTCAGCTCCAGCTCCAAAGACCTTTGCTTTAAGGAAGACACTCCTCTGCTTTGGAATTCTTCACAAAAGAAAAGGTGAGTTCCCCTCCCCTTTCCACTGAATTAATAACTTTCTGGAAAATGTCTGTGGTACTGAGTATGGTTTGTTTCACAGATGATGGAGAAGTCTCCTGAGATAAGAACTTTTACTTGGCATGTTTGATCTATGTTTGAGCCTCGAGAGTCCATTAGAGTAGATATTTGTGATTTGGGACTGTATTCTGTGGCTTGTGAATTTTCAAGTGGGTTTGGGCATAACCCTGGAATGATGACCTCCCACATGCATACACCCATGCATGCACACAATTCTGACAGGCTGTCCCATTGACCCGTAGGCTTAACCCTTCTCCACAGGAACTTGGCTTAATTCTCTTACTCCTTCCCTAAGAAATAGCGGAAAGCAAACATTCCACACATTTCTTTAGTTATTCCTCTTGAATTACTTGCTCAACTATTAAGAGCTGACACATTTCAAATGTGCAGTTCACTACAAAACCAAAGTATAAGCACTTGTTCTACGCACATGGTACACAGAGACAGGGCTTAGATGTCAGCTGACCTCATGCCGGAGCCAGAGCAAGCTGGAAGCCAAAACTCGAGGCAACTCTGCCTACAAGATGTTCTCCCTTTTTTTTCTTTGGCATGTAGTGATTGAAGATATTGGTGGTGGGCTTACCTGGCAATCAACCCTGTGAGCTCCAATAATGACCAGCCCGGCAAGATGCGCCAATTGGTGCAATTATGACACAAATTTTCTGGGGCACCAGCAGCTTTCTATTTAAGGCCTACTCCACAGGAGAGGTTCATATCTGATACTGTAAGCCTGGCCAAGACTCTGTGGCTGGGGTGGTCATACATATCCTCCTCTTGTTATTTTGCTAAAAACAGACACAGCATCTAACTGCCTTCAAAATACTTATCCTTAAACCCATAGATTAATGAAGCTTTCATCTGACATCAGAAGCCTCTTTTTCAAGCTTATTTTTAAAATTAATTCTTTGAGGATTTCATACAATATATTTTGATCATATTCACTTCCCTCCTCCCAACATTCCTCACATCCACACTCCCTTCCTTACCTACTCCATTTTGTGTATTCATTAAAAACAACAACAACAACCTATTGAGTCCAATTTGTGCTTCCCATACACTCTGGTGTGCCCATCTATAGAGCACAGGGAAATCAATCTGGTGATGACTGGAAGCTTCGTCCCTATGGCTAGCTCTCATAGTGCCTGAAGGTGTGATACCCACTGCTGGAGGAGAAACGACATCATCATCTCACTCAGCTGTGAACCCCGAGAACTACTACCACGACTGCTCTGGCAAGAAAAGCTAGTTGAAGCCCAGAGAATGAGTTGCTGTGGCGTGCTCAGCCACAAATGGGGATATGTATATGCCTCTCTCCTCCCAACATTCAGAGGACATTATAGAAGAGAGGGTAGAAGGAATCACGCCGGGGAGAACTGTTTCAAACCATCGTCTTCTGGATGGTACAGGACCATTGAGTGAACTCACAACAGTGTTGGCAGCCTGTCCAAGAGCCGCTCAAGATCAAGCCAGTCTGTCCCCACATGGGTGAGGGAGGGTCATGAAGGTACACCTCGAGCTGAGAACTATCCACAGCTGGTAGCTTCTGGGAGAGGCAGAGTCAGTTTTCTGAAGGGGTGTGGCCTCTCCCAGGTTTCCATGCTCAGTGGTTAGCTCTCTACCCATACACAACACACACACACACACACACACACACACACACACACACACACACACACACACACACAGCACTAATTGGAACCAGTGGGTCACAAAGGAAAGATGATAAGAAGTTGGGTTGGAAGGTTGAATGTGGAGAGTTCTGGGAGAATTTGGAGGGCTAAGTAGGGGGTAGATATGGTCAAAATACATTGAATACATGTGTGAAAACTCAAAGAACATGTAAATAAAGTAAAACATTTTTAAAAAGCTATTGGTGGTAGGGAAATCTTTTGTCTACTTTCCTGTTTTTTTTTTAAAACCACATTTCCTCTGTTACAATTTCAATATGACCAGTGGTTTATTATGAAAACATCAATTGCTTCGTAATTTTACAGAAAGACCCATGCCATTTCACATCATTGAGGACAATGGCACAGGGTTGGAGCGTGCCCCTCGCCTGCACTAACAGGGTAGTCACTCACCACATGTGACAGGGCAGCTTCAGCTCTCCAGTTATGTTGGCTCTTCCAAGCTTAATTAACCCAGTTGAAAACCTCTCTCATAGATATGCTCAAAGATTTGCCTCCTAGGTTATAATACTGACAATCTGTAGTAAGTAAGAACATCTTTTAAAGACCAGCACTGATTCCATCATATTTTGTACATCACAGCTGAGAAGAAATCCTGTTTTTTGAGGGAGATACTATTTCAGGAAATACAAACATCGTTTTTTTTTTTTTACTTTCCAGGTCACAGTTCATGCCTGTTCATCACCCAGAGTTCATAGCCACCACTGAAGATTCTTGGGAAAATGGTCTGACTGCCTGGGAGCAAAGATGCATGTTGGGCAAAGAGATTGTGGATATGCCTACACTGGCCTCCTCGGAGAAGGGGGATCTTGCAGGCAGTGTCCACCTCAGAGTTCAGGTCTCCAAACTAGGGTAGGTGGATGTGGAGAGACAGTTCTGGCTGTGGATAAGTGGCTGCACGTGGCTTTCTGTTTGTCCTGAGGCCTTGTCCATACTTCAGCCTTCCAAAAGTCTAGGGGTTAAAGGAGGATGAAGTTTACCTAGTTAGCCAGGCTACACTTTTTCTTCAACATTATCTACCCTTTCCCTAGGCCACAGGAGACGCATAAGTCAGCCCTGCAAAATCAGCAGGGTACTGACCAAGTCACAAGGATGCCTGATGAAAAATCCAAATGACCCACATGTCCTGTTCATTCATTTCTGCTTATGAGCCTGGCATCTTCTTGACAAACAGGATCACTGGTTTAGGGATCCCTGTGGTGTTTTGGAGTTTACTGTCTTGTGGAGTTCAGTGGGCATGGACGGAGGGATGTGTGTGGGAGTGCTAAGAGGGTCTCCTGGCCTCCTTTTAGCTTATCTGCCAGGCTTCCTTCCTCACATACATTTATCGGGAGAGAGTTCTTCTTAGGTCAAAGTGTTTGAAAGCCCATCTCCAAGGAAAGACCAAGGCTGGAGAGCTAAAGCCAGCAGTAGTGGCTGAATGACTGACAGGGCTGTGTGTGGCTATGCAGTTACCTGCTGTGACATGACATCCCTCCACTCCATTGCCTTCTATGGGCTTACACAAAGATGATGGGTGTATGCCCAAGATGAGTGTCACCAAACCATCCAGTATCGGTGTTGCATCACTACGTTTGTGGGTTAGTTTTTGTCTGAAGATACTGGAAAGGTTGATGAACTCAGTTTTAGGCCTCAGTGTTTTATCTCTGCTCATAGAAACCCACCTGCCAAGTCATGACTAAGTCACCCGATTGGTTCTCCCAACACTTGTGACAGTTAGCAGAGGGCTAGTGGCTGGGATCCTTTCACCTTGACCATGAACTATCTCTTTCTAACCTGTTGCTCCTGCACCCTGACTGCTCAAACCTCTCTTCTTAGGCATAACAGATGAGTGGCTTCTGGATCTGTTCTGAAATTATACAAATCATGAAATGATGTTTGGAGATCTGGTCACATGGGTCACTGAAGGTGGGAGTTAAACCCTGCCACTGTAACTGCCTTTCCCCATCTGGCTGTTCAGTTGTTTCAGAGGCTGGCATGGCATCAATGGTCTCATAGTGAGGTAATTTCCCATTCAGCGGTTTGATCTTCTGTGATTCAGGGGACAGTTGCTTCCAGCTGCTCTTTAGAACACAGCAACCCAGTGCCATAGGTTCACCTTTTGGTGATGACACATTCAGGAGATAGACGAAGAAAGAATGACTTATTACTTGGCAACAAGTAAGGAAGCCACTAGGTGGCTCTTGAAACAGTGTCCCAAGGAAACCAAGCAGGGGCCTTCATCAGTGAAACAGTGACAGTGTCATCAAGTAAGACTCATCTTCCAAATGTCTCTGAGCTGGAGGTTTTTCTTCGGCATGGCACTTTGTTATGGACAGCCCACCAGAGATGACCACTCAGACACAGTTTACAGCCAATTGAGAGTCTTTATTCTAGCCAACTGGGACCAAAGCAAGTATTGGAGGACCCAGGTGTGGCCTTGAGTGTCTAGAACATGAGACTTTTTGAAGGCAGAAACCAAGTCCTGGCATCTCACTCAGCAGCTTCATGGTGGTGGAAGGGTTTTGTGCAAGCAAGCAGTTTGACAGAAACTAAGATGAGCTGTTAGCTGCAGGGGGTTCTACACAAATGGGCTAAGGTAAGTTAGCTAGGGCATCCTGAACTTGGGCTCCTAGAATACAGCTGGGTAATTTTCCATGGGATTCTCCATCAAGGAGGTCAGATTCTAGTGAAATTTGAAATGACCTCAGCAAGAATACAAGATGGCGGAATCTCTGGATTGTCTTGAACTGTAATGACTTCAGCATCATGCTTCCTTAACATCCCTCACCTGTTCAACACATCAGTGGACAACGAACCTCTGGGAAGAGACTATAATAAAATGGTTTTGATTTTTTAGTTTGCTGTTGGAGCCCATTGAGGTTTTCTAGTGACTTTACCCAGCAGGACTGCATAAGAGGATGATTGGACCACGGGCCTGAGTACCAGGTGTTTGGAAGGGTCTACACTGGCTGTATCTAGCAAAGGGGAAGTCTTTTGCCCCTCCCCTTGGTGTTATTATAAAAAACCCTTTTGAATAAAGTTCTAGGGCAGTGGGTAAGGATCCAGGCCCACCCGAGGCTATTCTGTGTTTCTATCTGTTTTTCTCCCCTTTGTGTTTCTGTCTAAGTCTTTTATCCCTCACTCCTCAAGAGTCCCTGGGGTAAGTAAATGTGGGTGCTAGTCTCCCACAGTTTGCTTTTGCTCACCTAACATGCCTCTGTGGGAGTGTCTGCTTCCTTATAAATTTCTCAGAAAGAAAGACCTTATCTGTAACCAAAAGCAACTTTCGAGGCATGTGTAGTCATCTGAATGGGTAGCAGCTTCCTGCAAGCATATATTACCCTGGAAGTGCCTGTGGAATAGCTAACTACAAGTCTAGATAGCTCTGGGCATGAACAGCAAAGATGTTTGCAAGAAATCTTTTATTCTGAATTGTCAGCTCTGCTGTATGTCAGTTATGTAAAAAAAAAAAATAAAAAAAAAATTACACCTAGGACACCTCAATTATACTTCATACTTTAAAAAACAAAAGGTATTTAGATTCCCACTTAAGTAGGTGCTGTTGAAATGATATTTGGAAATGTGAAATGATTATTTGTCAAATTCATTAAGTCTAAGAGAATGTAAAATAAAATTTCACCATTTTAAAATTTCCAGAATGATTTTCTAACACATAGGGAACTTACCAAGTGAACAAAACACTACCAAGCTGTCTCATCATCGTAGACTTCTTGCAGAACAGAAGCTGCTACGTGCATGGCTCAGGACCCCTCTTGTCTCTTGCAGGTGCTGTGTGCGGTGGATGAAGGTCACAGGCTTGTTTGTTTTTGTGGTGGTGTGCTCTGTGAGTACCAACATCACCCAGAACTTCTACTGGATCCATCTGGGTACTAGGAGCCTTCCTGGGTGGACACAGCCCTTGTGAGCTTTGGGATGGTTGGCTGAAAGACCTGAGGCCTGGGACCTCCTGTTAGCACTGACTGCCTGAGTTTTTAACTTCTTTGAAGAAGATGCTGAGTATGCATGGACGTGGCAGGCTGAGGGTGGTGGGGGAAGCCTGCCCTTAGCAGCACTGGTTGGGCTTCCGTGTATAGCCTGGGTCTGTTTCTCTTTAGCATGGAGTCAGTAAAAATGGTACAACTCATTCCTTCTGCCTGGATTGGGTACAGTCAGCTCCTAAGATCTGTGAGGAAGGGGCTCAATGGTCCAGGATCCCGTAACCCACACCATGAAATAGAAACAACTGTCTGGAAACCTCATTGTTTAATTATGTTTTGGCTTCTAATATTCCCCTGCATTTCTACTCACACAATTGTGTGGTGCTGAAGCCTTCGCTGAGCAGAGATTGAGGGGTTGTTACAGTGTCAAAGAAGGGGTCAGAGTTCACCAGCTTCTCCCTGGGCCCCAAAGACAACTTGAACTCAGCTTTTTTATTTGGGAAATGGATTTTTTTTTTAAACTAATAGACACATCTAAAAGAATTTGAGAAATTGCTTTGAACTTCTGTAATATAGCATCTTATCATTAATTTCTTTAATCAGTTTAATTTAATTAATAATGTTCTTTGCGATTTCCACAAACATGTTAACAATGGTCACCTAGGTACATTCCTTTGTTCTCCTAAATGAGAAAATTTCTCATATACACATTTGACAGTTTAATTTGCAGCTTGAGTATTTAGGAGCTGTCGAAACAAAAAATTGAAAGTGTGAAGCCTTAACTGAAAAACATCAATAATCAAGGCTCATTGTAGCTAACACAGGATGATGAATAAAAATATTTTTATGTTCTAATGAATGCTATTAGGGCAAGCTGGTGAGATTTGCATGCATAAATCACACTTCTGTTTTTAACAGTAATCAAAATTATATAAATCCTATGGTTTTCATGTTAAAACTATATAATTAAATATTTTTAATGGTTACAGATTTTATTTAGCCTGTATCCAGATCAAGGGAAGTTCTGGCAGCTGCTGGCTGTGTCACCGCTGGAAAACTACTGTATCCAAAGTATGCATGGGGTAGCAGTTTCAGCGATGGGTAACTGCAGAGTCATTCAGAAACTGTGACACCTGTCCCAGAGAGCTGAGCACAGAGGGTCAGAGTCAGTGTTCCTGCTACGTACTGTTTCTTAAGGATGGACCTGGTGGGCAGGGGATCCAGGCTTCTCAAAGGGCTGGTGTCCTGTGTCCCTCTACCACCATTCTCCTAGAACTTCAGTACAAGTGACTCCCATTGTCTTGTCTTCAAGTTCTGGGTCTTACCTCTGACTGGATCTTCTGCTCAATTGCTGTTTTTTTGTTTTAACATAATATTTTTATTGGTCATTTGAGAGTTTCACATCATGAACCCTGATCACACTCACTTCCCAGTCCTCCCAGGTCTGACTCCCACTACTCTTGTGACTTCCTCTACACACACACACACACACACACACACACACACACACACAAAGAAGAAAAACAAAACAAAAACCAAGTCCAATTTGTGTTGCCCATATACTTACTGGAGCATGGTCAAACTCCCAGTAGCCAGCCAGCCCCTTAAAGAAAATGTAGGCCTTCCCCACCCCTATCCGCACTGGAAGTCATCTATTGTGGAGAGCTATACTTCAGCATCCTTATCACAATTTTTAAGAGTTCTCTTCGATGGCTTTCTGTCTAAGCTGTTACTTTTTGGGGGTGGGGGTGGGGGTGGAATGGGGTGGGGGGGAGTAGGAGTTGCCACAGAAGCCTTTATGTCCCTCTTTCTCAACTGTGAGGCTGCCGGCCGTCATCCATACTGCAGCAAAGTGGCCTCCAGTCTCAGCTGCTGTTTTTTTCTCTTCATTTTCTCTTGCCTTGGAATCTTCTGTGGAAAACCATCATCAGGATAGTTGGATATTGAGCTCCATAGTTTTTAAGGGTAGAGACAGACAACACCTTAACCTCTGTACTACTTGGAGGGTTGATGTAAACCTAGTCAGAAGTCAGCTGGTCTAGGGAGTGTTGGAAGCCTGGAGTCTATGTGTATCATCTGACTTGAACATGGCCCTGTTAAGGACTCCAGTGCCTTAGACCCATGGGAACTGTGTGCAGATATTGAGTGCGTGCAAAAACTAGCAACTACAGCTGCCTCTTCTCTTATTGCTACAACCTAAGACTCCTCCCCGTCGTGCTGAGTTTCTGGGTTGTAGAGTTGGTGCCCTCTGTCCTAGTGAGCATAGCCCACCTGATCCTAGCTTTTCTGTATGTGTGTCTGTTCTTTCTTCATCCTGATTTGCTCCGGTCAGGTTTCCGGTCATAGTGCCTTGCGCCTAACTGTGAGGAACTTGCCTAGTCAGACAATGGCATGCCCCTGAGAGAAGCTTACCGATAAAGGGGAAGAAAGGATGAGAGTGGGGCATAATTCCTAGTGCTGGGAGTAAAACACGGGACAAGCAGATCTAGACATGTTGGTGCTGTGGGGGATGCTGAGATCCTGTGGAGGAAGATAAGGTAGTGCATCTTCATCAGTTTTTAGGTTATGTTCAGGACATGTGCTCTCGGTCCCCTGAGGAAGGGATAGGTTTGCTGCTTGGGAGGAAACAGGATGGCTGAGGCATTGGGCACATGGTGGAGGGACCCCAGTGTGTTCCCATTTTAGATTATGGAATCTTACACATGATTCCATAGATCTGCAGCTGTTTCCTCACAGGAGGGCAGGCTCTGTAGAAGTGGATCCTGGGGAATCCAGTCCCATAGGCCTTGCTTCTCTTGCTGTGAAGGGGCTGGCCACCAATACATTAATTATCCTTAGTAAATGTACCAACATGTTAACAAAGCCACCGTAAAGGTGCAGAGAGCCTTGCTGAATAAACGGGAAAAACTTCGTTAACTGAGATTCACCAGGGCCTAGAAGAATGATATCCAAGCTCATTGCAGGGGTGGAGTCCTTACATGTCTTTTTAATTTTGTTACTTAAAATTTTTTTTTTTTTTGGTACTGACAGCACATACTTTTGTTACTGTGGCTCTGTAGTATAGTTTGAGTTCCGGTTTTGCAATATCTCCAGTATTGCTCTTTCTGCTCAGTGTGATTTTGGGAGCTTGGGGTCTTCTGTGTCTCATATGAAATTTGAGGGTTTTTTTTAATTTTTATTTTTTCCTAATTCTATGAAGAAGAATATTATCATTGGGTTTGATGGGCATTGCATGTATCTGAAGATTGCTTTTAGTAATACAGTCATTTTTCACATTAATTTGCCAGTCCATGAGCACAGATCTTTTAGGATCTTCTTTAATTTTTTTTTTTTTTTAAAGCACCTTTAAGTTTTCATGACGAAGGTTTTTCACTTTCTTGGTTAGGTTTATTCTCAGGCATTTAAAAACGCTATTCTAAATGAGATTTTTTTTTTAAAAACATGGGTTTGTTTCTCTGAAAATTCTCATTTGAAAAGAACTAAGCTGAATTCTGGTATTTATTATACTTACACTTTATAAAATTGGGTCATTTTTCTGCTTGTCATTGGTACAGTTTATTTTTCAAGTCCCAGTGAAAGAGTCTCTCTTGTTTCCCCGACTTTCACTCTGACATCTGACTGAGCCTTTGCTCACATCTTTGTATTTTCTTCACCATGAGAAATGGGTGCTTGAGTTCCAGTTGAGGAAGTATTTCCCTGTGAGATTACTGAGGATCTAGGATTTTGGCAGACCCTGATATCTCTCTCTCTCTCTCTGTCTCTCTGTCTCTGTCTCTGTCTCTGTCTCTCTCCCCCTCCCTCTCCCCCTTCCTCCCTCCCTCTCCTCCCTCTCTCCCATTTCCTTGGTTGAAAAAAAAAATCCAAGACTTTCCCCTGCTGTTTCCTGGCTTCTTTTGCCCCTGCCTTCCCTCCTCAAAGCACTGACTTCCTCTTGGCCCCCAGGACTTGGATGCTGCTCTCTCTACCACTGGATGACGTTGCAGCTGAAACACCTCTAGGGACCTGCAGAGTTGCTGGGTCATGTCTCCAGAGACTCACAGAGGAAGGAGATGTGTCAGCAAGCAGATGATGGGACTTAGTGCTGTGGTGGGACACGGTGAGGACCAACAGCAAAATCCTCCTCACATAGGCAACCTACATAATCAGAGCAGTTTAGGAGGAGAATAGATACCACCAGGCAAATCCCCCCCACCCTCCTACCATGATGTACCCCCTTCATTCAAAGCTCTTGATTGACAGTCATGTGTGCTAGTCTCAACCAAGAGGTCCGCAGCCTGTCTTGCCCAGTGGTCCATGTTTTCTGGGCAACATTTCCTATTTTCTGGGTTGGCTTGCACATTTGGATGAAGGAAAAGATAGAAGGGGATGGGCGAGATGGGGGCAGCCAGGCAAGAGGGCAGGGGTGCTGGGGGATTTAGGACAATTATTACTTTGTGGGAGGCTGACTCCAGTTTCATATGGGTTCCTCAGAACAAGTCCACTGTCACCACAGATTTCCTATGGCTCCTCCCTCAAGACACGAGGCTCTAAATGCACAGTGAGGGTTTGTGAAAGCTGCCAGCCTGTGGTCCTCTTGGGCTTTGCCCCAGGGCAGAGGTAGGGGCCAGCTTGGGATTTGTGTACTGCATTGGGTACTGCAGAAGGTATACTCAGATGTTCTACAGAGTGGAGTTCTGCTAGAATTGAAGAAGGGGCTGAAACAGCAGATTAATTTCTTGCAGAAAATCACTCCAAGTTCCCAGAGATAAAGGGGAAAAAAAATCTCTTTAGTGAGTAGTTGGCTGTAGCCCTTCAAGGTTTAAGGACTCTTCACCCTGAACACAAATCTTCCATAACTTACACAGGTCTGAGCTATCACCTTGCATTCTTACATACAAGTTGCTTTTAGGCTCTTGTCTCCAAGTTACAGTTAAATCAATTATCCTTTTTTAACAGAGGCAAAAACTATAGGTTCTAGTCATTTTGAACAAATGGGGGATTTACAGAGCAAAGATATTGTAGGGATAGCTGTTAACCAGGGCCATCCAGCTTGCTGGGCAGAATTATGTTCTTCCTGATAAGGGCACAGGGCTCTTTATTGAGCTCATAGCCAGGGCCCTGTTCTCTGAACTGACAGACAGACGCATGCTTGATGGCACTAGTTCACTACTTTTCAGTATTTTTTCCTTCAGGTCTAGGATGTTGGTGAGGCATGGCTGTGATCTTAGCACTTGAGAAGCTGAGGCAGGAGATGCAAATTCACTGCATAGTGAAACCCTGTCTTAGAACACCAAAACCAAAGAAACAGACAAGGTGTGCTGGGGCGGAACAGGGTTCTGACCTTAGAGGGCAGTTATTAGACGAAAGAGAATTAGGCACAGCCTATGTCTTCTTTCTTGACCTTCGCCAGCCTTCTTGCTTGGAGCTGAGGCCAGAGGCATGGGCTATGTGCTCACAGGAAGGGCTGTCGCCCGCCCTCAGTTAGGAAATAACAAGGCTATCTCTTCCTTGTGAACATCTGCATCGCCTTGTAGCAGTCAGGCTGTGTCAGCTCAGTAATTGCAGGGTTTATTTTAGAAACCTGTAATTGCAGGCACCTGAAGTTCTTTGTCCCTAAATTATTGTCTGCACTTGTTATGGGAGAGGGTGGCAAGGCTCCCAGGCCATTAGGTAAAGGAGCAGAGGCCAGTGACCCTTTACCTGCATGTTACTAGATTTTCCCTCCCTCTCTGCTCCCTCCCCTCCCATTCTTTTTCAACCCCCCCATCCTTTCTCTTTCTCCATCTCTCTTTCTGTGCGCTTCTCTGCGCCTTGTCATACCTTGAGCTGTGGCCAGAGCTACCAGTGAATGTAGAGGAAACAGTGTAGGGAATGAAAACCCATTGTCTTTTTAGGATCTCCAAATAGGATCCCATAAATCAGACTAACAAAACACAGATAGAATATATGTATACATATATAGTTATAGATATATAAAACAAGTACCTATATATACATGTATATATAATTATTTTAAGGCATTGGCTCACATGATTGTGAAAGCCGAGAAGTCCACCTGCAAGTCCAAGTGGACCTGAACGGCCTGGGCATTTGAGGGTGGTGGCATGTGTCCCAATCCAAGGCTGAAGGCCCGAGCCTTGAGCAGGAGATGAAGATCTGGCTCACTAGTAAGCAAGCTGATCAAATCTTCCCTCAGGGACCTCTCCTACCCGGATTCAGCGGGTTGGATGATATCTGATATGTTGGGGAGGGCACCCAGCTTCATTAAGTCCACCAGTTCAAAAGTTAACTTCTTTCGGAAACATCCTCATGGGCGTTCACAGTAACTATAATCAATCAAATACCTAAAAATCTTGTAATCCAGGTAAACTGAGCCTCAAAGTAGCTATGGCAAAGGAAGAAGGAATCCTTGGGTGGGTGTCAGGAGAACAGCTTGCAGGCTAAGGAAGGGACTAAAGCTAAGGACCAGTCCAAAAGAGAGTCAAAGGTTGAGCAAGCAGGGAGCCTGGGCCTGGTAATACTGAGCCTAATGGCAAAGTGGAAGGCAAGCCTTTGAGGACCCAACCGCATAGGTGCCATCAAACGTCTCTCTTTGAAACTGTCCCATGCCCCACAGTGGCACATTGCCTGCTCTCCTGAAGCTTCTTTCCATGTCTTCTTCACTGCTACAAGTCCAGGTCTGGGCACTGGGACAGTCAGCAGCAGAGTGGGGGAGGGGGTCCCTGTCCCCAGAGGAACAATGGGAGATGAGGAGGGACCGGCCACCAAGACCTCTGAGGATGAGTTTTGGAACTCTGAGGGGATGTTGAGTTAGATCTCGAATAATAGGTAAAGCTTTAATTTAGGCCAATGGGCAAGGCAGGAAGAGTGTGGCTGATGTATCAGAAAATGGAGGCCTTTTCTTCTTTTTTTGCTTCTCCATGCTCTTGTCTGTCTGGGAGTCTGGTCTATATTCAGAGGACTCCAAGGATGATGCCACAAACCAACCTTCATTTGGTAGCTGTGTACTGTTTAGGGGCATCTAGTGATTTGAGAATCCATTGTTCTCCAGAAAAGTTAAAAAGGAAAAATAAGAGTAGGAAGCAGTTCCTTTGCTTGAAGAGCTACACCGGTTAGGGGGCAAAGCTAAAGATTGAGGCCACTGTGAGTAAGCACCTGTGACTGACAGACAGACAGTGCGGCAGAACATGGGAGGAAGGGGGGAGGGGGAAACCTTGGGCGTGTTCCAGAGAACAAAGCGTACAGTGGCGTTCTGCAGAAGCGGGGATCATTGAGGGTGGGTGTCCCTGTGCAGAGAGAGACCTGGACTGTGTTAGGACCACACAATGGCTGGAAGCTTTGGGTTAAAGTGAGTTTCAGGGTAGGGTTCAACCCCAAAGCTTGCGTTTGACAAGTGCGGAAGTTATTCCGGCACAATGCCAAACTTCAGGTTGGGCTTGCCTGCACTGGGAAAAGGAAACGTGGCTACCTGTGTAGGGTGCTTTTTTTTTTTTTTTTGACACAGTGTTTCTGTTTCTAATGGTCCTGGCTGTCCTGGGACTTGCTTTGTAGACCAGGCTGGGTTGGAACTCACAGAGATCCGCCCTCCTCTGCTTTCCGAGTGCTGGGATTAAAGTTTGCGTCCTGTGCCCAGCTGCCCCTTGAATTTTTGTGTTCTCTAACTGCAGGGCGTTTTAATGTGACCTTGTCACCTCCCTACTAGTGCTTTAGACCCCACAAAGACTCATGCACTATTTTGAGAGGTGTGGCCTCCTGTAGGAAGTGGATCAGGGGAGTGGGCCTTGAGGGTTACATCCCAGCCTTGTTGACCCCAGCCTCTTTTCCAGAATGCTCTCACTGTAATGGAGCCACCTGCTGTCACGCCTTCCCCACCATGAAAGAGTAGATTTTCTCAAACTGATAGCCAGTATAAGCGTTCCTGCTCTCCAGGGTCTTCTGTCAGGGGTTTGTTCACATGTAGAAGAACGCTCAAATACTGGAGAGACGCCTGCTGCTCTTCCGAGGTTTGCCTCTAGGTGGCACTGTTCTCCTTTCTGGCGTCTTCAAGGACCTTTAGAGCTTCTTTTCTGTTAAACTGTTCTGAGTGGGCTTGGGGAAAGACCAGGACAGGAACAGTTTCCGGCTGGCAGAGCAACGGGGTCTCTTGGACCTTTTCTTTGTAAATTTTTCTCCATGGGTGACTTCCATTTTCCATCTGTCTCTTCTAAACCCAAGTGTGGAGCAGTGTGGAGGAGCTGCCGTCACACAGATCACAGGGCTCATCTAACATTTTCCTTTACCAGGGTGTTTTGTACAGTTTCAAAAAACAGTACCTTTTGAAAATTAAAAAAGAAAATAAAAAAGAAAAGAAGCCATTTGCTGACTGACTTTCCCCGACAGGCAAAGTGAATCCTGTAGATACTGTGCCTCCAGTAAACCATCTGCATTCCTAGGGGCTGAAGGCAGAATAAAGGAACCGGCCACCGGAAACCGTGAACCCAGCAAGCTCTTTCTGAAGTCTTCGGAGACCTGGTTCAAATGCCTGGGCTAGTTGTCCTGCACAGTTCGTTATCTCTCTTACACACTCAGCTACCGCTCTTGCACACTCAGCTACCGCTCTTACACACTCAGCTATCGCTCTTACACACTCAGCTATCTTTTACACACTCAGCTACCGCTCTTGCACACCCAGCTGCCGCTCTTACACACTCAGCTATCGCTCTTACACATTCAGCTATCTCCCTTACACACTCAGCTACTACTCTTACACACTCAGCTACTACTCTCACACACTCAGCTACTGCTCTTACACACTCAGCTATCGCTCTACACACTCAGCTATCTCTCTTACACACTCAGCTATCGCTCTTACACACTCAGCTATCGCTCTTACACACTCAATGCTACTAGGACCGGGCAGAGAGGTGGAAGGTTCTGAGAGTCAAGACACAGCTGGGGAACATGTTTGTGCAACACACAGGTGGGGATGCAGGAGATAAGCGGAAGAACTGTGCAGTGGGCCCTGCTTTTCCTGATAGGCCCTGCTCGACCAAGAGCTTGACCTTCAACACTGGCATTGCTGTGGACATTACTGACTTTTTGTCAGTTTCAGAATGCTTTTAATTCTCATTGTCGTTTCTCATCTTATAACCCATGACTTAGATGTGGGTATGGGTTAGTTCATTCATGAGAGAATCTGGCCTTCTATGGGCCCATGAACATGGCTGGGAATTTTACGCTGGCTGTAAACAGTATAAGCAAGAAGACGGTCATTAAGTGCTGTGTAGATATCACTCAGAACTCAAGCAACAGACATTCAACATGATGGAGCAAAATAAAACCAATTGTATGTGTCGTACTGAGGGGTTGGCGTGATAAATGGGCCAGGGCATAGGGGGTGGAGCAAATGGCTGGATGTACATTTGTGGGCTCTCCTAGCAAGGGGTGTGTCTTGGGGGTGTTAATGGGGAATAGTAGGTGTTTCTTCCTTGCTCTGTGGTTCACCTTGATACACCCTCAGCTGTGAGCCTCAGTGGCCATGTGGACTCCATAATGCTTCAGCTGGACCTGGCAGGGCCCCTGATGGCTGGCGGACCAAGCGGTTCAGGGAAAGAAGAGCATGTCGTGGTGGTGGTGACCCAGGCAGACCCAATGGGCAACAGGTGGCGGCGACCACAGCAGGTTATACTTGCAGATTATTTGAAAGGAGTTGTAAAATCTCTTCATTATAAATTGAGTTTCCCATTGAGTGGAGTTGATGGAAGTAGAAAGGCAGTAAGTAACTCCATTATTAGGGAAACCATTGATGCTTTTCTCTCGCTTTGTCATTGAAACTATTTTTCCATACCATTTCAGTTGAGTCGCACCTGCAAGCTTTTCATGCAATACAATTTTTTCCTAGCTTGTTCAGAGAAACATTATGGTTGTTAGCGGTTTGTGTTGTAAAGTACAAGTCAACTTGAGACTTGCCTGACGTCACCAAGGACAGGTAGATGCCACAGTTGCCTTGTGTTTGTGGCACTGCTAAGCCCATAGGTTCCTGAGCCATGTGCTGTAGGCCCTGTGCAGAGCTTTGCCTTCAGCTCCCATTCTGGAAATGCACCTGCGCTCAGAGGAAGAGCCAGCAACAATCAGAGCCTAGGCAGCAGAGGCATGATGCCACTCCATGGAGCCTCACTTGCCGCCAAGTCCTGGTGTCAGCGACTCCATTGGATTTCCATAGGAACACCTGCATGGAAGATACGTCCTGTGCTCAGGAGTTTTCCCTGATATAACCAACCATTATAAGGAAACCCTGTTTATGGGCAAGGCTGTACCTCTTACATTCCCTGTTCTGCAGATCATAGTCCACAGGACAAAAGTCTAATTATAACCAAGGATGATAATTGTCGATGCTGTTATAATGTTAACATTCTAGGTCATAGAATGACCTTAAGACAGAAACCAAGTTCCCGTGTGAGGGGCACAGCCCACTGCAATGAACATGGGAGACAGGTATGTCTACCCTGTGCCTGTTGACTCTTACGTCGAAGACCATGGGGTTATAACCTGATGCCTTTAAACACTATTTTACAATTAAAATTTTTAATCGGCAAAATATGCATATATACTTATATGGTAGAGTGTAGTAGTTTGACACTTGTTTACATGCAGTGTGTAATAATCAAATCAGAGTAATTGACATTGCTGTCTTCCCAAACATTCACCATCTCTGTGGCAGAAAGTTGCACACCCTTCATGTTATCTTACCATCACACGTCACTATTAGAGTTTTCCTGCTATGCTACAGGTAACTGGAAGTAAGGTCTGTTGTCTAGGTGCCTTCTCAGCTATGCATATTTACCATCCAAATTAAATGAGTAGTATCACTTCTCCTTGCTCTTGCCAGGAGGCTCTCTGCAGCATGCTAGCACTTTGCAAATGTCCACATACAAATCCATTTCCAGAAATGCAGAGAATGTTTCCTGCAGATACTGTCTTTGCAAACACCCGAGTCTTTTAAGATGGTTTCTATCTTCTCACATATGAGGTTCTCTGTGGAGACCTGTTTTAGAGCTCCTACGTTCAATTCCTTCCATCTGGGAGGACGACCACTGTGTTCCCACGGGAAGTTCTCTCTCTGGTCCTCGAGGCTGCCATCTGCTGTGTTGGCTCAGGGCAGGTCTGTCTGCAGCAGCTGCTGTCCCAGCTCAGCTCTGTGGGAGGAGGCTGCCATGACACAGGGTGCTAGAATTTCTGGGGGCAGGTTTGTGCCTCCTGGCTCTAAGCAGGAATCGATTCTAAGGAGACATTTTAAAAAATGGCCTCAGAGAACTAAAAGATTGCCCAAGACTCAAATAATTCCAATAACTTGTGGTGATTTATTTTATTCACAAATCAGTATTGTTGGCCCTCCTTACCCACCACAGGTTCTACTATATTCAAGAATTAGATAAACTGTAATTTGAGAATATTTGTAAAAAAATATGTCTGTCCATATTATATATACCCCTATGTTTCAGGGTGGTTATTCCCAAAGACTTACTATAATTGTACATTTTGACTTCTACAGGTAACTCACAACTGGACTGTCCTTTTAAACCCGAGGAGGGAACATATGGTGGTGAGCAGAACCTTTGAGCTAGTGAGCAGGTAGGTTTTGGGTTTGGGGATGAGTTTTCTGGGTAATGCTTACCATCTCCACTCTGTCTTCTGCTGGTTTACCAGACTATCCAAGACTGAGTGCTTTCTAAGGAATAACAGTTTATTTATCTACTGTTCTAAGAAGTCTGAAAGCACAGGGCCAACATCTTCTTGGCATGCAGTGAGGCCTTTTGGATGCATACAATGGCAAGACAGAGCTCTTCTTCCCCAGCCTTGGGCATCATCATGGGGATTCACTCTTTGGAACTCATCTAACTACATTCTTCCCCAAACACTATCAATACATAAATTTGCAGATTAAGTTTCCAGCACTGGACCTTTTGAATGTCACATTCAAACTGTATCACTTGCTTAAAGAAAGTTAGCCTACAGGACACCAGACTTGGGCACACACAGTGGCAGATGAGTTACATGATTTGAACAAGGTACTCACACATTCATTGTAGACAGCAAATGCAAATCTCTGCATGAGAGATTGTTACTATCCTGGTCAGGACATATGAGGGTTGACTTCACTACCCACTTCGAAGTGAAGGCATGTTTTAGTCTATGTTCAAATTTTATTAATGGTATACAAATACTATGGCAGTTTGCATAAGAGGTTGAGTGTTCTGGTTTTGGTATCTTTGGGGTTTCTGGATACAATCTCTTGTCCCTTGTGGGGAATTTTGGGCTTCTTTGGCTTTTTATTTACCTGAAAGCACACTATCTTCAACCTGCATTGTGGTCATGGTTGTGACCATAGTGGTTACGACCAGTCAGTTAGGGTGCATACCCTGGAGGGCTGAAGCATCACACGTATTTATTCAGAACTTGAGACTGGGAATCTGACATCAAGCCATTGATAGGCTCAGCTTATGATGAGGGTGCTCCTTCTGGGTCACAGATGTCATCTTCTTTTGTCTTCCTTGTATATCTGTGTCCTTATCTCTTCTGAAGGATGTAAGTCCCACTGAATTAAGGCTCATTTCACCATTCTACCTTCCTTAGAAGTATCTCTAAATAGTCGAGTTCTGAGGTATGGGGGTTAGGAGTTCAGCATATGAACTTGGGGTGGGAGTGGACTCTACTAGGCTCACCAAAGTTTTAATCGAGAGACTTTTAGAAAAGTGCTTCAGTTTCAGCATGTCCCACGTGATTGTCCTCAGGCTTCCCATATTAGGTGCTGATTAGCACTCTTGTGGACCAAAGTTTAAGTAGCTGGTGTAAGGAGGACTATGGGGGTCCAGCCCCTCAGATAGTTCCCTCCAGTGTCTGGGAACATTCTATAACCAGCTGATAATTAATCTTTGATGATAGGAAATGAATTTACATACACGAAATTCCATTCACTTTATTGTTCTGAGTCAGTTCTCTACACAGCTTCTATTCTGCTCTCACACCTAGCTCCTTTCTTACCTGGTTTCTTTCTACACTTATCTGCTGTCTCCTCTAAGTGCCATCTTAATTCTCTCATGTTAGTTCTGCCCCTATCTAGGTTCTTATCCATCTAGTTCTTTCCCATCTCAGCTCCTCTCCCATCTCCTTCTTCCTCATCTGGTTCTTCCTCATCTTCCATCTCGTTCCTCTAGTACTCTCTTCTAGCCCTTCAACCTAGTTCTTCCCCATCTGCAGTTCATTCCTCTCCAGTTCTTACCCATCGACTTCTTCTGTTATCTTTTTTCCTTTCTCTCTCCGCTCAGTCTCCTTATTCTCTCCCTTCCCCCTAAGTCTCTCAGGAATCCAGTTATAAACCCAAGCAATAGTAATCCTCTGGCCAAGCAAGGTCACCAGGCTTGAATTCTTATGGGATCATAAAGGTAGGTAAGATTTTTCCTCAGGCAGTGACCAATAGGCTTTCTTTTACACCCAAAATGGGAGTGGCAAAAGAGGAGGTCAACTGTGCTAATGACCAGTTAGTATATCAAGAAGGGGATCTATGTGCTCAGTCTACATTCCAAGAAGTGGTTAGGTAAGAAGTTAGGGGTGTATTAGTAAGGTTGTATAAGAAAGGAGGGTTTCACCCTAAATTGCACAAGAAATAAAGCTATCCACCTGACCTAGGAGACAGGTGTTGTTTCCAGGTTGTTTGGCCTTGGATGCTTGATAGGTATTTTAGATAAACATACTGTTAGGAGTTCTTGGAAGCACAAATAGCATTACAAGAAAATCACTGTAGGAACCAGCTAATATATCTAAATATATCTAAAATATCACCAAGACTTCCTAAGTCATGGCTTGACCTTTGGAGAAGTCCTTGACTTTTCCAAGTAGTGGCTTTTGAGATAGTAGCTGAATTCCATTGTGTTTTCCTGTGGCCTGCAGCACTGGTGCTTCTCCGTATTAGGAGGGGAAGCACTCCATTGTGTTGATGAGGATGAAGAAAATGAATGGCTAAACCCGTTGCCATTTACAGGCTAATTGTTGCAGAGGCACCTTCAAAAGTCTGAAGAGCCCTTGTTGAGTGTCCCAGAAAGACTGTGCCCTATGTTTCAGACCTGTACTGAGAACTCTTCTGTCTGTGAGATTATGCATTGGGCTGAATCCCTGTGCAATAATATCTTGGCCTCTGGCTCTAGCGGTGCTGATTTTCTAGAAAGGATACTGAGGAAGTACGCTAATTATTCACTTCATGTCCTTGATTAACCTCAAGATCTGTGATTTATTTTACAGAGAGGCTGTTTCCATCAGCATCCAGGCCTCCCTCCAACAGACTCGCCTTGTTCCTCTCTCGCTGGCTCATCAGTTCCTTGGGGCAAGTGTTGAAGCACAAGTGACCATTGCCGTGGCCATCCTTACAGGGGTTTACACTCTGATAATATTTGAGGTAACTACCGTGCCTGCTTCCTATGATCTACCAGCACCTTTGGTCAGGTGGTCATGACAGTTTGTTATCTGCTTTGATAGACTCAACTTTATTTAGTCAGGTTGTGAAGGTGTAATTTCCAAGGATTAGACCATCCCTCATTCTAGAAAAGGCAACTGTCCCCAAATAATTGCTGAATCATAAGCACTGACCAAAACAAGATCAGGTGTGAGAGGACCAGAACAGCTTAGTGAGATGTCTGTAAGTTGTCATCTATGTATTTTATGATTGAATTTTTAATGTTGAGTTTTGAGTACTTATATATTTGAGATGCAAATGTACAAAGTTTTGTTGGATATAAATTTTGCAAATATTTTCTTTTAGTATGCCTGATAAAGTTTGTGTGTCTTATAGATTATGATTTAGCGTTAAGTCTAAGAACTTACTGCTCAGTTGTAAGTTCCCTAAAATATTTAAAGTTTTAGCTTTGAGATGGTATCTGTGTGTGTTTTAGATAGAGGTTCATTTTCAGATCCGTGGATATCCAATTGCTCCAGCACCATTTATCAAGAGAGCTTTCTTTCTTTCCTCTGCTGAACTGCTTTTGTTCCTGTATAAAATTTAAAAAGGAGGTGGGGGGGTTGCAGTGGCTGAACTGACCCAGAGATGGGTCAATGGTTAGAACATTTGCTGTTGTTGTAGAGGACCTGAGTTTAATCCCCAAAATTCACATGAAGGATCACAACTGTGCATAACTCCCATTCCAAGGGATCTGCTCTGCTCTTTTTGCTTCAGTGGGTACCAGGAATGCACATAGTGCACAGATATATATGAGTGAAAAACCCATATACATAAAATAAATAAATCTAAAAAACATTTAAAAAGCAATTAGGGCCTTTGTGGAGCATATTTCTTGCTTCCTTATCTTGGCATATTGGTTAGGTTCCTATCTATCCCCCTCCCACCCACACTGTCTTGATCATGGCAGGTGTGTCCTGTCTTCACATTGGAGGGACCATCTCTCACTTGCTATATTTCCCTAAAGTTGTTCAGTGTGGTAGTCATCCTTGTTCCATATACACTTTATATGCTCTTATTGTCTGTGAACATGGTATGCCTCTTGATTTATTTTGGTTTTTGTTTTAAAAAATCATTGTACAGACCCTATTCGATTTTTGCTAAATCTTCACATTTCCTTCCCTTTGGAACAGTTGTAAATAGCACTCCATTTTCTTCTGTCCAGATATTCACTGCAAGCACATGGAGATGATTTTTTAGGTTAGTTTTGTGATCTGTCATTTTCCTGATCTTATTGGAGTTTTTTTTAAAATGATATTCTTGAGATGTTAAAGATAGACCATCATAGTATGGGTAGTGAGAGTGGTTTTATGTTTTCCTTTCCAATCTGTATCTCTTTAATCCCCCCCCCCCCCCAGTAGTCATAATAAGGTGGTGAGAGTGTGCTCTCAGATCACACAGGGAGTCCTTGCAGCCTCCCCCATTAGTACGACGTCAGCTGGTGTCCTGTAGGCCTGTTTAAGAGACTGGGGAAATCCCTTTCTTCTCCAGCTGTACTGAGAAGTCCTTCTATAACTGCATGTTGGGTTTGGAGTATGCCTGTCTATGTCAGTCCCTGTGGTCATTTGATTTGTCTGCATTAGCTAACCGGTGCACTAGACTGATTTATGTTAGGACATACACTGGAGCATGCTTATGATATACAAATGTTTTTCTAAGTGATTGTGACTCCAATCATGTTAGCATTTCTTTAGCTCCACCTTGGAGATTTTGATCTTTGCATTTCAGCTCTATTTAGTTTTCTCTTTCCAAAAGTTCCACATATATTTTGTTATTATATTCTTGTTATTTTTTGGGGTGTGTGTGTGTGTGTGTGTGTAGAGTGTTGATTTATCATTCAGGCTGGCCTCAAACTCTTGGACTCAAGTGATCTTCTGGTCTCAGCCTCTTTGAGTAATTGGGCCGATAGATACATGCTACCATGACTGGCTTAGGTATGTGCTGTTTAATCTGTAAACTTCAGCATTTTTTCTGTTGTGTTTCAGTTATACAATTAGAGTTTGATTCCTGCATAGTCAGAGAACTTACCATACATTCAGTGTAAGCTTATTAATTTTTTTTATGGTCCAAGGTTTTTTATCTGACTTAATTTATATTTTGTGGATAGAAATGTAAAATTTCCTATTTTATGACATTAGTGTAACTTACACATAAAAATTATATATGCAACAACTTGGGAAATTCAAACTCTGCCCTTGGTTGGTTTGTCCCCAGGTAAAGAAGGAAAAGAAAGCGGTAGAAGTGTTAGAAAAGTTAAGTTTTAGTTCATGCTTCTATAACTTCTATGCTTCCAGAATTCTGTAGAGTTCCTTCCTGTGGGCAGCGGGAGCGTCCCCGGAAGTGACGTCAGTGCTGTGGTTTTCCTGGGTTGCTTAAGGTCTTAATGCGTGGAGACTCTGCAGATTCCCTGAGTCCGAGTCAAAGTTCTTTTCTTTCCCCAGAACTGGAGGCTCTGCAGCAGGCACCCTCAGCCTACGTTGCTGCTGTCTCATCCCACAGTCCTGAGGAAGCAAGTCCTGGGGTGAACCACTAATCCACCCACCCACCTACCCTGCCTACACACTGCTGCCACTGCTTCCTGGACCACTGTCATGCTTTCTGTAGCTGGGGTCCCTTTCCTGGTCTTGCCTTACCTGTTATGCACAAAAGCTCCCTGATCATGCCTGTCCGTCAGAGTTGAGGACAGTGCCTTGAGAAAAATGGCATGGAGCTAGCTCAATAAATAAGCAAATATCCCTAGAGTGCCTGCAGATGTTTGAGACAGGTGCCGAGGTCTGAGCCTGGTCAGCCTGACCCCTGAGCACACCATTTTTTTTTTTTTTTGTGCCCCTGACCCACATGTAATTGAGCGGGGAAACAAAGGCTGAGTTGGGATTCCTATATGTCTTTAATAGCTGTATGGGACGGAGCCACTTCAGGATATTCCTTGGATTTTTTTTTTTTTTTTATACCTCTGATCTTATAGAGGATGTAGAACTTATTGGTACTTCCTCGGTGCTAATATTTCTCATCCTTGTACAGTTGTCCTCGCAGAAAGCATAGAAGAACAAAGTTGCAGTAATCCTTCTAACTCTCTTACTTTGATCTATAACTGGGCCTTGGCCTTAGAGATTTCCCTGCAAAGCATACTAAAAATTCTACCCCAGCGAAGGTCTGCAGACTGAGTAAAATCATATTTAAAAAGTCTTAGACAGTCCTAATGAAAAAGAGTTCACAGCATAAAGGAGATAATGTGTTTCCCAGACATCCACCTTGGCTTCCTTTCTGCTGGAAACACAAAGGCTCTCTCCTTTACCCCTTTATCAAACAGAGGCAGAATCGTGCAGCCTCTGTGTGAGGCCAGGCTTCACTGCTCAGGTCTTTTTGTATTTGGCTTATGCATTTATGCAGCATTTGGTAAAAAGCTGGCTATGATCTTCTGTACAGGCAGTGCCCTGGGTCTTCCTAACCTTATTCTGCCTGTGCTGTAACCAGTCTCCAGGCACAGCGTGGCCTGCATGTCTGTACTTGCTTGCATGTCAGCCTAGCTTGTTAGGTCTGTCCACCAATCTCCCTCACCAGCACCCTCCATAATCTTCAGACTTGGTTTGGGTCCCACATCCTGGCCTAGTCTGGGGAGCCCTGTCTATGCTATCTTCAACCTGAAGCTTGGGCCAGGACTGAAATTCTATATACCATCCCAATCCATGTGTCCTCTTGACTTTATCCTGGCCCACCATGTCAACCTCCAGTCCTGTCCCATTCCAAAAATCCTGCACACTAACCCAGCTTGGTGAGTCCACCTGACTCTTCTCTGCCTTCGCCTTCCCAATCCTCACACCTTCCCTAGGCTCACAACCAGGGCCCTGGCTCAGACTGGTGTACCCTACCTATGCCCTACCCAGCCTTCAGGTTCGGACTGGATGGCACATCCTTAGTGCCAGCCTTTTGTGTCCACATCAGACTTACAACCAAGGAAAGAAGTCCAAATGTTCAGGTCTCATTGCAAAACAAAACAAAACAAAACAAAACAAAACAAAACAAAACAAACAAACAAAAACAGCATGAAAGGTTAAGATAGTAAGCATGTCCCCTGCAAAATCTACAAGTCTTGTAGAAATGTTCTCCTATGAGAATTACCTCAATGAACCCACAGGACCAGAAACATGAAGGAACAATAATAAACATAATCAAAGAATTGAGAAGTTTAAAGATGCACCAAGAAATAGTTCCATAAACCTTTAAGTTAAGAACAATTGCCTGAGAGACATCCAAGAAGCACAAATATAGGTTGAAGGAAATGACAAAAACAATCCAGGACTTGAAAACTGAACTCACTAAGAATATAGAAATATTGAAGAAACTCAAGATGAAATGAAGATGGGATTGAAAAACTCAACAACCCAATTAGAAAACCCGGGAGGAGGGATCAAGTATAAGACAGAAGATCTGGACTCAACAATAAAGTGGAGGAATTAGACCACTCAAGCAAAGAATATGAAAAAATATCAAAAGAGACCCAGGAAAGGGATATTCAGGAACTAGGAGACACTGTGAAAAGACCAAATCTTCAAATTATGGGTGTGAATGAAGAAGAATCCCAGGTCAATAATCACAGAAGAAAACTTCCTCAAACTTAGGAAAGCAATACATACAGATACAAGAAGCACACAGAACACCCGACAGACAAGAGCAAAATGAAACTCTTAATGACATATCATAGTTAAAATACTGAATATATAGAATAAAGAAAGAGTATTGAAAGCTGCAGTTGAAGAAACCCAAGTCCCACACAATGCAAACCCATTAGAACAATTTTTTTCTCAGTGGAAACCTTAAAGCCAGAAGAGCCAGGAGCAATGCACTGCAAATTCTAAAAGACCATGAATGCCAACCTAGACTATTGTCTGTAACCAGCAAAACTATTTGCCATAGTTGAAGGAGAAATAAAAACCTTCCATGACACAAACAGGCTAAAGGAGTTCATGTCCGCCAAACCAGTGCTACACAGAACACTGAGGGGAAAAAGGTCACCCACTATGATCAAGTTGGTTTTAACCTGGTGATACATGAATAATTCAACCTACTTAAGCCAACAAACGTAATCAATCATACAAATGGGCTTGATGACAAAAATCACACAATCATCTCAATAGAAACAGAAAAGGCCTTTGACAAAATCCAACATGGCTTCATGATAAAGGTCCTAGACAAAGGAGGGCTACAGGGAATATACCTCAACGTAATAAAAGCCATATATCACAAGCACATACCCAACAGTGTTCTAAATGGAGAAAATCCCAAAGCAACACTGTTAAATTAAGGAGTGAGACAAGAATTTGCACCACCTCCACTTCTTTTCCATACAGTGCTTGAAATGCTAGCTGGCTAATAAGTCAAGAAGAGAAGGAAATTAAAGGAATACAAACAGTAAAGAAGTTGTTATTCCTTACTGTATATGGTATGATATTGTACAGAAGGGATTCCAAAAATGCCACCAGAAAACTTGAAAAATGGTAAACAATTTTATCAAAGTTGGATACAAAATCAATAGCCTTTTTATATACTATACCAGACATGCTGAGATGCAATCATAGACACACTGAAATTTTCAGTAGCCTCAATAGGATACCTATGAATAAATCTAACTAAGGAGGTGAAAGACTTCTACAATAGTAATTTTAAATCTCTGAAAGACAGAGCTTGAGGAAGTGACTAGAATTTGGAAAGACCTCTTATATACATTGATTGGTAAAATTAATATTATGAAAAATGGCCATTCTACCAAAAGCAATTTATGGATTCAGTGCAATCTCAATAAAAAAATCCCCATGACATTATTCACAGAAATAGAAAAAAGATCTTAAAATTCATGTGGAACAGCAAAAGGCCACAGATAGCCAAAGCAATCCTGAGCAAAAACAATCAATGTTGGAGGGATTTCTATTCTAGATTTCAAGATATAAAAGCAGTATAGTACTGGCATGGAAATGAACATGTAGACCAATGGCATAACACAGAATAACAAAACATGAGCACACATAACTATAGTCATCTAATATTTAACAAAGATGCCAAGGACATACACAAGAAACATGGCATCTTCAATAAATAGTGCGGGAAAACTGGAAGTCCACACCCTGCACAAAAATCAACTCCAAATGGGTCAAAGACCTTAATGTGAGTTCCCAATGCCAAAACTGATCTAAGAAAGCGTAGGCAGTATCCTGTGAGATGTGGGTATAGAAAAGGACTTTCTGACTAGGACTCAATTTGCCTAGAAATTAAGGCCAACAATGGACAAGCAGGACCTCATGAAACAAAAAAAGGTTTTGTACAAGAAAGGAAACCATCAGTCAGGTGAAGAGGAAGCCCAGAGAAAATCTTTGCCAGATATCTATTTGATAGAGGATTAATATCTAGAATATATAAAGAACAAACAACAAGGAAAAAAAAAAACAGAATCAACAAACAACCCAATTAAAAATGGGCTGTATCTTTGAACAGAGAGTTCAAATGGCCAAGAAATAGCTCAAAAAGAATTCATCATCTTTAGCAATTAGGAAAATGAAAATTAAAACTACCTAGTCACAATGGCTAACATCAAGAAAAACAACTGACCAACCAACCAACCAACCAACCAACCAAACAACCAACCAACCAACCAAACTACTGACAAGTGCCAGAGAGGATGTGGAGAAAGGGGAACACTTACTCACTATCCATTGGATTGCAAACTGCTGTAGCTACTATGGAAGTCATCACAGAAAATTCTCAAAAAGCTAAAAATAAATCCATTATTTGACTCAGTGTTACTACTCAATGACGTATTTCCAAAGGACTCACATCCTGCTCCACAGATACTTGCTTAGCTAGCTACATTCATTGTCACCCTATTAACAATAGTCAGAAGCTGGGAGGTGGTGGTGCACACCTTTAATCCCAGCAGTTGGGAAGCAGAGGCAGGTAGATCTCTGTGAGTTCGAGGCCGGCCTGGTCTACAGAGTGAGTTCCAGGACAGGCAGTACTACTCAGAAAAACCCTGTCTTGGGGGGAGGGGGGAAGGCCAGGAAATGGAACATCTTAAATGTTCTTCAACTGATGAATGGGTGATGAAAATGCTGTGTGTATAAACAATGCAATAATATTCAGTTATAAAAAATGAAATCATGAAACTTGACGGTGAATGGATATAACTAGAAAATATTGAGTGAGACTCAGAGATTCACGTGTGACATGTTCTTTAATTTGTGGTTCCTAGCTCTAGATCTTTAGATGTGAGAATATAACCACGTAACCACAGAAACCAGGGAAGTTAAATAGTACCTGGGGTGATGAGGTATAGAAAGAGGAAAACCAGCAATCAACTGTATGAAGAAGGAAATGGGAAAAATGGGGGAGAGGCTTTAACTGGAGAGGGATAAATAGCTCTGTGTTGTTCGGAAAATCTACAAGGAATCTTACCAGTTTATATTTACCCCAAATTACAATACTCTATATAATACACACTTAAGTGTTAAATGAAGTTAGGCTACTTGAGGTGATAATGCTTTTCCCAAGAGCCATAGACTATTTTATGAAATTTCCAGTATCAGGTGTGAGAACTCTCCTTTGGTAAGGGGAAACAATATAGGTTATTCATTTGCTCTTGTTTGAATCCTCAAAGTTGAAGTTTAGAACTCAGAGGAATCAAGCTGGCTATGACCCAAAAGCCTCTTCCCTGAGAACTAGCTTTCCTAGTACTGGAAGGTGCCATGCAAGCTGCCAAGGGGGTAAAGAAATCAGTGGTCCTACCCAGTGTATTGCCTGTACCATAGCAGTAACCAAAATGCAATATAGCCTTAAAGGTTTAATAGTGACACTTACAGTCTTGGCAGTAACCAACATCTGTCCCATTGGACTCATGGCCTGATTAATAGGAGGAAAATCATGCCTTATATTTTAAATGTAGCCAACTACAAAAGGAAGTATCTTTGGAGAGGGAGGGAGGAGGCTGCATTTCAAAATGTAATGTGCACAGCACAGTGCTGGTTTGAGCAGTAGCTCTGAGGCAGGTTGTCTAAGTTTTCTTTGGTAATGGTTTGCAGAGCTGAAACACAAATAACATTTGTGGCCAGTTACCGTTCCCCTAACTCCCAGTCTATTTGTTTGTCTTCAAGCTTCTTTTTGTTTTGTTTTTTTCAAGGCAGGGTTTCTCTGTGTAGCTTTGTGCCTTTCCTGGAACTCACTTTGTAGCCCAGGCTGGCCTCGAACTCACAGAGTTCTGGCTCTGCCTCCCGAGTGCTGGGATTAAAGGCGTGCGCCACCACCGCCTGGCTGTCTTCAAGCTTCTTTTTACTATTGTTTTACCCAACAAGTTTTCTCTTTTACCTATTTCCAAAGATCTTTCCTTTTCTTTTTTGAAAAAGATTTTAGAATTTCAGGAAAACTGATGAATTGGTATTGTTAGTGAAGTCAACTTTCCTGTCCAGAGGGTTTCAGTCCACCTGAGGGTTTTAGGTCATCAACTCTTCAGTCTTAATGGTGTTAGAACCTCCTTGAAGCCAGCAACCTTTGTTCCTGAACATGAAGATAGTGAACTGGCTTGAGTGGGTAGAGGGCCAGAGTAACCAGTGTAGGAAGTACCACAGTGAGACTTGGAGAAAAAGATAACAGTGTGGATAGCCAGCAGAGGAACCAATGCAGAAGGATGCAGTGAGACTTGGAGAAAAAGATAACAGTGTGGATAGCCAGCAGAGGAACCAGTGCAGAAGGGCAAGCACCATATTTACACTCTGTGAGAAGCTGGACCTTGTCACCAGGCCTTCCGTAGATGAAGAATTATAACACAGAGAAGTTACATCACTTGTGCAAAGTCCTCAGGCCAGTGATGGCAGAGCGAGTGCGCCATCTTTAGTGGCTGCCTTTGGAGTCTATGCTTCTCCCCAGATGTAGAGCTTCTCAAAGGACACAAAAACATATAACAGAACTTGCTGTCTAACCAGAGCCTCGAGCATGGGTCAGACTGATAAACTTGCATGGACAGACCAACAAACACCCATCCTTAAGATGGTTACATGATAGTCCTGTGACCATACGAGATATGTACAAAGCGACCTGAATGGGCTCAGCCATTCCTTGAAGATATGAGTAGGGAACAATGGTTTGGAGGGGGTGATAAGAGGACTAGACTCACCAGTGATGGCCTTGTACTTAGAAAACCAGCCTGAGTGTGAGACTAGTGGGCAAGAACAGAGAAATGTGTGAGGCCTATTATGTGTATCTATCTGTGAGAATGTGGGTTGGTGTGAATATGTGGGGGTTGGTGTGAGTGTGTGTGCGTGTCAGTTAAGATGTGAGTAAATTTATGCTGGTGTGTGTGTGAGGTGGTCTGGGTGGTCCATGTTTGTTCCTGTTACTGGTTCAGTCTTCATGACTGGCCTCTGTGGTGATATATTGTGTACCCTAATAAACTTATCTGGGGATCAGAGGACAGAGCCAGTCACTAGATTAGACATAAAGGTCAGGCAGTGGTGACACACATCCTTAATCCTATCACTTGGGAGGCAGAGATCTGTCTGGATCTCTGTGAGTTCAAGGCTACACAGGGAACAGTTAAGCAGTGGTGGCACATGCCTTTAATCCCAGCACTTGAGATCTCATGCCTTTGTTTGGAAAGCACACATGCCTTTAATCCCAGGAAGTGACATGGCTGGGTGGAGAATGGTATATAAGGCGTGAGGAGACAGGAACTAAGGAATAGTTCAACTGAGACCCTCAGGGATGAGGACTCAGAGGCTTTCAGTCTGAGGTTTGTGGAAACAGGATTGGCTGAGGAGTTGGCGAGGTAAGGTTGGCTGTGGCTTGTTCTCTGATCTTTCAACTTTCACCAGATATTTTATTTTTTATTTTATTTTTTTATTAATAAGACCTTTTAAGATTCATGTTACAGCCTAACCTATCACTCATCCTGAGGTTCATGAGTTTGTTCCTTTGAGGACTGAACATCCCCAGAGTGGGGGCAGGTGCTGTCAGCCAGCTAGGACAAACTCTGATGAGGTGAGGGTACCCCACCTCATTCCTTGCCACCATCCAGTCTTTGTATCTCCTCATCCAACCTTCTCTAGGAGACAGTTCTTAGAGTCACCTGCTAGAGTGAGCACAGCAGCCATGTACCTCCGGCAGGCAATACTTCATGGGACTCAATCTCACAACATAGGCTATTAAGACTGGCCTAGCTTCTTTCTTCCAAGTGTGCCTACCACTCGGCATCCAGATATGTAGTAAACAATGCAACTATCCACCTTCTCTCTCACTGAAGAGCCTTCCCAAGTGCAGAGGGGACAGGATGACAGGGTGCGGTTCCTGAGCCCTCCCTGTTATTATCATTTTGATCTAATTTATGGAAGTCTTAGAATACCAGCTTGTCTTAAAAATACATTTAGACTTAAGATGACTGGGTAATCTTCTTTTGAGCTATACTAATAAATGGACCTATGAAGACTGGGATGTATATATGGAAAAAATGAGGCACAGGATAGTGTCTAAGTTTGGGTTTTATTGTTGTAAAGAGACACCATGACCTTGGTAACTCTTATAAAGCAAAACATTTAATTGGGACTGGCTTACAGTTCAGAAGTTAGGTCTATTATCTCCATGGAGGGAAGCATGGTGGTGTGTAAGCAGACATGGTGTTGGAGAAGGAGCTGAGAATTCTACATTGGGATCCATGGGCAGCAGGCAGAGATTGCCACACTGGGTGTAGATTGAGCATCTGAGACCTCGAAGCCTCCTCCCAGTGACCACTTCCTCCAACAAGACCACATCTCCTAATAGTGCCATTCCCTCTGAGTCTATGGGGGCCATTTTTTATTCAAACTACCACAGATAGTCTCTCTGTCCTTGGTCATGTGCTAGTCTCTAGGACATGGGATGGTGGCTACTGGATAGTGACCAGTGTGAAGTCACTGGTCCATATGTGTATGGAACGAGAAGGTCTTAAAGGCATCTGCTAACTATGAAATCCCACATTCTTAAAACACTGTCAAGTGTATAAATGGCTCACCTCTGCCTGAATTCAGGAAGTGTACTACTTAATATTTGAGATATAATATTTAGCACCCAGGATTATTCCACATCAAACCTCATTTTCTAGCTGTTTCTTGCTACCAGGGCAAACTTTAAGATCCTGACTTGTGGTAATTTTACTTTATTTATCTGCAAAATACAGTAGCTTCTCAGTTTCTTATGAAAGAGAAAGGCAGTTCTCTCTCTCTCTCTCTCTCTCTCTCTCTCTCTCTCTCTCTCTCTGTGTGTGTGTGTGTGTGTGTGTGTGTGTGTGTGTGTGTGTGTGTGTGGTGTGCAGATGGACTGCATTGGTGGGACATCCTAATTCTCTGTACACTGTGTGCAGATTCCAGGCTGTTGTTCATGGGGGCAGGTAACTAGAAAGTAGTAACAGTGCCCTGCTGGCCCACGTGAGGCTTGTACTGTCTTTACATCTACTGATGTGATGTACTTCTGCACCGCTTGTCAACTGGGACCCCTCTGTTATTCCTACCTTCCACTGTTTCCCAGTAGGGAAGAGTTTTCTGGGAACTTTGTAAGTGGCAAGTCAGCTCAATGGGAGGATGCTATGGACCCCAGGATGCACAGTGAGCTACCCACTTTCCTTCAAGTTTGTACATGCTCATGCACTAGGATGTGAGCACAACTGTAGGAAAGAGGTAGAAATGGTCCCTGACAGGAAGAAAGGACTCTCTGTCTTATGTGGCTCCAGTGCTGTCTACTCCCTGCCTTCAAATGTCCCCCTTTGTGGCCCTGTGGCTGTATCACTCATACCTTTTCACGAGGCCATGGGGGAGGAGCCACTCCTTTTGGGGCTTGACAGGGTCCTCTTGGGTCCTGCCTTCTGTACTTACCTACTCTATCCTGGGTTAGTGTCATACAGTGCAGTTTAGTGCATTTTAAGGATACAGTTACATGAAAAACCAGATTTGGTTGGTACCTACACCTTCTAAGTGGATCTGTGGGGGAGTGGATAGCTGTTGTGAATCCCCACAGCTAGTCATAACCACGCATTCCTTGATTCAGCTCTGTAGCTGAGCTTTTATTGAGTCCTTCCTGGTATATAATGGGACTTTGTACCCATGAACTTGGTACTGAGAGATTCTGGGACACTGTTCTCCCGAGTTTTTCTTTTTGATGACCAACACAATCTCTCCTCTCAGGTGACACAGGGTTACTTAGTGAAAAACTGGAGCCTGCAGTGTGGTGGATCCGGTAACACTCTCCTGTCTACAGTTTATAATTGTGTGACCTTGTCTGCATGGTTTCATGGCTCCAGTTTGAAACCACAGCCAGAAGTTTCTGTATGTTCAACGACTGCACCAGATCATCTCTAGTAGTAGCTAAAAACTCCAGGGTCTGTGATTCTACAAAATATTAACCAGGCAAGAGAGTTAACCTAGACTTTGGAGGGAAGAACCTAAAAAATACAGAATTTTAGAATATGTGTTCTCTGTTGGTCATACAACATGTGAGGAGTCTTATTATGGGCCCTATCAGGTAAATCACAGAGCTCATCAAGCACAAAGACCAAAACACGACAGCACACACAGGCCAGAGAAGGAGCCTCCAGAAGAGACAGGCACAGTGGGCTGGGGACTCCACGTGGCTGCAGCCCAATGCAAGTGCTTTGGAGAGACAAGGCCAGGAGAAGCCATCGGGGATGCATACTAGGTCCTCTTGTGATAATCTCCTCACATCAACTCTATTCTGTAATAGCTTTTTGCCCTTTAAAGCCTCTTACCTCAGGTCTAGGAGCTGATTACAGCATGAAGTTCAGCCACAACAACCCACAGTGAGCATTCTCTACCATTCCTACATATCTCAAGTGAGGCTATTCATTACAACACATCACAACCCTGGGAAGGAGAGAGGGAGGTGGTAGGTTCTGCAGGGAGATCTTTATAGGGCAACCTCACACCTCAGAGGCAACTGTTAAATGAAATTTCCCATTCATGAACAGGTTCTGGACCCTTCCTCCCAGCCTTTACAGCTCCATATTCTAGAACCCACCAGTATCTCTCACAACTCCATATTCTAGCACCCTCTAATATCTCTCACAGTTCCATGTTCTAGAACCCACCAGTATCCCTCTTAGTTCCAGGGCTTAGAACCCACCAGTATTCTTTTTTTTTTTTTTTCGAGGCAGGGTTTCCCTGTATAGCTTTGCGCCTTTCCTAGAACTTACTTGGTAGCCCAGGCTGGCCTAGAACTCACAGAGATCTGCCTGCCTCTGCCTCTAGAGTGCTGGGATTAAAGGCGTGCACCACCACTGCCTGGCCCTACCAGTATTCTTTACAGCTCCATGTTCTAGAACCCACCAGTATCCCTCATAGCCCCAGGGTTTAGAGCCAACCAGTATTCCTCACAGCTCCATGGTCTAGAACTCACCACTTTCCCTCAAGCTATGTATGTGCTCCAGCTTGTATCATCAGTTATTCATAGCTCCATGTTCCAGGACCCACCCCATTCCCTTACAGTTCTGTCTTCAACATTCTGCTGCCCATGTGTCAACCCTAATCCCTAATAGGTCAGGGTTCTAGCATCTACCCAGTCCTTCAGAGCCCCACAATCCAGAGCCTACCCCAGTCCTACACAGACCTGTGTTTCAGAACCTGCATGCATGCCATTTGGAACCGGTCGAAGTCCTCAGCTTTCAACAGCGGCCAGTGTCAGCAGCAGACAGTGGCAAGCAACCAGTGTCATTCTCAAAAGAGACTTGGATTCTGGGACCCCCAGGTGGACAGCAATGTTAGAGTCTCGGACAGCCAGAGCTGTGGCTCTCAGGCCTTGCACTGTCAGGACCCTCAGCCCATGACAGTGGCTCACTGTACAGTTCTCAAGCCTTCAGCCCTCCATGCCTGGCCACTCCTGAGAATGCTTTTAGTGACCAGGCCACATTTTCTCTTCTCTGCCTCTTCACAGCCTTCGTTCCTCTTCTAGCCTCTGCGCACCTCCCTCTCTTACCGGTACCCCAACTCTCTCAGGCCCTGTCATTCCTGCTGCCTCTGCTCCTTGATTTCATCATGGCTGCTCTCTGGACTTCAGCTGCCATCAAGTCACCATTTCTGCTGTTGCGACTTCTACCACAGACACTGCCTTTACGGCTGTGGCTACATCCGCCTCTTCATGGCCCAAGTTTAACCTGACCTTCTAATGGTGAAAATCTAAGGAGTTCGTCTGGGAGAAACCTTCTATTGGCCTCATGTTGCAACGCTAGGAGGCACACAACACAAAAGGGTCTTCCAGCTGCCTTGAGAATTGAGTGGCCAGAGAATGGGTGTGACAACCACAGAAAACAGTTTGTGAATGAATGCCTGTGTGTGCATTAATGTCAGACCAGGGCAAACAGGATCAGCTAGAGTTGACCAAGGCTGGCCTTGCTTAGAGTCTTTTCTTCCTCCCTCTCTCTCTCCCTCCCTTCTTTATTTTTGAGATAAACGTTTATGTAGCCCAGGCTGCTCTTGACCTCACTTTGCAGCTGAGGATTACCTTGAACTCCTGATCCTCCTGTCTCCCACATCCCAAATTTTAGTAGAACCAGGCTGTCTGAAATGTTTACAACCAAAGTGTGTCTCCAGCTGTGGTAGGTCCTCTGCAACTGCTAAAGTGTCCTCACTTTATGAGGTATATAAAAAAACCTGGCTGCCATGCTGCCAGTGTGGCCAGAGGCCAGGAAGGTGGCTGCTGGATTGACTGTTCCCCACTGCAGACAAGGAAAGGGACTACCACATGGCCACTCTTGACAGTTCTAATCATTTGCAGAAAACAGTAAAAAAGATGTGTAAAGACTTAACTAAACCTCCACAAAACTAACAATCCCAACACCATTAGCATCTAATGGTGTTTATCAGTCTTGACTAGTGCTTATATCTTACCCCAGTGTTCCAGGGGAAGGAGTCCTCTAATTTATTTCATCATAAGGACATGCAGTTCTCCATTCTTTTACCCATTCATCCCATCTTTTGGAAGAGAGAGAATGGGACAATGTTTCACTGTGCAGCCCAGGATGACTGGAGCTCATTGTGCAGACCAAGTTGCCTAGAACTCATTATGTAGACCAGACTGCCTGGAACTCACTGTGTAGCTAGGATACCAGGAACTCAGGGTGAATCTCCAGCCATAGCCATCCAAGGGGGCTAATATTACAAATGGTAGTACCACACCCAGCTTCCTGATGGGCCTTGAAAGGTGATTTTAGCCAGGAGCTGGGTACTTCAAGAACACTGAAGAGTATATGCCCATTAGCAGAGGGAACACACACTTGACCAGGGCACTCTTCACTTGTGACTCCAGCACCACTGGCAGCTTCAGCACTGTGGAGTCCCGTGTTAGATTAAAGCTGCTAGCAACTTAAAAGACTCAGGATTGCCAGAGCACACCGCACATTATCTGTCTGTGCGAGACTTGACATTTCAACAGCCGAAGGTTGCTGCAGCTCCACAAAACAGTTTTAAGGTCAGCTGTCACAGGAAGTCCCTTAGCACTGGTGACTATTCATGTCTGAAGATGGCGTGAGGCAGATGTTAGAATTCCTAGCCACTCTCCAGCTACACGACTGCACATGTGCTGTCCAGTAGCCAAGCAAGAGGCTTAGTCATCCCAGGGCCTTACATTCTATGTAATTTGTGTGCTGTGTGATCACGTAATTTGTGAGCAGTATAATCACGCAATCTATGCACACGTATGGAATAGCTACTTAAGCCTATATGCGCATGTGCAGGGGGAACCTATAAAATAGTGGGTTCCATCTATCCCTCCTTTCTCTTCCTGCATGACCTTTCCATAGGCCTAAGCACCCCCTTCTGTTCCCTTCCCTTAATAAACTCTTATAGTGGGTTTTGTTGTACCCAGTGGCTTTTCTCGCACAGTAAATAGCACCACTTAATGAATAACATTGTACCACTTAATAAACAACAGCAGAGGCCAGAAAAACCTGGTTCCAAGTAAGGGTGAGGATTAGGGTCTGAACACTGATGTGATTTGAAATAAGCAACTTGACCATATTTGATAATATCCACTTTCCTCTTCTCTTCCCGTTGCTTCTGCTTGGATTGCTGTAGGCACATGTTATCACAGTAGGCAGCATGCGGCGTCTATTTATAGACCAGAACATAGACCATGAACCTGTAAGGTGTTACTTAGATCTGAGCTTCTTGAACTCTTTCCTACTTACAATCTGTTTTCACCAAAGGAATTTTCACACAACTCTATGAATACAGGTGCATAAAATTGGTTTGCAAATAAAGCATTTATGGGCAATGAATCATAAACAAATTTATTTCAAAAACAGTTCTTCTATATAATATAATTTTAAAGACATTAGAAAATGCCTATACTAACAAGATAGAGTTGCTTATTATTTACATAAAAATTGGATGACTATTTGAAGCTGCAGCATGGGGAGTATCCTCAATGCTTTTTGGAATCTGTCCATACTTTGATTTAATATTAATCAATGCTGAGAATAATGCTTCACAAAAAAATATATGGTACAAGATGGCAGAAATAAATTTAGGGCCATTTCAGACATGGCTTGAAATTTTGTCCTAATCCCAAGTCAAAATTTATTTGATTTTTAAAATGAAAGTTAGGTCAGCAACTTGAACAATTTTCAAAATCAAACATTCTAATAGTGCGAGCTCCAAGGATTTTCTAATTTGATTCTTACATGCTGAGGAGTGGCATTATTAACATAATACCTTTGCATTCTGTAGGGAAGCAGTTGTTTCTGTAAGCATGGAACACTTATATACTTAAGATCACAGCCTGCAGTAATAGCAAGGCTGGCTGGGCTGCTTCCAGCAGGCATTGTGCGACAACACTTTGTACAACAGCGCCTAGCACTGACAGAAACACCTCAGGTTCATTAGATGTTGACTTTGAATTTTTTGTTTGTTGTGTTCAGAAGCTGCCTTTTCTTGTTACCAGCTGTCACATTCTGTTATACAACTCCATATGTGATTCATAGTTTAAGGAGCTGGGACCTAGATTACAGTCTGTACAATTAAAGAATTTACTTACCACCTTTGCAGTCTACTGTAGTACAGGTGAGTGGAAGGGTTGGCTCATGTTAGCAGAGGCCTGATGATTAGCATTTTGTTCAAAGTTGTGAAATATACAGCTCCCAGAGTAACCAAAAACAACCGAAACAAACTTCCCTGCATTATCCTGCATTCTGTGAGGATCAAATCTGTGAGCTCATTGAGAATACTGATGTTTCATTATTGGTCTTTGAGGGTCATCTTGGGTGTCTGTACTCTATAACAGACAGAAAAATACAGGAGGAAATTGTCGCTCACAAAAGCTGTCTCTAAAGTGGTCTGAAGCTTCTGCGTTAAGTGCATTGATGTGAAGACTCCACAAAATTAAGTAAAATGTTTAAATTCTTATCTTTTGTGAGGCTTCCACTGGCTTTTAATGTCAAGTGCATTAAGAGGCACTTTTGATCAACTGGAATAGTTCTATGTAATGCCTTTTGAACACAAAATCAGAGCCTTCTGTATTCTCATGCCCTCTGCTAAGAAATGGAAATAATTTAAATGTCCACTAGTTGATAAGTGGGCCAAACCCGTGGAACACAGACACAATGGAATACTATCCAGCCATAAAATGAATGGAATTCTCCCCTTTGCAA
Source organism: Onychomys torridus (assembly GCF_903995425.1). Classification (NCBI taxonomy): domain Eukaryota; kingdom Metazoa; phylum Chordata; class Mammalia; order Rodentia; family Cricetidae; genus Onychomys; species Onychomys torridus. The sequence goes on from NC_050443.1 coordinate 39,922,556, forward strand.
CATCATGGGTGGAACTGGAGATCATTACATGAAGTGAAAGAAGCAAGACATAGAAAGAGGCACATTCTCCAGTGATCTCTCTCTAAACAGGAACAGAAAAAGGTTGACAGTGTTGTGTGGTTAGTCATTACCAGAGCCTGGGGAGAGAAAAGAAGTGGGGAGACAGGAAGATGTTGAATGGAAAAAATAGTTCTGGTACGAGGTGCACAACAGGTGATGGTGGACTGTGAAAACATGCACAGTGTGATGGTGGACTGTGAAAACATGCACAGTGTGATGGTGGATGGTGAAAACATGC